>NC_141606.1:1147500-1470000 GCF_047967505.1 Dipteris shenzhenensis
AAACTGCTAACTCATGTGACCAATGTGCTAGCTAGCATGAAATTTGTGTGGCATTAGATGCTTGTTCTAAGTAAAAGTGGGCTTGTGCTAAATAGCGTACAAGAATTTGGTAGTATAACGTGCTTGTGCTAATTAAGATAGTTATCGTTTTCAACGTGATATTAAGCATACAATAAAGAATGAAGATGATAAATAAACATATCCTCTTTGCTAATACAAGAAAGGGCATGCTTGTGCTAATGCCATACAATAAATTACTAGCATAGGTGCTGGTGCTTGTTAAGAGACTCAATTAATCAATGCACTTATTATCTTGGTCTATTAGCATGTAGACATTATGCAAGATTTATGCTTAGTAGGCAAAATGAGTGTGCGAATCAAATGAATTTGTATGTTAGATAACACCTAAAATAGTGCTTAGATAGAATATA
The DNA here is from genome assembly GCF_047967505.1 of Dipteris shenzhenensis. Taxonomy (NCBI): domain Eukaryota; kingdom Viridiplantae; phylum Streptophyta; class Polypodiopsida; order Gleicheniales; family Dipteridaceae; genus Dipteris; species Dipteris shenzhenensis. The sequence goes on from NC_141606.1 coordinate 1,147,932, forward strand.
ATTGAGGCTCATCAAGTAGATGGACTAGGTGCTTGATGTGACATTTTTCCCCAATCTCTTTTTATAAACATCCTTCTTATTGGGTGAAACACATGACTCAGATGGCTAAAATGGTTAAGTAATATTTGTATCTCATTAGTTATTATACTTCTACATTGATGCTTCCAATATGTTGCCAATAAGAATAAGTGATTACCATCATCCATTTGGGATTCCACATGAAATTGCATGTTGTACAAAGAATGCTTGGAAACTTTAAAAATCCTTGTTACCTTAGCAATGGGCATGCCTTCAGTGGATCTCATTAGCATGGCCAATACACATTTCTTTAGGAACAATTCTTTTTTATTTGAAGGTCACTTAACAATAGCATGCACATAGGTTATTGATGCTACTGAACCTTTGCCTCCTCTAGAGCTGATTGATCTCTTAATCCTAGGTGTTGTAGAATTCAATTAAAGATTTCAAACTTCCATAGTTTTCCCATGCCTTGGGCCTTGCCATGAAAAAACTTCACATTTGAAGAACAATTTTATTTTACCAAATCATTGTCCTCTCTTGCTTTTGTTTTGTTCCCATTGTTGTTCTTATTTGGAGCCTCATACTGCATATTGATGGCACGTGACTCAAGGTCATCCTTCTAGAGGGCATAATTGCTTGAATTTTTCTCTCTTAAAAGTCCTACAATATAATGAAAGTAGATATGCCCATTTGATAAGGCCCTTTTGGTACTTGGGATATTGATGGATTTTTATCATAATGTTCTCATATTGTTTGAGGCTATTGATTTTTAAGCACTATTCTTTGAAGAAAATTTGTAAACGACACTTAAAGCTTGAGTACTTGCAAAACGGTAGTGCAAAAAGAGCTAGAAGCAGAGGGGAGCTTTTGGGAGTTGATGTGCATATTGTTTCCAATATGGATGGGTTGGGACCAATTCAGGTATGAGCCATAACCACAAGAGAAGAAGTGTTAAGTATGGTAAGTTGTTAGCAATGAAGATGTGTATTCGATGATGCTAGCTATCAATCAATTTGATGGAAGCAGTATGCAAAATGCAACACAATCAAGCATCCCCACCTTGGGTCCCTACCATGCTATTGCTATTTTTCACACATTAAATCCACATGCATGGAGCCAAAAAAGTTTAGAACACATGTGCTTGACTACATCCTTCAAGAAATACATCTAAACGTGATATTCACAGTAGCAATAACAAGATATTTTTCCCCTACTTGATGAATAAAGAAAGGCTTATGTTATTCAAATGAATGCAATTGAGTTTAGGCTTTAGGATCCTAAGCTTTAAATCTATGAAGCAACATGACCTATGAGAAAATTAGCAAAAAATGATTAAAGGTACATGTAGATGCTAAGTATCATAAAATTGATATGTTGACTATCATAAGATTAAATGTGATATTTAGCATGGAAGAATGTTCTAAGTAGCATGGATGACTATGCTAAGTAGAATGGATGAATGTTGTGACTAGCACAAATGTAATATACCAATTTTCATGGATGAATGTCATGAGTAGCATGGATCACTACGCTAAGTAGAATGGTAATAGGTGCTTGTGCTAGCTAGCATGGATGACTGTGCTAAGTACCAATGTGCTAATTAGCATGAGAAGACTTGTGGCATTATGTTCTTGTGCTAAGTAATAATGGGATTTTTCTATATAGCATACAAGAAGTAACTAGCATAAGCTGCTTGTGTGAATTAAGGTAGTCATCTCATTGACTTTTTCTATGAGAAAATTAGCAAAAAATGATTAAAGGTACATGTAGGTGCTAATTATTATAAAATTGATATGTTGACTATCATAAGATTAAATGTGATAGCTAGCATGGATATATGTTCTAAGTAACATGGATGACTATGCTAAGTAGAATGGATGAATGTTAACTAGCATGGATGAATGGATGAATCCAATAGCCATAGAGGAATCTTACGGTGGTCATCAAAGGTCATAGTCATTATGCCAATGAACTCAACACAATGTAGTATCTTTTGGTTGACAGTATGTAGAAGCCTAATGATGATTCCAAGGTAGATGCAGCTACCAAGTTGACCATGCAAATCAAGATCGTTGTACATTGATAATGGTGCATCATCTCATATGATCAAGGAGTGATCAAGGTTGGGTTTACCAAGATAAAACCATTGGAAGGATGCAACAATGTTATCTACACCCTAGACAACAAATCGAGTCAAATTCAAGGGAGAGGCATAGTCTCTATATAATTTTACTTGCTTTATGTTCTAAAACTCAGTAAGAATCTACTGTCAGATGGAAAAATGAGAGAAGACAACTATAGAGTCATTTTTTATGGACATGGGTTTACAATTAGAGATATATACACTAGATATCAGCTATTGGAAAAAGGAGTCAAAGAATAATTGAGTACCAAACCTGTATGCCATGTTAGTTCAACATCAATCGATGCCTCTTTTCATAATATGGCACAAAAGTGGTCACATCAACTATTAGAGTTCATACCTATGGAGGCTTGTAGAAAGTAGAGGTACATGTACACATGATTGGGAATGAGTAGGGATGCTCACAACTTAATACAATGCAAGCTATGGAGGATCAAGCATGAGTCAAGGAGAGAGTCAACAAAATGAGCATATAGAGCTTTATGCATACAAAGACACATTTAAATAAAACTTGTAGATACAAAGAATCCTCTTACTTCATGCATCACTCATGATGTCACAAGGGGAATCTAGATCCCAAATCTCCTCCATAATTATCTCAATCACACCAACCAATATCACACATATTATCTAGCATACTATATCAAGGTTTTGCCATTCGACACCCCCCTCAAACTCAAGATAGGGGTTCACATAACATTCTATACAACTGGCAAATACTAGACAAACAATGAATAACTCAAAACAAAGAGTTTCACTACTCAAAGTCAGAATCAATACCTAAAAAGAGTATGAGCACTCACCAAATAAATCTTCCTCATATTCATAAAAGGTGAGGTTTCACAAAGAGGTTTTAACTCAAAAATGTTAATCTATCAAAAAAGAAGAAGGAAAAACTAAAGATCAACCCCCCTTGCTCAAGGAATTATAATCATTTTGGAGGATATTCCATGAGAACAACCCAAAACTATAACCCTTGCATTTTTACAGAAAGCCATGATTTCTTGCAAGTAGTCAATTGCTCGATAGAGCTCAAAGGCACCAAAATAATTACAACCAATTATCTGGTAAGGATCATAATAGTTCTAAATTACTTTATATGTGTGAATATTTGTTGGTGTAGGAAAGACCATCACTCCGTATCATATGCCATAGTTAATTTACTTACTTCCTGAAAAATAAGAATTTTATTTGGGAAGGAAGAATCAAAGGTCAAGCGTTTACTTTGATTGTACGAAAATGTTGCATGAAATTCAACAATGGTATTGTAACCTCCAAAATGTCAATCTAGTGTCCAATAGCTCTTAGAAACAAAGGCATATGAGCAAGATACAACCAATAAAAAAACTAGGTACAGATTCTCAGAGTTTTTGTCGCTAGCTTTCTAGTTCTATGCCATGTCGCGAGCAATGTAAAGACATAAATTCTAGTATCAAACATTCTTTTCAATTGTCTCTTCACTTCACCCATTATTACTGAAAACCCTTGCTACACTTGTAGAATTCGAGGCCTCCTGTGATTTATTTCTATCCAAGCATTACAATACCCATATAGAAAATAGAGATGCATGATCCATATAACGACATCAATGTAGAGATCATAAATGCTTTTATGACTCTTTATGATATATAAGACTCAGAACAAATCATATCTCATGCTATTAAAATGAAGATGCACTTAGACAGCCCCCTTCGCCTCCCCCCTGCCCTCCTCCTCTACCTCCCCCTGTCATCTCTGCCCTCTGCCAGTTCCACCCCCACCATCTCACTTGCCCCCATCAGCTCCACCCCTTTGCCTTCTCTGCCACCCGCTCCTTGACCCCCTTCTGCCATATCCTCTGCCTCCCTCCTTCTCTCCTTCGCTAGCTCTCCTCTCCCACCTCCTCTCCCTTGCCTACTCTTCTGCCCCCTGCCACTTCTTCCACCCCCCCTCCCCTTCTCTTATTCCTCCCATCTCCTTCCCCTCTACCACCTTCTGTCCTCCCCCCCCGCTCCTTCCACTGCCCCCCCACCACCTTCTTGCCTTTCTTGCCTCCCCCCCCGCCCTCTCCATCTCTCTCCCCCATGTCTTTGCCTCCTCTTCCCTACCATCCCCCGCTGCCCCTCTTCCTTCTTTCACCTTCTTCCATACCTTCTTCCTCCTTCCCTTAGCCTCTCCTCATCCCCTCCCCGCCTCGCCTTGTCTTTGCCTCCTTCTTTGATATATTTTCATCTCACCCCCCCTTTTTTATCTATAGCCAGAGGGGCTCTACGGTGGCACCCTCGAATCCCACAACTGTCAAGGTTCTTCTTTCCCTAGCCGACAAGCAATAGGTACATCAGGCAATTCAGTCCCTCTAGGACAAGGCGATCGTGGGTAGAATTCTGGGCCTTATTCCTATAAGGAGACAGGTGCGAGAGTGGATCTAGATGAGCTTGGCGCTAGAGGGTGACCACATCCATGAGGTCACCATCTATGGGAGAGGCATATTCCTCATCCAAATGAGCTCCACTGACACCACCTCAACACTCGTGCATCAAAGCCCCATCCTGTTGGCCTTGCACATATGGTGTACCACTTTCCTTAGTACCATGGCTTTACAATGGAGGACATGGGTACATGCACCATGTTCCCCGTTTTTCGATTATGCTCCGCTTCTCAAGGCTCTATTGAGCCGTCCTCCCCTCCATTGGTCAGGCATTTGGCACTACGCTCAAGTCTCCGATAAATTCTACTGCTTCATTAGTAGTAGGTGATGGGGTGGTTGAGACCCTAGCGTCTCTCCCAGAGTTGATCCTCCTAGAGACCCTTGGAGGGGGAACACTTCACTAGCAACGAGTGGATATTTATGGGTTACTAGGCCAGTGTCTTCATTGCAGACAAATGGGTCACCTAGCCAGAGATGCCCCCACAACCACAAGGCTGAGCCCCTCCTCCCCCACCCCTGCATAGCAGTAAGAGTCAGCGGGCCAGAGCCCAAGCACCCCCCCAGACAAGAGCAGCAAAAGTCTTAGACCCCCTGGGTGAACCCATCAGATGGGTGACCCCATCTGAAGGTTAAAAAGAAAAAGAAACCAAGCAAATAGGCCCACAAGTGTCGCAAGTAGAGGGCTAGATGTAGAGATAGAGACAGGGCTTTTCGAGAGGCACCTGAGGAGCAGCAGCACAGCAGGATCCCTTACGTGGAGATCCACCTCCCCAAGTGGAAGGGGCCACTTCCTAGACATAGGATCTTCCCTTTATGGAGGTTCAGTGACCACACTCACCCTTGCATCAGTAGTAGTATCGAGCCCCAAGAGCTCTTGATGTTGTGATGGTGAAAGCTCTGGACATTAGCCCATCAACGGTGGCTAAGGAAAAGCGAGTCCAGATTCCCAGAGAGCCTGATTAGCAAGGGGGGCATGTGGCTGCACCTAATCCCCTTGCCCTTGCCCCCTCCCCCTCCATATCTTGCTCCCTCTCCACTACCCCTCCTCCCTCCTGGTTTCCCCCCATCCCCTCCCCCCCCTCGCCTCTCTTGCTACGATCACCCTCACCACTTACCCCCCTCCCTCCCCCTTCCCCCTCTACCAACCCCCTCCACCTCAATAGGTTCTTCAGCCCCTACCTCCCTTGCCTCGACACCCCTGCCACAGCAAGCGAGGGTAAGATGATGTCCCCTTTCCTTCCTCACCATAGCATTTGGTCTAGTTAAGGAGGGAGCCAGAGGGAAGGGGCTCAACCTCCCAGTCAATAGCTCCCAATCTTCAGCCTGGGCATCCCTTACCATGAGACTTTTGTAGATTGGAACCCTTGAATTATCTAGAGATTCTGGACTCTTACCCTTTACCCTTGGAGGTAATGCTTGTGCTCTTGTAACCTCGGAATTGGGGTTTGATCATCGTAGTGAGCTCCCGGACACACCCAATTTGGAGATTCTAGTTTGCATCCACAGGGTTGGAGAAGTGGTCCCTAGTGGTGTTTGATGCTATTATGGGAGATTAGATTTCATGCATGATAGACAAGTGGATGGGGCCACATGGACTAGACCTTTGGCACACCCATGGTACGAAGATCAATTTTCAGCTGGGCTTCATGCGAGAGAAGCTGATTTGTAGTTTGGTGGTAGGAGTTATTAGATTGCCGCTTGAGGCAAAGGTTGATCAAGCATTCTAGTGGCCACTTCAGAAGTGTGCAGAGTTGTTCGGGGTGAAAGTCTCCTTCATGATGAAGTGGGCACGGAAGATTGTCATTGAGCCACTGTCCACCTTAGTATCTCATAGTATAGACACTAACTACTCACCCTCCAAACCAAGGATGCGTTAATTTTACGAGCAAAAACCTATGAGCAGGTTTATCCGAGCGTGTTTTTCAAGAGATTTTTAAAAATGTTTTTCTTTAGGAAACATAGTTTTTACACTTTTATTTTCACTAGAACTAGATCCCTTTATCATAAAAATATACAGACTAGTCACTCATTCATTTTTACACAACATAATTTTCTTATTTAGAGACATCCCTTTGTACCCCTGTTATTACCTTAAAAAAGTGTTGATTCCTTTAAGAAACATTCCTCATAATCACTCTCAATGTAATAATACTATGCATATATAATTACTTATTAACACATTTATATCATATGGCAATATCTTTTTAGTGTTTTTATAGCATATTTATGGACATGTTTCTAAAGAAGTTTAAATTACTATAAATAAGTATTAACTTGGGCTTATATATCACTCTCATAAAATACATGTAATATTTAATACTATATATGAAAGATTTTCCAAAATATAACTCCATAGATGTGCTCAAATGGGGTGTTCCGATCAATTTGAGTGGTTGAATGACTATATTTGGACATTGGATATGAAAGTTATGTCACTTTTAAAAAAGCTGTCTAAGGTAGTTTCGCCAGCGAAACTACCTTGGGAGACTTGCTTCAAAGGAGTTTCGCTGGCGAAACTACCTGGATGGCTTGCTTCAATGAGTTTTCTTTGAAGAAACTCTTTCATGAAGATAGGTTGAGAGAGGGTTTTCAATGTCACCCCCTATCAAGTAAAAGTTGTAAGAAGGATCATAAGGGAATTTTCATAGAGAAGTCTACTCTACATCTGGGTTTCTTCAAAAGCCATCCCATTATGCTCTCACCATTCCTATAGATTCACCTAAAGATTTTTGTATAAAATAGGCATTGCTATAATACTTTGCATATTTCTAAGTGAAACTATGTTTTCTTCTGATCGATTTTTGCCATATTTATGCATAGTTGGAAGCTTTTTTTTTCCTTCGCTCGGACGCTTGGAAGATTTCGCTCAGAAAATGCTCGTCCCCTCCAAACCCCTGACAAAATCACATAAGGCAATCTTTCTGGAACAGGCACCCACTCACAAGAGAGCCTTGTCTTCTCCATTCCCATCCTCATGAGTTGGAACATGCACGGGCTCCACAACCATGCTCATAGTCAACCGCCACAATACCTAATCCTTCGGCAGGAGTCGCAGAGGGCAGTGGTAGGGCAGATAGTGGACATCATTTTGATTCAGGAGCATATGTTCTCAGCATTAGACATCAGACAATGACACCACCTCCTCCTCCTAGGGAGAGGTCCAAAGGTGTGGTCCCTTGTAGTAGGATGGAGTAGAGGGGTCTGCATCTCAGTCTCATAGACAGTGGCTCTCAAGGTCTATGATCAGGGAGAGCTTATCCCCAGGCAGTTTGAATGGTAGTTAGGATGGGAGAGTCCAGAATTGGGATCCGAAACGTGTATGCCCCAGCATGCAGACAGCACTGTTTGGCATTTTGGAGGAGGCTTTCAAAGTGTCTTCCACTTATATTTTTTTGGACTTCAACAACCTAGAGTTTGGGCAGGACAAGCAAGGCGGCGCCTCCTCTGAGATGCTAGCAATAGAGTGGAGCACTTGGGAGTAGTTCATTAAGTTTTTACAATGAGCTCTTTCAGACGGAGAGGATGACTTTAGCTGGTCTTATGGCCTGAGAGGTAATTTGGGATCACGTTCCGATGGTAGTCTCACAAGATTTGTGTAGCAGTCTGGAGGATCCTTTCATGGATGAGGAGCTCTAGGAAGCCCTCAAGGCTCTCCCAACCTAGAATTGTTCTAGCAGGGATGGCTTGACTCTTGCCTTCTTCTGGAACTTCTGGGAGATCATCTCCACCCCTTTCTGACTAGCTTGCCAAGAGATTTTTAACACGGGCTCCCTCCCTCAGTTCGTGAGCAGGGGGTGTATTTGTTTGATCCCAAAAAGGGGAGATAGCTCAGATATCCAGTAGTGGACACCAATGACTTTGCTTGATACCACATACAAGATCCTTGCCCAGTAAGTCTTGAGTTTGTGGTTACGGCCTCATCTTACTGACATCATTTATGACACATAGACCAGGTTTGTCCAGGAGCATAACATCTTGGACAACATTTTCACGTTCTAGGAGGTAGTGGATTGGTCCAAGGAGGAGTCATAGCCATTGGCCATCCTCCTCTTGGATTTCGAGAAGGTCTATGACGATAGGGTGGAGTGGTCCTTCTTGGAGGGTACTATGCAGAGATTGGGTTTCTCACATAGATGGGTCGAAGGAGTTTCTGCACTTTATGCGGGGAGCTCTAGCGAGATACTATTAGAGAACACATGGATAAGGCCTTTCCTCTCTCTCGCTTAGTCTGCCATGGCTTCCCCCTCGCTCCCTTCCTCTTTTTGTTTGTGGTGGAGGCATGGGGCTACTACTTGAGATCATAGGTGGCGGGCCTCATAGGGTTGAGGCTCCCAATCAAGCAAGAGGAGGAGCTGGTGGACTCTGAGTTTGCAGATTACATAGCCTCATATGTAAAGGGCACCACAACGAGTTTGGAGAGAGTCAGGGGAACCCTAGCTATCTACTGTGAGGCCTTGGGTGCGCGGATCAACTAGACAAAGTCCATAGGTTTCTTCACAGGCTTTAAGGAGACATAGGAGATTTGTGCGTGAGGGAGTGACTTTGGCTTTATATGGATACTGCGGGGTCAGACAGCAAGATACCTTGGATGCCAAGTTGGTATTGACATTGCAACAGAGCAACATATCGCTCCAGTCCTTGAGAGTGTTCAGTGCAAGCTTCTCTACTAGAGCTTGGCCATACTCTCCCTAGTAGGTCGTGCCTTAGCGGCAAACTAGGTCCTTCTTGCCACGGCCTGGTATTTCGCCTCCTGTGTGTTTTCATGGAGGGTGAATCAGGTAGCTCCAATAGGTGGTTCAAAACTTCTTGTGGGAAGGTTTGTATAGCGCCAAGAATACTAGAGCCCAGGTCGCTTGGCAGACGATGATCATGCTGCAGGCTCTAGGAGGCTTGGGTATCATTGATCTGAAGATGCAAAGCAGAGCCCTCTTGGGGAAGTTGGTTGTTCGCAGCCTCACCCCAGGTGCAAAGCCTTGGAAGCTCCTCTTATAGCGAGGGCTTCTCAAGAACACCCCATGCACTGGGGGGCAATGGTGGCAGCTGTCACACAAATGGATCTTCTCAGAGGCCCCCCTTATGAGCAAGGGTTTCCCCTTGATGAGGAGCCTCCATAGGGTTTGGCAAAGATTAACAGGGGGCCTCATTCGTGTTCAGCCCAAATGCAGAGAGGAGTTCGAACATCAACCACTTGTTTGGCACCCTAAGATCTGAGATCAGGAGGGGCGTATGCTTAGACAGCAGACTCACATTGGTTGGGCACAATGGGACAGTGGATCGACCATGGGTCCTTTGGCAGATGGAGTAGATTACCCATAGAGGAAGAGGCGAGGCTTAGCATTGTAGCACATCTGTAAGGGGCAAGGCAACGGATGAGAGAGATTGACCTAGCCATCCTTGAGTCCTGGTGGGAGGGACTTTGTGTGTGGATGGACAACAGATGGTTGGGCTAGCTTTCTCAGACTAGTGTCCCCTTGAGGATGATGATGCAATGAGGCAGCACGTAGCCCAAATTTTTTCATGTAGGACCTGGAGGCCTACTCCATGCACTCACTAAGAGAGAGAGAGATGGATGGGAGTCTTGATGGGATTCACAGGCAAGTGATCAGAGTGGTGGGATGTTTGGGGAAGGACTGGCACATTGACCCTCCTAGTATCTCAGAACAGGATGCCCCAAGATGGTGCCTCTGGCTTTGGGAGGGTAGGCCCTTGAGGGAGGTCTAGTGGGATCTAGGACAATGGTTCTATCCCTCTAAGGCGACCTTGCTGAGTAGGTGGATGAGGCGCCTTTCTTTTCCTACACCACACGGATAGGCAGAAGGTTTCTGAGAAACTCTTTGATGTGTACCCTTCGAGGGAGAGGCATTGGGTGGCCGAGAGACTACCTCGGGATGCCTATTCTAGGATTTGGATACAATTATGGTCCAGCTTGTGGCCAAGGAAGATATCATACTTCTTTTGGCTGGCTGCCCATGGAGACTTGCCCATTGGCCTATGGTTGGAGCAGATGCAGGTGGAGGGGCAGTGTCATTGTTGCTTTGTTGGTTTACTGGAGATGATCCCGCACTACCTCTAGAGCTATTGTAGCACAGCGATAATTTGGATGGGAGCCCTCAGGATCATGACCCATATGCAGAGTCTTCAGAGGGACTACACTTGGGGGATGGTGGCCTGGTTGGCTAAGGGAGGACATGCATTCCAGATTGATGATATCTCACCAACTTGCTGGATATAGGGTAAGAGCATTCAAAGGGTGATGTGCTTAGCACATTTCCTTTAGCATATTGCATTTCACATATAGCACTTTATATTTGGCACACAACACTTTGCACTTATCATAGAACCACATTGTGTTGGGGGAGAGTTGGCACGCTTCCTCTCCAAAAATTATAAGATCAAGGAACGTTCCCTTCCTTGGTTCGATTGCATGTTTTGCTTAGCACATTCCTTTATCATATTGCATTTCACATATAGCACTTTATATTTGGTACATATCACTTTGCACTTATCACACAACCACACATTCATGTGGGGGGAGAGTTGGCATACTTCCTCTCCAAGAATTATAGGACCAAGGAACGTGCCCTTCATTGGATAGATTGCATGTTACATCGAATAGCATGCTTAAAAATTCAAAGAGCCTATCTGCAAAATTCCACAAACGTCCATGGAGATTTGTCAAACTTAGATTCAGATGGCACAGCAAAGGGTGGTTAGATACAAGCTTTGAGCGTGTTTGAGTATTCCTTGGACTACTAGTTTGATGACTTTTTTCTGTACAATAGATGGAATGAGTGAATAAGAATATGCAATGCTTTCATCATTTACACTTTGCTGGAAGACCATTCATGATTACCTCAAAAAGCTACAAAAAGAATCACAAAAAGCTTCACGAGGATAAAACCCAATTCATGAAACAAACAATAGAGAGCATCAAAGCAAACCAACATGAAGGTATTTGAAGCAATAAAAACTAATTTGAATAGCAAAGAATTTCATATAATAGCCTACAACAAGAAGAATTGATGAGGTGAATCTCTAGCCTGCAATGTAAGAACAGACTGATGGTGCACCTATGTAGAACAAAGCTATATTTTATAGTGCAAAGTCCTAGAAAAAGATTAGGACCTTCTTTATAAAAAATTGATGGATGTCTCATTGTCATATTTCTTATCCTCCAATTTCACAAGGGGCTTGCATTCTAGTAAGCACTCCTCTTGCGGAGTAGAGGTTGCAAAGTCGCACCTCCACCCAAGAGCCTGCCCTTGTGCTACATTCCACTGCTTAATAATATCAAACTTCGTGGATTGAAAACACAATGAAGGTCACTAAGGCTATGTGAGTTGTAGGATTGGGCAAACACCTAGTTAGAAGGGTGGTTCTTTGGTCGGCCAATACACAAACTAATGTTAGGCTAGCCATCAGACCCAATCAGCTCATTGGTCTATGTACACGTTGTCAGAGCAAGATATATAATTAGATCGATCCAAGAATATGCCCAAACTCATCCTCTAAAAGCACAACACATAGTGTAGTTTCAATCTCATGATAGTCACTCATAAGGTTGAAAATCATGGACTCCATCATGCATAGTAGGGACTAGCTACTATGACATCCCCACTGACGTCATTAGTTCCCAATAGTGGGTATAGACCATAGTATAAAACATATGCTCTCACACATACAAATACACAAAACCACGCATGCATGAGAATCCATTTAAACAAAGGTCTTTGTACAAAGTTTATGTGTGCACTTTGAGCCGAAGGGCAGACTCAGTCATAAAGAATGAAAGTAGTCCACATTTTCTTCATTCAAGCTCTAGCTAATTGTGAAGACTATACAATTATATTTTAGTCCAGCCTCATTTCTCTCTCTAGTATGAGACCAAATTAGCTATAATGTTGTAGTGTCGATTTAGTTTTCATCATAACCAAGGGAGAATCAAAGGCTTGTTTCTATGCAAGTTCCCAAGTACATTTGGGGACCATGTGTTCTTAAAGCTTGTGAGGTCTCTTTTATGCTCCATATCCTCATCAATCCCGATGGAGATCAATACAATTGTGTTGTGTTGATTTAGTTTTGTGACCACTACACTGACGTTGGCGTGGTGTGACCACCATGCTGGTTCTTAGAGGTATTTTAGTGGTGGTTGTAGCTACTCCTAATTAAACCAAAGAAAATGTGTTTACCTTAATTGGTTGGTTCACATGAGACCCACGTTGGAGTCCCACAATTGTTGATATATTTCGCATTGAGGGGTCCCTTTTCTTAATTTATGCTCTTAGCATGCCTGTAATGAGAGTGCAATTAATAATTTAAAACAATTGGTTAAAAGTTAATCCTAAACTAAGAAAAATGTATTTCCTTGTGCAACCACCACACTGGTCTATTTTAGTGCGGTGGGGTGTAGTTAATCCTAAACCAAGGAAAATGTATTTCCTTGCAACCACTGCATTGGTTCTTGGAACTATTTCAGGGCTGCTTGCAATGAATCCTGAAACCAAGGAAAATGTATTTCCTTATGCAACTACCACATTGGTTTTATTCTTGTTCAGGTTGCAGCTAATCCTAAACCAAGGAAAATGCATTCACTGGTTCTTGGAACTAATTTAGGCTGCTTGTAAATAATGGTAAGACCAAGGAAATAGTATTTCCTTTGTGCACCAGCTTCTTGTGCAATGACTACAACTAGGAACGATCACTACCAGCAATGACTCAGACAACTTACATGCAGAATTAATGTCATCAATGGTCTCATTAGGACTCAAAATACCTATTCTCCTCTTGTCAAAACTAGCTATGTTCCTCAGATTCCAAATTTTCCTAATAACCAAAGCTCTATATAGTTGCCATCCTTTATAAATGACTTCATTGATACTACCCTTGTCTCCAAGAAGGGCATTCTTCCACATCGGTTTAATGAAGATGTGGGATCTATCAGGCCATTTAATTACTTTTCACTAAAGGTTTGTGATCTGCAAAAGGTCCCCTAGGTTGTGTTTATGAGTCTCAATTTGGCTTCTACAAAGTGCATAGATGGGAGAAACTCTTTGGTTCCACTTGGCCACCCTTGCTCTTACAGAGAACTTGCCCAAAGTGACCCTCCACAACAGCAAATTTAGTTTGAACGATGGAGTACCTTTTAGGGCTCTCCTCAGTCTATACCCCAAATCCTTATGAGTACATCTCTGTAGATGCTTGCGCCTTCCATTGACAAATGTTGTACTTTCCCTAAGCATATGGCTAGTGGGCCACTCATCACCGATTTTCTCCAATAGTACATTCATAGACCTTTTCTTAACATTAGACATGTAGTATGTTTGACCAATCCTCTCAATGTCCTGCCATCCATTACTTCCTCAATCCTAGATCTGTCAGGATGTTCTTAGCTGCTTTCTGAAGAGCGTTGCTGCCAATCTAGGATGGGAATGAACACATGCCTTTCCTCCCCTGAAAGCCAAGTTGGAAAGCCATAGAGATCTTTCCAAGGATGAGTCACCATGTAATGACCTTAATTAACAGGGTCACATGAGACCCGCATTGGAGTCCCACAATGATAATGTTTTTTTGTTTATATATCTTGCATTGAGGGGTCCCCTTTAGGGACAAGGTCCATTTAGACATGCCACATATGTCCGGTGGCATGCCACATATGTATATCCTTGTGTAACCACCGTGCTGGTTCTTGAACACATCAATTTGAACCACTGTGCTGGTCATCAGTTATTTCGATTGAGAAATATATTTTTATTTTTAATTTCTATAAATAGATAATAATAAAACTCAGTTTAAAATAATCACATTAACCAACTCAATTATATATATTGCAGTTAAAACCACCAGGCTAGTTTTGGATGATCACAGTCCAAGTAAGCCTGTCTATGACCCAAAATAGCTGAGAAACTAAACTATTAAACTAATTTAACTACTGGTAAACTAATTAACTAATTTAACAATAACACACATGGAGACTTATAGAATGATGTCACATATAGACATGCCACATATGTATATCCTTGTGCAACCACCGTGTTGTTTCTTGTCCACACAAACTTCAACCATTAGGTTGGTCATTAATTATTTTGATTGCAAAAAAAGTTTTTTTTTTAATTTCTATAACTTGATAATAACAAAACTCATTTTAAGATAATCACATTAAGCAGTTGAATTATATATTGCTATTAAAACCCTCGAGCTAGTTTTGGACGATCATAGTCCAACCTATATATGACCCCAAATAGTGAGAAAATAGCCCAAAAATTAAACTATTAAACTAATTTAAATACTAATAAGCTAAGCTAATTATTTAACTACTTGGAAACAAAAAAAAAATCAACTATTGGACTAGTCATCAATTATTTCAATTGCCACATGCCAGCACTCAATAGGCAGGATGTGGAGACTTATACTAATGATGGAACGAAGAGCCTACAAATTAAACTAGACTAATTTAACTACTCATAAAGTAAACTAATTTAACTACTTGGAAACACAGCACCACTGGGCTAGTCATCAATTCCCAATAGGTGGGAGATGGAGACTCCTAATAATGATGAAGCGGAGAGCAAAATGATCGTGTAGTAAGTATTAAGTGGCAGCCCTTGGAGCTCGATTCGGATTCAATGTAATGACTTAAATGTCATTTTTTTAAGCCATCGTACTTGTAGCCAATTAAATAGCCACTAGGTTTCTACAGCCACCTGGCTTGCATGATAGGACGACCATCTGATCAACAAAGTTTTCAACTCTCTTCAAAGGGATTTTGGGGTCTTGTGCTTTTCGCTCATGAAAATGAAGTGCTATGTTGGAATTTGTTCTTTATGATGCCCCTTTTAAAGTGATGAGGCAACTAATTGCTAGCAATTTGATCAAAATAGCCTAACTAGACAGATGACAAGCTCATCGAGGTGGCTTGGTTGGCTATTTAAGTGCCATGTAGCCTCTTCGACTTCACATTACTCCACCCTCATCCCCACCACCTCTCTCAGCTTCATACTGCTCTATGCTTGTCTCTACCACCCTTGCCGACTTCACACATCTCCCCCCTCGTCTCCTATTCCATCATCCCACCCTCATCTCCACCACCTTTGTCAACTTCACACTGTTGTACCCTCATCTCTACCACCCTCATTGACTTTACACAGCTCCACCCTCGTCTCTTGCTCCACCCTTGTCTCCACCCTTTGGCTATGTCCCATCTTTAGTTGACTCTGTTCTCCCATAGGACATATAAATTGAGCTTTCTTTATAATAGGACATATAAGCTGAGCTTTCTTGTATTGATAGAACAACATTTTGTAGCACCTTTTTATATATAAGCTTGTTAATATATACAAACTTGTTAGCTTTAAGACCTTAATGTATGAGATGTATCTGCTCAATTGTTAATGAAACCACTCTTTAATTATTTCTAGAGTTTTTGAAAGTTTGTAGCCATTCAAATACAAGTTTCCTTTATATAATCAAGCTATTTTATGAATGCACTTTGTATCTCATCTTATTCTTGAAATGAATAATTTTCTACAAAATCTATGACATAGGCATTAGTGTCATGGGAAAATTTGGCAAGGCACTTCCTGAACTACTTATCTTGCTAGCTAGCCTTGAAATTATGAAGAAAATATTTTGAGATGGATTGAACTACATGCTCTACAATCTCCCTCAACTGAGTGCTCTTATATGATAGTAGCCATCTCTTCTTCTCAGATCCTTCAACATAAACATTTTCAAAATCTCCTCCATTTTAGAGCAGCAAGATTTCCTTCCCTCATTTCATTTGGACAGACATCAAATTGCCTCTTCTTCAGACTACAATGCATGCACGTGCCACAAATGCATTCAATGTGGTGCCACTCAAACTCTCCCTTTGGACAGACTATTGGCTCCAATAGAGACCTTAGACTACCAAACTTGGTCTTTCTCACAACACATGATGAGGACTTAGGTGGCCTACAAATTGCACATTCATCTGTGAGACATGGGCATCTATCTCCATAGAGCAGGTCAAAGACTATGTGTGTTTTACAACAACACACATTCGTGTCTTTGAGTATCATGATGTATTGAGGATGTACTAGGGATTACAATTCTCAAATCTCCTTTGCCCGATTGAAAGTTCAGGGTTCTAAGACATAAAGTTAAGAGACAACTCCATCTACTCACCAACATGAGGGAAATAAAATTTCAAGGAAATAAACACTATGTTTTATGTACTAGTATGAGGAAAACAAACACAGGTTTATGCAAAAAAATAGTCAAATCAAGCTAATTAGACTAATCAAGCTAGTAGAAAACAAAACAATTTCACTACGACATAACAAAATAATTTCAACCACTGGGGTGGTTTAGGATAATCACATAATTGGTATCTGACCTATACCAGCTCGGTGTTCCGACATCGAGTTGCTTGGTATTCCAACCACTGAGCTAGTTTAGGACAATCACACTACTAATAAAACTAAACAAGCTACTAAAAAATAAAATAACGATAATCACATTAGCCAACTGAATTATATATTGATGTTCCAACCACCAAGCTGGATTTGGATGATAACAATCCAAGTATGACACGAACCAACCCAAAAATCAAACTAAACTAATTTAACTACTAGTACTATAGAGTAATTTACCTACAAGGAAACACAACAATTTTAACCACTAGGTTGGTCATCAATTATTTTGGTTGTAAAATATATTTCTATTTATTTTTTATTCAACTATGTTGGTTCAAGATAATCACATAACTCTTGTTTGAACTAAACTAGCTTGATGATATATTGCATGATGTTCCAATCACTAGGCTGGTTTAGGACAATCACATCACTCTAAGCTAGCCCGGTTTGGAAATTAACTAGTATATGATCCAACGCGGCCCAAAAATTAATCTTAAATAATCTATTTCACCCAACCACCGGGCTGGTCATCAATTGTTTCTATTTGTGAAATATATTTCTATTTCAACCGCACTGGTTTAGGATAATTGCATAACTCATGTTTGACCTGAGTGAGCTTGATGGTATATTGACTGATGTTCCAACCATCGGGCTAGTTTAGAACACTCACATTAAGTCCAAGCCAATAACTCAGTTTAAAAATGAATTGGTATATGACGGAACCAACTTCCTGTTGCAAAATATATTGTTGTTTAACCACACTAGTTTAGGATAATCACATAACTGGTGTTTGACCTAAGCGAGCACTGTGATATATTGCATGATGTTCCAACCATCAGACTAGTTTAGGACAATCACAGTAAGTCCAAGCTAGCTCAGTTTACAAATTAAACAATTAAACTATTCCAAAACTCATTCAAAGATAACCACCAGGGCTGATGAAATACATTGCTATTCAACCATCTGGTTTAGGACAATCACATAACCGATTTTTGGCCTAAGCCAACACAGTGATAGCATGGAGTTTCAACCACCGAGCTAGTTTAAGACAATCACATTAACTCCAAGCCAGCCCAGTTTAGAAATTAAACAATTAAAGTATTCAAAAACTCAATCACATACAACCACCAGGCTAGTGAAATATATTGTTGTTCAACCATGCTGGTTTAGGACAATCACATAACTAGTGTTTGATCTAAATAAAAAAGGTGATATATTGTATGATGTTCCAACCACCGAACTAGTTTAGGACAATCACATTAAGTCCAAGCTAGTCCAATTTAGAAATTAAACAATTAAACTATTGCAAAACTCATTCATAGACAACCACTGAGCTAGTGAAATATATTGATGCTCAACCAAGTTGGCTTAGGACAATCACATACTTGGTGTTTGACCTAAACACAGTAATATATTACATGATATTTAAACCACCAAGTTGGTTGAGGACAATCACATTAAGTCCAAGCCAACCCAGTTTAGAATTAAATTAAACAATTTAACTTTTCCAAAAATCATTCACATACAACCACTAGGCTAGTTTAGGTAACCATTGACATGTATTATATCAAGCACGTGTAAGATGTGCTTGTCCCACTAGTTGCATCCCATCTTCTTTTGGTACATGTCCTACTTCTTTGGAGAAACTCTCGTATTCTTGTGCCGGAACATTGTCACTCGATCAATAAATTTTGCTCTTAGGCTTCTCTCCCTTTATTGCATTTTGTTGAAGGCCACATACTTCTTTGATTGGGATGACCCTATAGTGCTTTCGCTCTGCATCCAACCATTGCAGCCATGTTGGTCCTTCTAATTGACAACATCTTTGACATTATGCACCCAAGCCTTTTCTCTTTTGTTTCAGAGGATAACAACATAGCTAATGTTGCCCTCTTTGCAGGTAGCTGATCTATGCTATGCTCCCCAAGGTTAGAGTATTGTCTCTTCGGCGTGCATCTCCTGAGGTGTTGGTAGGGTTGCCACTCTACGAATTTAGGGTGTTGGCTAAAGCTTGTAAAGACTCAAGATTGGTATACACCTAAATGGTTTGATGTTATTGCGTCGAATGCTCTCACCAAATCTGAGACCACAACTTGTGTTCTTCACTCCGATGGCAATGATCGAATACGTGCATCTACAACCACTTCCTCTCGAAAAAAATTACAAATTTGTATAGAAAAAGGTACATTTCATTAAGGAAAAATTTATAGATAAGGGATTTTACAAATAGGTCTTGAATGCACTTGATATAGAGGGTTTAGACATAGTGAACCCCCCCCTGCCCCCCCCCCCCCCCCCCCGAGCTTTTTAGAGAATTTATCAAATTTAAAGTTGTTAATGCCTAGGCAACTTGGAGAAGGCTCTAGATTTGTCATTGGGATAATATTTTACCACTATGTTTTTCCTTAGGCTAAACATATACTATTGGTGTCACATTTATGCATAGCTCAAGCAGTAAGCATTGGTAGGCTATGGACCTGATGTTCTACTATTTGCAGGGTACTTAGCACCTTGGTTTATTCTATGCCAAGGGGGCGGGGGGGATCGACAACCACATGCTTTTTGTGACTCAAAATGGGCTAGCTACAAAGTGTCCACTTCTAGTTTTTGCATCTTCTTGGGTAGTTCTGGCATTTCTTGAAAACAAAGTAGGGGAGGAGGGAGCTTGAGCTCTACGATCACACAAGTACACACAAGAGAGGAGTTCTTCATGCACAAGAGGGATAGAGGCATACACAGCTCTTCTGCTAGGCTCTGGTCTTCTCTACACACCATATAATAGTGGATGACTAACTATGTGGCTAGCCATCTATACTACTATGATAGCTATACTCTATCACTATTAATAGTAGTGATATAATCTTTTTTGGTGTAGGGCCATTTTGCCGAGTTCCTTAGAGAGAGTTGTCTCGCGCCCCTAGGTATTCTCTACCTACCCACCTGTGTCGGTTTCAGGGCTAATTTTAATTTTCTAATCTTTTAATGTCTCTTTGTCTCGATTTACCCGAGGCTCTCTTGTAACTGAAAAGATATCCTTTTCTCTTATGCGATTTCTTTCCACTAGACTTAATCTTATTCAATTCGAAATCCCGTTGGGGGATTTGATCCTGATTCCGATGAAAAAAGATTGAATTACACGAATTATTCGATTCGGATAATACTCTTATCGATTCATAACTGTCACTTCGCATGAAACCAAAATGCCAAAATTTGGGGGACCAAGTAATCCCACGTGACACTTCCTTCGGAATCGAGTCTACTTCACTCGACTGTTCCATTTCAGAATCAGTTGGAATCTTAGACACCCCCTTCTTTGTAGATTTATAAGAACGACTCGCAGAGATTATATCTAGAGAATACCTGGGTTCGATGGAAGAAGGAAGAGGAGGACTATTAGCGAATTGACTTCTACTTCTACAGATAGACTTTCCCTCTCGCCGGGATTGGACATCAATTGCAGTTATTCGGTAAGTAGTTTAGTCGGATAGGTACGGAGAAACGAATCCCCTTCCCCCCTATAGAACCGTACGTGAAATTGGGCATAGTAAACGACGAAATGCTTCAGGGAGCCGAAAA
Source organism: Dipteris shenzhenensis (assembly GCF_047967505.1). Lineage (NCBI taxonomy): Eukaryota > Viridiplantae > Streptophyta > Polypodiopsida > Gleicheniales > Dipteridaceae > Dipteris > Dipteris shenzhenensis. Next base: position 1,168,471 of record NC_141606.1, read on the forward strand.
TAGGCATGGATCCAGAGATTCCCGAATAGGCAGAGCTTTTTGCAAAACGTTTGACCAGTCTGCGTGTTTTCAGCCGCGTCTTCCCGACACTGATTGCTAAATTTTTTAACTTTCCTGTTACGAATATCAATTGACCCACCCGCGACAGCCACCAACAAACACATTGCAACCACCTATGATGAAGCTGTCTATCATGTTGGTCGCCAATGAGCCCACTAGCCAGATAAGTGGTCATGTGGTGAGCTCTCCATTTCAACACTCCCCCTCGAGCTCACCCTAAAGTCCATCACACCTAGCATGCTTCATAACTTTTCCAACCACTTGCTCATCTGTCCTGACATATGTGTCAAAGCAATCTCTCCAATAAGGACCTTCTCCCTCACATAATGATAATGCACATCTATCATCTATGTGCTTTGTCCTTGCATGATACACTCGGTTAATGGATGCTACTCATATTGTCACAATACAATGTGAGCGACTTGGCAACATCTTCTCCCAAGTCATGTAATAGCTTTTTGAACCAAGCTACCTCACGTCATGCGGCCATTGATCCACCTTTGTACTCAACATCAATACGAGAGAATGCAATTGATCTAGACTATATCTAGAGTAACATATCCATTATAAAAGCAACTTATGTCAATTGGACAGATCATTCAATAACTTATAAATTGTTATCCAATAAAAATTATCAATATGGGTCACATACAACTAAATTTTAACCAACATAAAATATCCTCGCTTTGAGCACAGCCATAGTGGTATTGAGTTGTGGAAAGTGTGTACAAGGTCAGATGAGTCAATAAAACATGACTAGTCGAGAGGGAGAATAGGACCTTTCACGTGAAAGCTTCAACTTCTCGCAAAGAAGCACGCCCCACTACAGAAGCCGCGGCAGTCTAGTGGTAGGGCTTCCTCCCTCCCTCGGCGGGGGCCGTGTTCAATTCTGCTTGCAGGGTGAAATGGGTGTGGATGAGTTATTTAAAGAATAGAAGAACCAGCAGCCTCCCCATTGATTGGCAATTGTCCTCCTACCGAATTATGCTCTATACAAGCTGTAAATTGCAGTATATGGGGAGGAATAAGTGTCTCCAATCTTTGCTCCCGCGGTTGATGCAGGAGCTATTCCTCCTGTTGTAGCCAGTCGCTGCACGTACGCGACTTGTGGCAAGAACGATCTGCATCCATAACTCACCATTATTACAAAAAATTGAAGAATAATTTTAGCTTAAAAGCAACGATTACTGATTGTAGCGAGAAGTTCTGCATCAACATGATCACAACTTCACGTACGCGTCGCCTTCAAAGCTTGTTGCCTGCGCTAATAGCCATGGAACACTTGCGGGGTCCTTCTGCACCTTCTCTAGGGGCTTTGCTGTGACTCGACCTCTTGGAGCGAAGACCTCCCAACTCGCCTGCCCACCCTTTGCATCTACATTGGCAAGGTAGTAATGCTTCCCGATAGCAGGGTTTCCGGGTAGAGTGGATAAATCAGCGCTGACGTTGAACAGAGCCCACGATCCGTTGAACCTGTAAATCTGGAAGCCTTGTCCAAAGAAAGAAACTAGCGGGGTGTTGTTTCCTTGTGGAATAAGGAGAGATGGAGGTATACTGCTTGATGGGACGTAAGTCTGTGACCAGAAACGATATCGTGCCCTGTAAGGTACTCTGATGTAGGTTCCTGCGTCAGAACAAGGGCCCGAGGGTGCTACGCCTCCGACGGGGTGGACGCGCTGCGCATACGAGACTGTGCTTAGAGGACCATTGCCACTGTGAGAAGTAGCTCTTAGTAGCAGACTGGGGATGTTCTTGCTAGGATCATCCGCGGAAATGTTCGATATTATTTCGACTGCATGGATTAAAAATCATACTAGTTTAGTTCATCGGCTATTGCTGTTTGAGCTTGTGAGTTGTAACACAAACTCTGCACCGAATTACTTGCAGATTTCCGTAAGTAGACTCCCAGACGCACAATTCTGAGGTGTAGGAGAGAACTGTGCGAGAATTTCCTATGCTAAGAATCCTTACTGGTGCCAAGTACATTACATGTTGCGGTACTCGAAGGGACTGCCGTTGCATTGTCTCCTGGGGAGGCGAGAAGAGAAAAGGTAGGTCTGCCGCCGCCTCCATCCGGATAAGGAAGGAAGTAGTGGTAGCCCCGAACGCTTGGTTTCTTGTCATTGCTTGCTACGCACAGGTCGGCTTCGGGTCGTTGGTACTGGTACTTGAGGCCACCACCTGGCGCCCCTGGCGAGCATCTGTAGATCTGTACCCCCTTTCCTACAAACGACATCACCAGGCTGATGTCCACCAATGGGGAACTTGATCAGTTTTCTCACTCTAGCGCCCGTCCATTGGTCATTTAACGAAAAACTAGGATATTGTTTGGGTTCTTCCAACATAATCCCAAATGGGCTCATTCCGATCTTTCGTTATACCTCATTACGAGATAGTGCATAGGAGACTAGCAAGATTATTAGCCCTTAATTCGCCCGCATCACTTTTTCCTCTACTTTCCATTGTTTGCTCAATTGGATAGACACGTCTGCAACAGAAGCAGGAAAGACGACTTACACGTTCCCCAGAGGAGGGGCGATGCTTGGATCGTCTTGGGATGCAGCCAGGGTGAAGATGAGACCAAGCATGGCACTCCAGAGGGCGGAGAGTTTGTTGTGAGCAGCCATGGGAGACAAGTATTGCCGAGCCAGCTGCAGGTAAATGACGGACGACAAGAGGGATACGACGCTGCGGGAAGATGTGGGTCGTGGACGGTGGACGAAAGGTGTGGATCGTGGACCAGAAGCTTGAGAAGAAGGTAAATTAGTGATGGAAGGGCGTTGTCGGAGGCGGAGCATCGGAGGTGTGGGGTGCCAGGAAAGACAAGGAGAGGCGAGGAGTGCTGTGTGAACAATATAACCATGACAAGCAACAATATCGATCTAACCTATGACAGCAACAGCAGATTAACGACGAAGTCGTCTGATGGATATATCGCCAGCCAATTCATCTCCCCAAAATTATTCAATCGTATAGTTGACATGCACGCATCATCCACCAGCTGCTGCTGCTGCTCCCTCGCTCTTTTCGTTTTCGTAACGGCGATTATCATGCCACCTCCTTATTTCGTCAAATACACATCTTCCCCAATCCTCATCGGCAACAACTTACCGCTCTCGACACTTCTCCATAAATTTACCAATCGCCTCCTCATCATAATTGCCCCAACCCATCCGCATTGCAGCTCCCGTCCGCTTCTAACTCTTTTTTGTGTCATTTGCAATTTCTCTTCAGAGTATAATGGTTAAACTCGACAGCCTTCAAACATTATGTGAACGTAACTACAGAAATCCGTCAACATCCCAAGTACAAAAAAGGCCTTCAAATTATGTTAGAATATTCTCATAGCGAATAAAAGTTCGAAATTCCTGATTCTCCCCCTCGATTAATATGTCATGAAATATAAACTACGTTATCGTACAGGATGAAGACTGAAATCGTGTACAAGATTTTCCGTGCAAATCGCCCGTATGAAAACCACAAAGCTTAGAAGCATTGACGCCTAGGACTCAGGAGCATATACTCAACACTTACCGATTTGTTGCTCGCAAACTCGTGGCCAATGTCAAGGACCTCATAACTTAAGCACTCAAGGAGGGACATTACTCGTCAAATACACTCCCAAAAGGCTAAATAAAGGCATCCTTGGTGTGAGCTTAAAGCACTTTGAATTTTGTCTTTATCTCCAAAGAAGACGAGGAAAACAAGTAAATTAACAAGAGCATACTTGGGCACTAACTCGGACATAATTTTTTATTGGAATAAATGGAATCAAATGACAATATATTACTTTTTCTCCAAGAAAAAGTCAGTTTGACTCTTTTTTGTTGGCTTTATCTGGTTTTGAAATATGAAAACTATGGTGATAATTGCAAAAATGCTTACTTTGACTAAATTCTGTCATTATCTACTAGGCAAATAATTGTTTTCTTGTAGAAGAGTAAACTCTACAGTATTTGGTTATTAAGTTGCATCCAATAGGAAGGCTTATGTGTTGGACTCTATATACAAGAATTTGAATACACAATTATTCATACACTAGGAAACCAACATCTAATTATAGACTACTTGAGCTGATTGCTCGCTGATTGGAGTCGAGAGAACTACTTACAAAAGGCATATTGGATGATTTACGAAATGCTGGACTGTTTAAGGTGGAGTTGCTCTGAAGGATAGACTAGCATGAATAGATGTTACAGTTTCTTATGGAATAGATGTTGCACTTTTTAATGGAAGGCATGTTCTAAAAAACAATGATAGAGAATCAAAGAGGGAGGCTATCTCCAAAAAGTACAAATTCTTATTGACAGCATGTGCATTGTATGGAATTGATCATGTACTTTGTTGCTACATTCAGAAACATGATTAGTAACATAAGAAGCACATCAAGGTGTTTCAAGAGGCCACTATTTAGGAGAACTAATCATTATAAATATTTTCTCGAAAGGTTTGTGATGGCCCATAGTGGTAAAAGGCGCCCATGAATTTGCTAAGCAATGATAGTTTTCTCAAAGTGAGGATCACTTGAGTGAATGTGGATCATATGCCAAATAATCTGATATTACCTCAACAATTCCAAAAGTGTGTGATAGAGAGGTGATAGATTTGTTGGACTATTCAAAACACTTGCAAGGTATACTAACAATAAATATATTATGGTAGCAATAGATTACTGCACCAAATGGGTTGAGTTAGTGGCCCTCAAAATTAATCAAGCAATACAAAGTATGGCAAAAGTCGTGTATCAGAACATCATGATAGGCTTTGGGTGGTTGATTGAGCTGATCTTAGATTAGGATGGACATTTTATGAGTAAAGTGATCAAGAAATTAACTGAAGTGCATATGCTTTTGTATAGAAAATCTACAACTTACCACCCACGACAAGCAAAAAGTAGCAAAAATGTGTTAAAGAGAATTTTGGAAAAGATGGTTTTAGAAAATAGGGAGAAAATAGGAAGGACTAGGATATAAAGTATGGGCCTTTTGAATAGCTTTTAAAGTTGGTATAGGAATGACCCGTTCGATCTGGTGTGTGGATTAGAAGCGATGGTGCATAATTTTTTAAAAAACTTTTTTTAGTTTTAAAAAATATGTTTAACAATTTAAAAACATAAAAAACATTCAAATATAAATAATCTAAAACTATGCTTTTTGCAACAAGATACTTGAAACCATTTGACTAGATATTTACCATGCGACACATCAAAATCAGCGTATGTTTTATATAATCTATACCGCGTGGTAAACTTATATTATCATGCAGTAATATATTGAATATTTATACCTTGCTGTAAACTTGTATTATCGTGTGGTAATATATTGAAGATATTAAATATATATAATATGTTCAATATGTTGAATATATTCAATATACATACTATATTAAATATACCTTTACAGAAGCATGTCTTATCACACAAATGATATCCGAATCACACCAAAATCTATGGGCACATGTATCTTACTCATATTAAGATCTTTGCAAAGTATCATACCAACTGGGCACATACACGTGATGGGATAAGTATATTGATGCATAGTTTTGGAGAGTTGCATGGTGCATGACAAAAAAATATGGAGATACGCATGCTTACCATACAAATAATATCCGAATCACACCAAACTTTGCAAGCACATAGATTGTACCCATAGCAAGTCCCATGCAAAGTATCATACCCGTCGATCACACACACATGATGGTAAAAGCATACTCATGCATATTTTTTGGAGCAATTACACATGGTGCATTATTAAAAAACAAGAAAATACGCATGTCTTGGCACACAAAGGGCATTTGAATCACAACACATGGATCTTGCTCATATTACAACCTATAAAATATATTGAATCTATCAATTACATGCACATGATGGTAGAAGTACATTGATGCATATTTTTTGGAGCACTTATGCATGGTGCATGAAGAAAAAACTGGAAAATATGTATGTCTTACCACACCAATGATATTCAAATCACACCAAATTTTGTGAGCACATGGACCTTACTTGTATTAAGGTTGTGACCTAGTTGCAAAACGTATCATAGACATCAAACAAAAACCCATCAATCATATACACATTATGGTAGAAGTACACCAATGCATATTTTTTTGAGCACTTACTCATGGTGCATGAGGAAAAAACTAGAAATATGCATGTTAAGCTTACCACACAAATGATATAATTTGAATCACACCAAAATTTGGAAGCACATGGATCTTACTCATATTCACGTGCATGCAAAGTATCATACCCATCACATGCATACGCATGATGGTAGAAGGACACCATTGTATATCATGAGGAAAAAGCTAGAATATGCATATCTTAGGGTAGAAATGATATTCGTATCACACCAAAATGTATGAGAAAATAAATCTTTACTCATTTTAAGGCCCATGCAAAGTATTGTAGCCATTGAATACATACACATGATGGTAGAAGTACACCAATGCATATTTATTAAAGCACTTTTGCATGGTGCATAATAAAAAAACCAAAAAATATGTACATCTTCCCACAAAATGATAACTAAATCACACCTAAATTTGTTCAAGCATATGGTCTAGCAAGCCATATGTGAAACTACCACATGCACAAGGTCCATGTGAGTAATCCAACATACAAAGGAGATATTGATGGTGCAGGTCATACATTGGCTGAGGGCAGATAAGGCCCCTATATCCTTGGATCCATTTTGTTGGATTGGACTCTCATGTGGATGGCTAGGAAGTGGGATTGGGACTCCACACATGGCCCACTAAAATGAGAGGGTGCCACATTTCAAGATGGTGTTAGAGCAAGCTCTGACACTACAAGGAGCAGCAGGCAAAGTGGTCCTAGCCAATGAGATTAGATATAAGACCCTGCATGAGTAGTACCACGTGTTGTCACAATAAGGAGAAACTACCAAAGAAGGACCGTATGGGAATGCGCCAACACATTCAAGGTCAGAAGCATGGCAGAGGCAGCATAGAACATACAAAAGGTCGAGAGGTCCAAAAAATTCTTCAAAAAAGGAGTCCCAAAGTGCACAGACTAGACCATGAGGACATTGATCATAGCCAAATAGGCGAGAGCATCCCTAAAGGTCCACATGTACAATAGAAAGAGATTTCAATAGTTGGGGAGGCTCCAAAGCTCTAAGTCGCTTTCTATGCATTTCCAACAAAAGGGTGAAGGCACCACATACGAGCACAAGGGTCAAAGAATAGTGCATGTGCAAAAGAGATGCCCATCATTAGGTTGAATTTCGGACTCAAAAAGGGCCTCATAAGGAGTGGATTAGCAAAATGGATAATTATGAACTAACAAGGCCTATGGAGGGTCCCATCACCCCCATATGGGGACAAAAAGGTACATCTCCCTAGGCCCTTGGGGATCCCAAAAAGTGCACCTCCCTCTCCCACTTAGAGGGGCCCCCCACTTCCTCAAGTTGACTCTCTTTACACCCTTGTGGTGGTCCCCATACCCAACAAGTGACTCACGGGTACCCTTCCCCAAAATTTCTGAATGTTCTCAAAAGTGCCAATAATGTCCCAAAACCTTTGCAAACCTTCCCCCAAACCAAACCTATGCACCCAAATCACTTTCCAACAACTAAATCCTACTCCTACTCCCCACCATAATTGACTCCCAACCTCTTAAACCATCCTCTTTCTCCCTGTAATCACTTTTATTATACAAAAAATTTGGACTAAAAAAGGGGCCCTTTAGGGAATTATTAAAATATTAGAGGCTTGGATAAGGGAATATGAAATCCATAAAAGAGATTATGCCATGTGGAATTCTCAGTAACAGAGGCTCCCCAAATCTAGCAGATATTCCACTTTCTTCCCAAAATACCTACAAAAATGTCATTGGTGCTTCATATTAAAATATTACCTTTGACAAGCCTAGCCTGCTGACCATGTCCAACCTCCTTGTTTTCCTCCCATCCATCTATCCCCCAACTAGAACTATACTCACGTTTTCCTTATGGTTCAACTATTTGAATCAGTCCTTTGATTTTCAAATCAACTCTCTCAATCTTCTCTCTCTTCCCAAACATTTTACCTCCTCCATGCACTCCCAAAATGTATTCCCACCACTTGCTAGTAGCTTGTTTCAAATTATCTTCATTCCACTCTTGATTAATCATTTTCCCTCTTCTCTATTTATATTTTTCATCCACCTGCAAAAATCTCTCAGAGAAAAATTCTACCCAAGCTCTACTCATCCCTCTTTTCTCCTCTTTCATTCCTTCTCCACTTGCTCCTCTCTCTCTTAGAAGTGTTAGATTCAACTTGACTTTGCTTAGAAGGAAGAAGAAAAAAGGTTTTATCATTTTTGTCCCTTTCTGTGTCTTATTAAAGCTTAAAGAATTAATACCAAAAGAAAAGACACATATTTTCAAGGTAATGAAGTGATTTCACTTTCAAAAATGTCTTTTTACTATAAGTATGCAAGTTTTTATGTGACATTCTATCTATATGTTTGTTTTAAAAGGCAAGTGTAGGGAGAAGATGATATTTGAAGCTATAGCACTATTTTTGAATTTGTTGGTATAGGAGAATCATCGAGCAAGACACAGACGTAGAGGAAAAAAAAGAAAGAGGGATTGTATTTCAAACTGGTGTGAGTTCTTTTGTTTGAGGATGATAAGAGGATAAGAGAGTAAGAGAGAGAGAGAATGAGAGAGAGTGATTATGTTTTAGGGGATATGAGAGAGAGAGAGAGAGAGAGAGGTAGGGGAAAGAGAGTAAGGAATAGACTTCATATTCTAAACTAAGTATTACAGAATAATTTCTAGTTTTTGTGTGTCAGTGAGTAGCTTGACGTAAAGAGGTAAGGAGGGAGAGAATGCTGGAGAGATCTAGAGAGAGAGAGAGATCATGCTGAATCATTTCAAAATATTTGTTACTTGGTTTGTGTCAAGGGTTACGTTAAAGGACAGAGGGAAAGAGGGGAAAATAAATAGAGGGACAGAGGAAGATAGATGTAGAGAAAGACAAAGAGAGAAAGAGAGAGAGAGAGAGAGAGAGAGAGAGAGAGAGAGAGAGAGACGAAGAATTTGGAGAAGAGAAAGCGAGAGAGTTTGGAGATAGACATTGTGAATTCTGAGGGGCTATGTTAATGGATGAGGAGAGAGAGGATGAGAACTATTGTTAATCATATGGTATTGGAGCAGAGACTATGGAGATGGAAAATGCTAGATATCGAGGTACGTCACAATCCATTATACTGAAAAACATCAAGGATGAGTATGAGGAATGGATTCCTTAGCTCTACAAAAATAATTCTTGGATCACAATGTGCAACCCACTAATCGTAAGTGCTATAAAGTCGCTCAAAAGGATGCAAGGACATCTACAAACATTGGAAAGGTAGAATCTTGGAAATATCCCCCGGCAACAAGATAGTCACTCGTGAACATGTCTTTACCCATGCGGACATACGTGCATCTGGATATAGCCTTCAATATCATAGGCCCAATCACAGTGTATTAGGGTCATGCTTTAAAGTATTTGATTTAGCTAGAGACATTGACAATCCTTGCATTTGTTTGGTAGATTTGTATCCATCCAATTACAAGGAGTGGGAGCATAACTAGGGTGTTTCATGTCCTTCACATTGAGATTGGTAGTCTTCAGTATGAAGCTCGCATGCCATTAGGGTTGAAGAAGGATTGAACCTTCTTTTAGACTATATGTTCATCATGGTGGATCAAGAAGGTCAATATAGAAGATAAGAATATCTTCCCTTTCCTTCTTTTAACAGTCCAAAGTGGCCACTTCCAAGCACAGAGATCAGTGAATCATATAGAAGTAGAATTTTCAATGATGTCAAAAATGATATGAAATGCTAGGCTGAGTTGGTTTCTTCCATTCCCATTCTTTGTTGATTTCTTTGCTAATTGTAAACAATTGAGGAAAACAAAGATGAGATGTACTTGCAAGAGCTTAGAACTAGACTAGTTGTGTGAATTATTTAACAATGGATGCATAACAAGAACATGCCATAGTGAAGACTTGGTACAATGTCAATTGAACACTTCAAATGTGACATTTTGGTAAGTCTATCTAACAATTCTTGCTTATATGGAAAAGGAAAATGCTACAGGCTACTCTTATTGTGACAGATTTCCATTTTAGTAGGTATTTCATTAGAAGGAAAATTCTTTGTATGTCTTTCACATATAGAATATTTAGATGGAAAATCTGCAATGTGAAGCGATGGATGATGAGTTGTGTGATGGGACTCACAACTTGGTTATCGAGGTATTCATTTATCGGCAAGGACATCCGGATCTAATGTTAGAACAAGAAGAGGAGTGGACCATGTGGTTTATCAGAGAAGAAATGAAGTTGGCAACATCAAGCCCTCCCCAAGACGATTATTTTAGACTTGATAATCGCAAACTTAGATATAGGGATGAGAAAAACATCCTTTGTAAGAAATTTCCCCCCCCACATACTCTAGAGATAATAGAGACATGATGGCTGGAGTCCACATCTTTTTGTCCCAAAGATTAAAGATTAGTAATATTTAGTTTCTTTGATCCTTAGTGTTTCCACATTTAGCCATGAGGCATTGTTAGATGTATGAATAGACCTTACAAATAATACAAAGTGAACTTTCATTGATTGTTAAGACTATATTTAATTATCAGCATTTGTAGAGTCTATGAACAAATCTTATCATTTTAAAATAGTGTAAATATGCATATATGTGTATTGTGTCCGAGAGAGAGAGAGAGAGAGAGAGTGTGTGTGTGTGTATGTGTGTGAGAGAGAGAGAGAGAGAGAGAGAGAGAGAGACAGAGAGAGACACAAAGAGAGAGAGAGACATAGAGAGAGAGAGAGAGAGAGAGAGAGAGAGAGAGAGAGAGAGAGCATGACAATAGCTTGAGTTATGTCAAGATTTATGCAGAAAAAGAAACAAAGCTTATATGGAGTAGATAATCACAGATCTTTTTGTTAGTTTTTTTCTCTAAATGATTGTTATCCCTCCGTATTTGTAGATTGAATGTATGGGAAATCTAGCCTTACAAGCATGGGATTCATGAAATGTGACAAGACTATAAGCAACTTTTGTGTTATTGAATCATATATATGGGCTACTTTGTCTTGGGATAGAGAAAGAGAGAGGAAAGGGGAGAGAGAGAGAGAGAGAGAGAGAGAGAGAGAGAGAGAGAGAGAGAGAGAGAGGAAAGAAGACAGGGAAGGATTGAGAGAGAGAGAGAGGGGGGGCAGAGGGAGGGGGAGAGAGAGAGAGAGAGAGAGAGAGAGAGAGAGAGAGAGAGAGAGAGAGAGAGAAGAGAGAGGGACCGTGTGTGTGTGTGTGTGTGTGTGTGTGTGTGAGAGAGAGAGAGAGAGAGAGAGAGGAAGAGATAGACAAAAAGAGAGGGAGAGGGAAAGAGGGAGGGAGGGAGGGAGGGAGAGAGAGAGAGAGAGAGAGAGAGAGAGAGAGAGAGAGAGAGAGAGAGAGAGAGAGAGGTGTTCACCTCAAATGTTCCATATGCATCCAAAGGAGGGGTGTTTTAATTCAAGTTTTCAAATAAATTTAATAGGATTACAATAATATGAGGGGTTTTTTAATTCGACTTTAGAAAAAAATCACTTACTTCATAAGTTACTAAGTAAGAGGGGTGGTTTTATTGGGTTGAAAATTTTAATTGAGTGGTGTTTTAAATACCCCTTGAAAGCAAGTGATACATAGGGTTTCTTAATAGTGCACCAAGAGAGAGAGAGAGAGAGAGATTTATTGTCTTTTTTTCAACTTTTAAAGAGTGTTTTTATTAAAGTATTTTTAGGGCAATGCCCCCTTTATAAAGTGCATTACCAAGTGTCATTTTCATAGTCTCTATTCACACTCCTACATAATCCTTCTTTCCTTAGCCTTCTTTTTCATCTTCCCTAGCATCCACCCACATCATGGCTTCCCCTAGAGAAGCCTTTGACCAATGGATTTCATCCACACCTTCCCATGCCTTAGCAGACCAAATTTACCTTATCTTTTACAAGCCACTTCATCTCCAATCACACTTGAGATCTTTCCTTCCTGCTAATAATCCTTCTCTTTATTTTATCGATAGATTTATCCATGGACAATCATGATTGCTAACTCCCCTCACCAATGGGTCCCATTGGATATTTTGAGCTCTCTTGACTAGAGTGCTAACTTCAAGAAGACTCTAGGTAGGACCATGGATAATGTCCCTCTCTCTCTCTCTCTCCATGAGTATTCTATTCCCCTCGAGGATACTTCATTATCCCCCCTTCATTTGATAGAGAGAGATGTAGCCCTTGTTGTTCTCCTCGCAACTAGCAACTTTGATGAGGATGTCAAATAAGAGCCCGAGGGTCCTTCTACGTCCACAAGTGGTCGAGCGGGTCCATCCACAAGTGGTAGAGTAGACGAGGTTAACCTAGACATAGAAATTATGGAGCATGATATAGGCCTAGCCAAAGAGCAAGATCATCCTATCTGTATATTTGAATCGTGCATACCCATCCTGCCCCTACAATTACGATGAGGCAACAACAAGGCCAGACCTCACATTGATTGATCCAATCACTATTGAGGGTGAGGAATACCTTACCCTATTAGAAGTGATGGAGGAAACTGATCTTTGAGAGGATGAGGTACTATGCTAACTTGCAAATGACACCAGAAAGGATATCATTGACTTTGGTGCCCACATCGATCCAATGGACCATGAGATCGCACACTTTGATGACTCAAGGGGACTCAAGCCTCAGTGATTTAGAGGCAAGCCATCTCACATAGAAGGCGATCGAGGATGCTAAGCCAGTGTACTAGATGTCTGATGATGAATTCTTGGACTTGCAGAGGTCATTGTTTAGGGACAAAGATGAAGAAGGTGGCTAGGCTTCAAGTGAACATGATGTGCAAGATGACCAAAAAAGGGATTCCAATTGGATGCTACAGCTAACATGCTTTGTGTTTAGGCAAAAAAGGCATGTACGTTAACAACTTAGGATTTAGGGTTTATTTTCATCATTTGATTCCATATCATCTCTAGGCTCTATTTTAAATGAAAAATCCATCTTTCTTCACCTGGTAGGAAACTGAAACTAGGGTTTAGGGTTTAGCATAGGAAAACCCAAAAATCATGAATACTATTGAACCAGATGCTCCTACTTTTGCTAAAAGTAGCCCGTCACATTATGTCAGATTTCATGCTTCTAGGGCCTTTTTTGGGCTGAAATTTCACCCATGTAGTATATTTGTTGTAGGAGCATTTGGGTTCAAGAAAATTCCACAAAAAAAGTTCTTTCCTTGGTTAGACATCCAAACCCTAATTCATCATCTAGGGTTTAGGGTGTAGCATCCGAAATGTAAATAAATCCAAATTTTTTCGAACCTATGAAATAACTCAGCCCATCTAAAGCATGGGGCGATTTTTGAGATCCAAAAAGGCATTGGAAGCATGAAATTTGACATCATGCAACCAAGGCCTACTTTTTGCAAAAAGTAGGTCTTGGTTGCATGATGTCGGATTTCATGCTAGGGCCCTATCACATGATGTCGAATTTCATGCTTCCAAGGCCTTTTTGGTTCTAAAACTTCACCCCATGGTTTAGATTTGTTGAATAATGCTGAATGATCATGTTTAAGGTAGATTTTCTAGAAATGTTTTCATAAATCTGGGTTTTGGGTTTTGATGTAATATGCTAATTCCAAGATGTGTTGTGGTTGGTTGAATATGCTATGCACAAGGGTAGAACTGAGGATCTTCTTAGGAAGGGATCGCTTCACCCGCTGACTACATTAATAAAATGGCTCAGCACATATTGACCTTCTATTGGCAATTATCACCACCTAGAAATTTATACATTATGAAGTTCAGGGTCCTTAATTGATTGGTAAAGATGAAGGCCATCCCTCATACTACAAATCGCATTGTTTTGCTTAAGCATACCATTGCTTTATTTTTATTCTCAAAAACCTGATCCGATCCCGTCCATAGCATCATAACCATGCAGGGCTAGGTGGCATCACTGATCCCCATGAAATTGAGGCTGAAATTGTTCAGCCATGTCTTCTTAGACAAGCTAAAGAGGGTGTAAATCCCAGTGTAGGCTAGAGTAAAATGTGCCCAAAAGGTCTAATCCATGTAATTAATCTCACTCCAAATCAACAATTTTCAATTGATTCCTTTCTTTGTTACTGTATTTGAATTGTATTCTTTCCTTTCTTTAAATTGCATGTAAGTTAATTTGAGGTTGCATGTTGAATATTATTTTCTTATTTCAAATTTCAGGCAATAAAACTAGAGATTGCAAACACAAAGACATAGAGTACAAATGATGTGAGAAGAGACACTTTTATTATATTCATAGGAACAAAATACAAGATTGAGAAGTGCCCAAGGCGCAGTACATAGACCATGCCTAACTATTGCCCAAGGCATAGTACATAAAACAAACCTTAGTACCCTTAGGTCATCAAAGGCATACAATGAACTGCATAACTTTTGCAATCATGGTGACCTTACTCCTATGGATGGCAACCAGTTAGACATCATGCATGAGGTCTACTAAGTAGGTCTCAACTGCATGCTATAAGACAAGAAGGGCATCTACTAAAATACACCAAAGGGCGTCCATGTTCCCCCCTCACCCAAAGAACCTAGACATAGAGCTTTGGTTGAGATCTTACATGATCTCACATACCAATCTAGCAAAGCTCGCCTTTAGGACAAGGAGATCGATTGACTTTTGTTACTTTTAGATTTCCCAAAGTGCCATAGACCCTAGTTTGAATCTATACTTCTTCACTAGAGGAGGACCTCTTTGGGTGTAGAGGTGGCTGATGTGGTCCCCTTGTGATTGGGTGTGGACAAGGCGGCTGCTGTGGTGGAGCTTGCCTCTCTTTTTGTGCTTGCTCTACATGATGGAGTTGCTCATTCTTGCTTTATCCTCTCCTCTTTTTGTTGTTGGAACTCCTCTTCAATTTCTTCTTGAGTCTCTAACTCCTCCTCTTGGAGCTACTTCCTTTATACTAAAATCTTCTCCTTACTTTTAGGGGGGGATTGGGGGGTTGGGGAGGGGGGGATCATTGTGGGTGTCTATATCATCAGATGGCACCTTCTCACCTAACTTCCTTGTTTTTGGCTCACTCCTGGCCATGGGGGTGGAGAGAGAGAGAGAGAGAGAGAGAGAGAGAGAGAGAGAGAGAGAGAGAGAGAGAGAGAGAGAGAGAGAGAGAGAGAGAGGAGAGGGTGTAAGAGCAAGGGTGGGATGGGGGATCAAGGGCAAGTGGGAGGGGGTGCAGGAGTGTGTAAGTGGAGAGCTCATAAAATAATGCCTTTATATAGGGCTCAAACCCCTAATTTTTAAAAATACTTGTTTTCAACATAAACTCCAAAACCATAAAGTTGGTGCAACCTTGAGCTAAGAACTTAGAATTAACCTCCAATAACTCAAATTTTTCCTTTTGTATTGCAATACTTTTGCTTTATATAGGGCCCAAAGCCCTAATTCTTTAAAAATTCTTATTTTTAACATAAACTCTGAAAGCATATGATTGGTGCAACCTTCTAGTAAAACTTATAATTAATATCCAACAACTCAAATTTTGCCTTTGGTATTACAATTCATAGCCTTTATACACTGACTTCACTACATATCACATAACTAAAATTGTAAATAAATTCTAAAACTTATGCATGGGCATCCATATTGGAAGAGTCTACATCATCAATCTCATCTGGCTCCACCCATATTCACCCTTCTTTGTGATGGGTTGCATGCCACCTTGCATGATTTTGTCTTGAATTTAATGATTTGTATATTCTTCTTCTATGTTCAGTGTTAACATCTCAAACTTTCGGGGACATTATGGAATCTTTGAATGCTAGTGCTATATTAGCTCTTATTTCGATACACCTATACCACCATTGAACCAATTGAGCCATTGGGTTCGACTTAGTTCTACCACCCGCATGTTGGGTTGCTCTATTATACCCACAACATGCTTAGCAATGCGATATTTCCATGCCCTAAATGGACCACCTCCAATGCTTCCATAATTCCATTCCTAGGATTACCAAAAAGTGAGTGAGGAAAAGAGAGCGAATGAAAAAATGCGAGCACGTAAAAGCAAGAGAGCCAAAAAAAAACAACCAAAATAAAACAATAATAGATTGACAAATCCCATATTTTAGTAGCAAAAATATCTAAATTCTTCAGAAGTCCATGAGAGAGTTGGTCCTATGTCATTGCCAAGGCATCATTAGTAAGGACAGGGTACGTCTTTTCTTTGAGCATCCTGGTTTGAGCACATTTTTCCGAGCATGGCCTATATTATGATTTCGTAGGCAACTTTATCATAACATCACACACCATTTAGTCATAAAACTACCCCACAAAGATGCTATATACATTTAATTTACATTTCTTTTCGATAGTATTTAGGGCTTATAAGATCCCTATATTCACAAAACTACTTTTCATGTCTACTTCATTTCAACACCCTCCACCTATATCATCCATCATTCATACTATCATGATAGATAGTGATTTATCGATGAAATGATTGCAAGTCACATGGTGAAGAATTTAGGGTGCAAATTTTCATGCATCTATGCCGAAACATTTATTAGTTGCATCAAGGAGATACTTTAAGATTCAATTCACCATGATGATCATTTGTACACAACTCATAGTTTTGACATGCAAACCTTAACTAAGATATGACATGATTGTCACATCTCTAGCAAATAGAAAAATTTTTATGAAACCAACATGCTCAAAATTGAATGTGATATTGAGATTAATATTCATGGGTACTCACATGATGTACTAATAGTTCTTCAATATGATTACTACATCTCTAGCAAATGAAATAGGTGCAAGACACCACAAAAGTTATGCATGTTCAATACTAGGGCATCACAAGCAAAATGAATTGCTTGAAGGTAAAAACTCATGCCAAATCACTAGACTCAATCTTCTTTACTGATATCATCCACATAGATATTGCAATGATGCCTTCTCTCTTTGATGGGGGCATTGAATGCAATGTCATTACACATCATCTCAGCCATAGCACCTGTATAAGAAGGCAAAAAGCTAAAATAGATCAATCAATATCAATGCCTCATTGATAATAACATTCTCCAACAAATAGGTTTAAAAAGATAAAACACGAGAGTAACATACTTACTAGTCATCTAGAAGATTAACAACCATTTCCACATCTTCGGAATCATTTAGAGTCCCATAGTTGCTTAACACATTTCCCTTTCCTTTCTGTCCATCTAAAAATGGTTGCAATATAGAATTGCAAATGTTAGGATCATTCTCAATAGATAAGCATGCTCTCCCAGAATGCACGCATGCTTTTTGCATAGAACCAGTCCCAGCACCTAAGTCCACCACATGTCCAGAAATTGGACACAACAACTCCAAGAAGTACAACATCATGCATGAAGCCTTCTCCAATGCACCTCTCCATGGAATACTCTCTCCATGTTTTATATTCTGCTCACTTGTTGGTAAATGAAACAAAGTACTTCCAAAAGCAATGCCCAATTTGGTACCAACCATGCAAGGATTTTCAAGATTACAAACACAAGACATACCAACCCAATGAAGAAGGCATAAAACCACAACATCCACCTAAAGACAAGAAAAGAATTAAACTTATGCTTAGTACAAGCCATTTCATTATACAAGAGCATAAATTCTTTCAACACGTCATTGTAAGACAATTGTCTCACCTTATGATCAATACCACCAAATTTGATTGTACAATATGCATCCAAGCATTGCATGTACATTCGACATGCAAACTCCAATCTATTGATTCTAGCATAATGCTCAACCAAATGAAGAACATGAGGAGCATATATAACTAGGATCCAGCCAAAATCTGAAACAACAATGGTTGCTACTAGCAAGGAGTAGTGTACATGGTCCTCTATTAATAAATTCCAAGATGGAGATGTAGAATCCTCTACTCTAAGAGCTTCTAGCTATGTAGGCAGATCAAGAATGACAAAATCTACCGCCCAAGCAACACTCTTACCATTTCTTGTCTTTCTTTCACCTCCAAGACCCACAAAGTATTCCTTCATGTCTATATGGGCTTGTGTGAAGTTTGAGACAGACAATTGCTTCCCAAACTCGACATAATCATAGCACCAAACCTTGCAAATTGAAGCATCACATGTGCCACTCTGATTCAAAGTTAGAGAGGTCAATGGAATGTACAAAAAGTGGATAGACCTATCTTTCCATTTACATCCTTTCAAAATGGGTGTAGACTGCAATACTTGCACATCTGTATCCACACCACATATGTAAAGACACAAAGTGATAACAACATATGTTACACAAACAAATAACATCTTGAAAAAAGAAGGGAGGGAGGCGAGGTGAGGGAGGGAGCGAGATAGAGAGGGAGGTGAGGGAGGTAGGGAGGGAGGGAGCGAGGGAGGGAGGGATGTGAGGGAGGGAGCGAGGAGCCAGAGGGACAGATAGAAGGCCAATAGACCCCTTTCATCGACGAAAGGGGTCTATTGGCCTTTAATTTTCTTAAGGGCTCTCATGAAAAGTAAAGGCCAATAGACCCCTTTTGTCGATGAAAGGGGTCTTAAGGGCTCTCGTGAAAATTAAAGGCCAATAGACCCCTTTCATCGATGAAAGGGGTCTATTAGCCTTTAATTTTCTTAAGGGCTCTCGTGAAAATTAAAGGCCAATAGACCCCTTTCATCGACGAATGGGGTCTATTTTCCTTTAATTTTCACATTTGCAAAGCTCAAATAGTAGGATTGATATTTGTAGAAATTGGCATCCCTCTTCCATGATAAAGAACACCTTTGCTAGCAAGGGACTACCACATGTCCTCGACTGACCCAAGTACTTAACCTTACCTCTTTATCAGCTAGCACTCCTTACCACACAAAAATTCATTTATTTTGTCATCTTTATTATTTCAAATCATTACAATCAATGCGTCTATTTTATTCACCATGACGGTATGATATACTAGCTATAGAAATGCTACCAAACCATGATGTTAATAGGAACCATGACTTATAATGATTATCATACGAATTCGATTGCTAATGAGAATGCAGCAATGATGAGTAATCATTTAATTAAACATCATTACTGTGTGAGGTTTATAATTTTTCATAATTGTTTTTGAAAATTATAAAAATAGAGCCCAATAGATCCCTTTTATCAACATACAATTAAATATCTTTTTGATTAATATTTAATTAATGATAGAGGCCAATATATTTAATTAATGGTTCATGAAAGATAGAGGCCCATAACCACCTTTCATCGATGAAAGGGGTCTATTGGCCTCTACCTTTCATTAATAATTGATGAAAGATAGAGTCTAATAGGCCCCTTTCATTGACGAAACAGTCTTTTCACAAAAGGGGTCTATGGGCCTCTATCTTTCATTAATAATTGATGAAAGATAGAGTCCAATAGACCCCTTTCATCGATGAAATAGTCTTTTGGCATATTTTTAACATCATAATTTATATTCAAAGGTTAGAGATGTGCTGACCAACCATTTCTTGTTCACCACAATTATAATTTATATCTATCTATCAACTTTAAAATACTTATATCAAATTGTCGGAATGAATATGTAGCAATTATGAAATGTCATTGCTAGCAAGAATGGCTTGCAATAACTCCCATACATGTCAAAGAAAGGTTGGGGATTAAAAAGTCTAAGAGTCCATGGTATTATAGTTTTGTTGTTAACAAATGATGGCTAAAATTTACATCATGGTTCAGTACCATTGTCACACCTGTGCCAACTTTCACAAGACCTATCTTATAAAGCTGTGAGTATAAACAATGGGCAGTGTGTGCAAAGCATTTGTGAGCAACTTTTCTTATGGCAGACTCTTGTTTCAAATGAGTTCTTGAAATGAACATTCTGCTCTTGATCTCACCTTTGGACTTCATCTCATTGAGTTACACAGCTCAACTATTCCATTCTAATGGAATCTGTCATAATTCAGAATGAGGATAGATCTTTGCATATGTTTGTTTGCACTTCCATAGGTAGAGGAGTGTTGTCAAAGATGGTACTTGCTAGCCATTTTCAATTCACACTTGGGTCCATATCTGTCCATCAGCACTTTGGTGATAATGGGTCTGATTTGACAATGGAGCTGCAATATGAAGTCCATGATGATGGATACAAAATGTTTCAGCTTGATGCACAGTTTGGTGATATTTTTGCCGTGAAGGGAGAAAGATTCAAGCTTGATGACAATGAACTTCAGAAGACTCTAGTGCACAAAAACAAAAAATATTTCTACTCTATTTGCAACAAAAATGATGAGGCAAGGAAACATGATTCAGCTAGCAACATTAAGAATGACAAACAACATAGTGTCATTGAGATTATTATGCAACTACCTATAAAGAACAAATTGCATGAGGCCTATGAGAAGGTTGAAATGCACGTCACTATGAATGAGGTACCTTCTACTTATGATGGTGATGTTTTCTTTAAGTTACCAGCTACTTCAATGAAACATCGCACAAAAGGTACGGAGTCAAAATTTAATGGTCACGTTTGGAGTGATCCTATTACAACAAATATAGTATTTCCTGGTGTGGTTCATAGAAAGGAATGTGGAGGTCACCTCCGTTGTATAAATGCAACTTGTGGTTATAAAAAAAGAATTGGGATAGAGAATGAGACACAATGGGATGGGACATTGATTAGAGTGGCCCCAGAAAATGTGTCAATTAAATCATATGGCTCCTTATCATGTATACATTGTGGTCATCCACCAATTTTCTTGGAGAGATGTTACTGTGAAATGTTACTCTACATGCTAGAAGGTAGAGATGGTGTGAATCTTACTCATGTAGTCATACGCCATGGCCATCATAATCATCCCGTTGGAGATGGTTTGACTAGGAGAACAAAGGATGCCATTAAAACCAAAGTTTTTGAAATGGTGAGGGCTGGTGGTGCTGTATGCCCTAAAGGGATACAAAATATAGTTGTCCAAGACATTATTATGGAAACTTTATTGTCTAAAAAAGTGCAAGATGGGATTAAGATGTCGGATGTTGAGCTACAAGATTTGCTAAAACAATGTGAACCTTTGCTCGACAAAAGAAGGTAATTACCATAATATTTGTTATTGCATTGGTTTATTAAATTATGTTATTGACAATGAATATTGACCAACTTTATGTCTGTGTATAGATTATCAAGATGGATTGAGGAGGGTTGATGTGACTCTCAACCTATGTCAGATGGGCTAGATGGAATTTTATACTTGAAAAGATGTTGTAGATATAATTATTTCCAAAGTGTAGTGTTTCCTGAATAATTGCAACATAGTTCATTCAGCAGGTGTCATGTATTTAAAATGTCTACCCAAGGTTCTGGTTCAAGGGTTGATTTGGTAAATAAAATGAGACCTAGAGGAGAACTGGGTCATTGTTGGGTGTTGTTTGATTTTGTGAAGCGAATGAAAGATTAGACTACCATGGCTTGCCATGTGTATAACCCTTTTATCCAAGAGTTGCAAACAATTGCAACTTGTGACTTCAAGGTGGAAGATACTGATGCACAAATTCTATTTTGGGATACTCTCAACAAAGTAATGGTTTCAGAAGGGTTTGACCATGCTAAATTCAAAGGGTTCATGGCAGATGAGGCCCAAGCCAACTGGAGAGCTATATGTGTCACTTTCAATGGTGGCCCTGACAATATAATGGAAGGGAAAGAGCGTTCTTGCCTTTTCCATTGGGAGCAAAGTCTTCATTCCCATGCAAAGGCATGTATAAAAGTTGGCAGCCAAGAGGAATTTAAAATCCGATGTAGACGCTGGAAGGATGCCTCTACAGAGCAAGTTGTAGAAGTCGAAATGAGAAGCCTAAGGGCATGGTGGAATGTAGGCCATGCAAGTGATTCAGACTTGCCATGGCTTGAAATTTGGTTTGCATGGTGGCATGCTAGGATTTCCCATTGGGGCCACTACATTATAGAGGTTGGTTTTGTATTTCTCTTGAATTTCTTTTTATGATCTTTATAATGTAATTTTGCCATTACAATATCTATACAATGCTTGGTTTGTAGAGTATGTTAGATAACAAGAAGTACTTGATACCTCGAACAAATCTAGAAGAGTCTATTCATGATAGTTGGAGGGCTAGATTGAACCATGTCAAATATGTTGGTCTCTACAATGCCTCTATTAGTGACCTCTCAAATGCAATTTTACAAAGCTCTAGATACACATCTTTTTTGAAGGGCCAGTTCATCGGAAGTGGGCAGAGTCTAGAGACCTTCAAAAAAAGATCTTCAAAATCTTAGATTGACATTAGTGCCAAAACAGTTGTTGATCTAACAAGTAATGTTGCAAAGGAAATGGGTGTTGTATCTGAAGTATGTTTTAAGGATGGAGATGACAAGACTGTGCAAAGAAAAAGGCCAAAGTCAATGTCTTCAAATATATGTGAGGATGATAGTCACCACCCTGAGTACAGTTATGCAAATAAGAAAAGATACTCCATGTCTCCAAAATCTAGTACTACATTTGCAACACAGAGTTTTTCGGATGATGATTCCAAGAGTGTATAAGAATATGAAGTGCATGATGCAAATTGGGCATTATGAAGAGTTCCTATAACAAGCCAAGTCAGTTGCCAACAAGGAGGAAAATGTAACAAGCTTGTCAATATAAAGGATCGTGAAAATCGACGTGGAGTTATTGCACCATCATTCTTTGGGAGGATTTAAACACTAATTGGAATGTGCTCCCAAATGATTTGGTTTTGTGGAAATGATGTAACCCACACGTGGAAGCCATCAACTAGCATTACAGGTATTCCAGGACCATCACTAGGAAGGTGGAAGGTTCAATCAGGAACATCCTTGATAAGTGTAGAGATTGCCAGGTGACAAGCTCAGGGTTTGTCATATTAGGAGTGTTAACTCCGATGGCGGGTGCAAGTTGTGCTTCACCAATTCAAGCCCATGATGAAACAATAGTATTGCATGAAGATCGACCTCGGAGTCGAGATGGCAAAGCAATCAAGATGGCGAAACAAAATCTCCAAAGAAATGGAAAATAGAATTCAGAGGTCATTGGTCATGAAATGCATTGTTAAGGACTCAATAGTCATGAAGGCCATGGAGCATGCTGAGTTCATTGTTTCTACAGAAGGATCAATGCAAAAAGGTATTGAATACAAGGTTGACATTTCTCCATTTCCTTCTTGCAATTGTGAAGACTTCATTGGACGATCATGCAAATTGGATGCCTATATTCCATGCAAACATATTTATTACATCTTCTTTTCATACCTTGGATTGGATAGCAGAAATAATATGTTTGTTCACCAAGCCAACTTGAGTAAAAAAAGATATTCCAGGCATTGTCCTGCATGCCTTGAGGTTTAGTTTTTGGAGACTATACTTTCATGATGGTCAACAAAAAATGGAAGGGTTTTTCCACGAGGATTTTGAACCACAAAGATAGTATTTTTTTGAAGACTAAACCTTCATGATGTTGAATACAAAATGAAAAGATATTTATAATAATCCTTTTTTCCATGAAGATTTTGAACCACAAGAACAATGTTTTTGGAGCCTTTTGCATTTCTCCTTGTGTAAATTTTTGGTTTGTTTCTCTACTTGTTGATAATTTTGGTAGGACGCTTTGTAGGATGATTCTGCAATCACAAAACTTTCAATATGTCTTTTATGTGATAAATCATGTCTTCATTTATAGTGATGTAGGTTGGAAACTTATTTGAAATAACATGAACTCAACACAACTAGTAGCAAAATACCAAACTATGAGTGTAAAATATTGACTTAAAATTTGGCTATATTTGTTACATTTCCTTTTGTACCTTGGATTGGATATAAGAAATCCTTTTTTCCATAAGTAATTTGAACCACAAGGATAGTGTGCTAATTATTCTCTACTTGATAATTGTGGTAGGACATTTTGAAGGATGATTTTACATCACAAAAGTTTGAACATGTCTTCTATGTGATAAATCATGTCTTCATTTTCATTTGCATAGGTTGAAAACTTATTTGAAATAATATGAACATGTATTGGAATATATAACAAATGACAAAATAGAAAATATTGTGAGTGTATTTGACTTAAAATTGGGCTATATTATTTAGATATTACTTCTATGGATAGAAAAGATAATATTTTTGGTCACCAAGCTAACTTGAGTACAAAAGACATCTTCACAGCATTATCTTGCATGCCTCAAGGCCTGGTTTTTGCAAAGTGCACACCTTTATGATGTTGAACAAAATTTGAAAGGACTATTATAATAATACTTTTTACCATGGAGATTTTGAACCACCAAAATAATGTTTTGGAGTCTTTTTCATTACTCCTTATGGAAACTTTGGGCTATTTCTATACTTCATACTTGATAATTGTGATAATTGTGATGGGACGCCTTGTAGAATGATTTTACAATCACAAAACTTTGAATGTGTCTTTTACGTGATAAATCATATCTTCATTTATAGTGATGTAGGTTGGAAACATATTAAAATTGTCAATATAGAATAATTAAAAAACTATGAGTGGAAAATATTTTGACTTAAAATTAAGCTAGTGTAACAAAGATGTAGAATACTGGATTTTGCTAAGGTTGAATGTAATCTTTTTTTTTTTTGTGGATTATACATCCCTTTTAATCAAAAAAGGGGTCTAGCAACTTCAAGATTTGTTTTTTGGTTATTGGTTGTTGTGGTTTATTAGTTACAAGGATAACCACTTGCTTTATTGAGCAATATGGACCCTTCATTTACAAAATAGTTTCATAATCATGGCCTCATTTCATGAACTTCAAGAGTAAGAAAACTTGTTTAGTCAAAAATGAGGATATCCATTTCATTTATTAAGCAATATGACCCCTTTATTCACAAAAGGGGTCCATACACTTGGATTGTTTTCATAAACTTTGACACAAAAAAACTACATTCTGATCCAATTTGCTCAAATGCTCAAATGGTTTTACTCAAAAATTGGAAATCTTCGTAAGGACACAGCCTATATTTGCTCACTTTCCTCGCTTGCTATTCGGTAATCCTCCATAACCAAGTTCTATTTCTCCACCAACGTAAGTGAGATCACCAAAGAAACCTTCCACACAAGTCAAAAGTTTCCTAGGACTCCTTGAATGGAATATTCCACTTTACATGCATGTGCAAATGCTTGGTTTTTGAAACTCTATTCACTCTTGGGACAAAACCCATGCTTTTGTGTTCTTGCAAAAACATCCCTCCTTAGTGACTCACTCTTACATCCCACCAATCCAAAATCTAAAAAGTAGAAACATCCCTTTCTGTAAATGAATTAGATTCCAAAACAAATCAATCTTTGCTTATAGAAATCAATAGTAGAAGCCAAAATAGACAACATATTGACATGGTCCCTATAACTAAACTTTCCTTTAGACACGATGCAACAAATCGACCAAATTTTTATTAAATTCAAATTTTATGCATACAATTTTACAAAATGGTGCAAAATGGCATGATAATCATCTAAAGTATGCCTTGCCATTTGATTGATATATAGCATGACCCCATTTGGATTTGGATGTAAGACTTTAAAATTCTCATGTACAAGGAGCATGTTAATGCGCTCCCTCTTTTGGCCCAAAATCCAAATGGGGTCATGTTATATATCAAATCAAATAACAAGGCATGATTTAAATGATTATCATGCCATTTTGTACTATTTTGTAAATTTGCATACATCAAGATGTGAATTTAATGGAATTTTAATGTCTTGTATATCTTTTGAATTTTAATGTCTTGCATGCCCAAAAGATGGGAATTTTAATGTCTTATATCTTTTGATTTACAAATCCAAATGGGGTCATGTTATACATCAAATCAAATGGCAAGGCATGATTTATATGATTATCATTCCATTTTGTAGTTTTTTTGTAAATTTGCATGCATCAAGATGTGAACTTTTACCAGTTTCTTGCACCAGATTTAGAGCAAGGCTTCTCATAAGAGGAAGCACATTAGAACTCTATCTATGTTGCCAAAAAATAACCAAATCTTTTCTATGCAAGATCATCTAATTAAAATGAATATAACACTTTCACCAAGGGAGACTTTCAATATTATGTTATAATCATGTTCAATGTTGAAATTTTAATTGAATAGAGTGCTCTTCATCTATATACTAGTTGTTGGTAGCCAAACCATTTCTTTGCAAGTTCATCCCATGTAAATAAATAATACTATCACTAATGTAGACCTGCAAGATTATGTTATAATCATCTTTAAAATTGTGGTGATAATATAAATCTCTTTTTAACAATGAGTACCTACATTTTTATCAAATGATGCACTTCGACTATATAGTAGTTGTTGATAGCCAAACCATTTTTATTCAACTTTATTGCATGAGAATATAGAAAACTATCACCAATGTACACTTGCAATATATTATGTTATAACCATGTTATAGTCATGTTCAATATTGAGGAAGCACTCACCATTTTCATTGTCTTGCATTGCTACAAAGGATATCTCACCTCAACCTCTATGAAAGCTACATGGATAGACCCCAATACTTCACAAGTCTTTGAAATCATACCCCATTAGACCAATGTTGAGAGATGAGCAAAAGAAATATTAATTTTCATGCATAAGCAAGTGTAATGCCTGAAATCAATCTTCTTTCATCCTTTCTCAAAGAATCTTGTCTAGTAGCTCCTTCTAGGCTCAAAACACATTGCATCACTCATGGTTATCCAAAACATGATTGCCTTGCGTTTCTACATGAAAACTATTTGAGATTGGAGTACGTCTTTTCTCTGAGCATCTTGGTCTGAGCACATTTTTCTGAGCATGGCCTATATTGTTATTTTTTAGAGACAATTTTATCATAACATCACACACCATTTAGTCATAAAACTACCCCAAGAAGATACTATATACATTTCTACCCCACAAAGATGGTGCTAACATCACACCCCCTTTAGTCTCATAAAACTACCCCACAAAGATGCTATATACATTTAATTACATTTCTTTCCAATAGTATTTAGGGCTTATAAGATCCCTTTATTCACAAAACTACTTTTCATGTCTACTTCATTTCAACACCCTCCACCTACATCATCCATCATTCATACTATCATGATAGATAGTGATTTATCAATGAAATGATTGTAAGTCACATGGTGAAGAATTTAGGGTGCAAATTTGCATGCATCTATGTCAAAACATTTATTAGTTGCATCAAGGAGATACTTTAAGATTCAATTCACCATGATGATCATTTGTACACAACTCATAGTTTTGACATGCAAACCTTAACTAAGATCTGACATGATTGTCACATCTCTAGTAAATAGAAAAAGTTTTATGAAACCAGCATGCTTGAATATGTGATATTGAGATTAATATTCATGGGTACTCACATGATGTCCTAAATAGTTCTTCAATATGATTATACATCTCTAGCAAATGAAATAGGTGCAACACACCACAAAAGTTATGCATGTTGAGTACTAGGGCATCATAAGCAAAATGAATTGCTTGAAGGGAAAAACTCATGTCAAATCACTAGACTCAATCTTCTTTACTTATGTCATCCACATAGATATTGCGATGATGCCTCCTCTCTCTAATGGGGGCATTGAATGCAATGTCATTACACATCATCTCAGCCATAGCACTTGCATAAGAAGGCAAAAAGCTAAAATAGATCAATCAATATCAATGCCTCATTGATAATAATATTCTCCAACAAATAGGTTTAAAAAGATAAAATAAGAGAGTATCATACTTACTAGTCATCTAGAAGATTAACAACCATTTCCACATCTTTGGAATCATTTAGAGTCCCATAGTTGCTTAACACATTTCCCTTTCCTTTCTGTCCATCCAAAAATGGTTGTAATATAGAATTGCAAATGTCAGGATCATTCTCAATAGATAAGCATGCTCTCCCAAAATGCACGCTTGCTTTTTGCATAGAACCAGTCCCAACACCTAAGTCCACCACATGTCTAGAAATTGGACACAACAACTCCAAGAAGTAAAACATCATGCATGGAGCCTTCTCCAATGCACCTCTCCATGGAATACTCTCTCCATGCTTTATAGTCTGCTCACTTGTTGGTAAATAATGATGAAACAAACTACTTCCAAAAGCAATGCCCAATTTGGTACCAACCACAGAAGCATTTCCAGGATTACAAACACAAGACATACCAGCCTGATGAAGAAGGCATAAAACCACAACATCCACCTAAAGATAAAAAAAGAATAAAACTTATGCTTAGTACAAGCCATTTCATATACAAGAGCATAAATTCTTTAAACAAGTCATTGTAAGACAATTGTCTCACCTTATGATCAATACCATCAACTTTGATTGTGCAATATGCATCCAAGCATTGCATGTACATTCGACATGTAAACTCCAATCTACTGATCCTAGCATAACTATCAACCAAATGAAGAACATGAGAAGCACACATAACTAGGATCCAGCCCTAGAATCTGAAACAACTGTGGCCACTACTAGCAAGGAGTAGCATACATAGTTCTCTGTTAATAAATTCCAAGATGGAGATATGGAATCCTCTACTCCAAGAGCTTCTAGCTGTGTAGGCAGATCAAGAATGACAAAATCTGCAGCCCAAGCAACACTTTTACCATTTCTTGTTTTTCTTTCACCTCCAAGACCCACAAAGTATTCCTTCATGTCTATATAGGCTTGTGTGAAGTTTGAGATAGACAATTGCTTCCCAAACTCGACATAATCATAGCACCAAACCTTGCAATGTGAAGCATCACATGTGCCACTCCGATTCAAAGTTAGAGAGGTCAATGGAATGTACAAAAAGCGGATAGACCTATCTTTCCATTTACATCCTTTCAAAATGGGTGTAGACTGTAGTACCTACACATCTGTATCCACACCACATATGTAAAGATGCAAAGTGATAACAACATATGTTACACAAACAAATAACAGCTTGAAAAAAGATCAAGAGAACTTACCATTATTAGTACCTGGATTTTTTGGTGGCTTACCACCCTTCTTTAATTCCAAACTTGAATCCTTATCCTTTTTAGTCATCTTCTCAAATGTTTTTTGAACCTCAATGATTGCATCATCCTCGTGGACTGAATTTGAGCTTGATGAATCCATCTCTCCCTTTTTATGCTGTGTGTATAGCTCTACCTCCTCCTCGATGCAACATCCTTTTTTCATATCCAGCCACCACAGGCAGTTCTTTCTCTCCCACTCAGAGAGCAGTTGCTTCGCTTCTTCTTCTATCATGTTTGGAGAGTACATGTAGAATTTTAAGTCTTGAATTTTTGTCCATACTCGAACATGGACAACAATTTTTCAATCTTACCACCAACAGCTTTTAAGGATTGCAACAATTTGCATACAATAAGAGTCTTAGTACAAAAGTGAAATACTTAAGGATGGATTTTTAATTGAAAAGGAAAAAACATGTATTGCTTACCTAAATACCAATCATTGAGATGCCCTCATCATCTCCATTTGTCCTATTGCAGCTGTAGCAATAGTCATTGAATCCTTTAGTTCTTCATAAAGTTCAAGTCTGTTCATTGCTTGTATTTCCCCAAAATACTCTCTCAATGTAGGATCTTGAGGAAGCACAAAGCTTGCTTGTTGACTAGCAACTAAGACCTGAGAGAGTAACCTCTCAGATTCACAAAGCAACTAATCCATCCATGCCTCTTTTGCCATCCACTTTATGAATTCTCTATCAGCTTTTGGCATTCCATAACTTGTTCTCAAATTTGAATTTGACCCTAAGATTCTAAGGGTTGCTAGTTGTGTCTCTTTTGAGACTTTTGCAATGGAGATGTTATACAACTTTTCCAATGTGACAATGGATGATTTATCATCAAATGGGAGGCTCCACAAGATATTAAACCAATCTTCACCATTTATTAGTTTGACAATAGACAAAATCTACATATAAACAATACATGCAATCATCACACTCAACTGTATTTTCTAATCATACAATACATGCATATCCCATACCTTGATCATTTTCTAAACAAACATCATATTCACATCCTTTTTTAATATTATGAGTTCTTTCTCAATCTCAAAAAACACTTGAACACTTTAAAAAATCAACCTTTATGTTAAGAATCATTAACTAAACCATACCTTGATCATTTTTCGACCATACTTGAGATTCACATCCTTTTGAATACTTTTAATTGCTTTCTCCATATTAGCAACACTCAAATTTGGCTGAAGTTCCTTTAGCTTTGCCTTATAATCTTGCTTTTATAGTGGCTAAAATGTATTCCAAAGAAATGAATGAGTACAATGAATTAGTTAGTTCTAATTCAGAAGACGTCCCGGATACCAAGTACTTGATCCTTTACTGCTT
Organism: Dipteris shenzhenensis; assembly: GCF_047967505.1. Lineage (NCBI taxonomy): Eukaryota > Viridiplantae > Streptophyta > Polypodiopsida > Gleicheniales > Dipteridaceae > Dipteris > Dipteris shenzhenensis. Next base: position 1,198,957 of record NC_141606.1, read on the forward strand.
TCATTTGCCCTATGCTTTTCAGGTGTCTTTTTTTCTTCCTCAAAAAAAAGTGATGAGTACTCATTCTCATCACATGAACACATTGTCTGCATGTTGTACAAATAATCCTTGAGATTTGTTTTAATAATTGCTATTTCATTGAGGCTGAAAAATAAAAAATACATAGCTTCAAACATATTAAGAATTGTTCATAAAACCCTTAACAGCTCGAAAAAAGGTAACACATATAAGCAAGAAACCTCTTCTAACTCACACTTATACATTGAACCTTTGAAGAGCAGCTATTAGCTTCATTTCTCTGGAGTAATAAAACTTGCTAAAACTCGAATCTGCCATGCCTTTAATGTCTTGCATTTCTCTTCAATTAGAGACATCCATGCAACAATACGGTGATTCCCCTCCCACACAAAAAACATCTTTCGAGATAAAAATGACCAATCAGCATCATACAATCTGTGCCTCAAACTTTGCATTTACATCCCTCCAACAAGAATCCCATGATTGTTCAAGTTCATCTGTCACCTCTTGTGAAACACTATCCGGAAGTGTTGTAGATAAAATAAACATTCCCTTCTATTGAATATATTTTTCAGCCTCTAGAGCTTGCTTTAGGCTATCCATATCAATTCGTAGGCCTCTCACTCTTGTGTTTACAACACAACAACATAATGGGATCAAGGGAGCAATCTTTCCAGGATTGATTGCAAGAGATTCAATAACATCCTTCCCCTGGCCAATATCAAGTGCAGCATGAAGCTCTTGCTCAAACTCCTTATCCAATTGTTTATCCTCTTTCTTTCTCTTCTTAGAAGATTCCTCCACAATTATAGTAGTGTCTTCAAAGTCTTCCATCTCCTTATCCTCTTTAACTCCAATTTCAACCTCTTTTTGAATCTCTAAATTTGGTGTAGATTCCACTTGCAAACTTATCTTACTACTTGTCCTTCCACCTCTCCTGCCTCCTTGTTCTCCTCTTCCACCTCTCCCCCTCCTCTCAGAAGTTTTTAGTTTTACCATCCTGCCAATGTGACAAAAATGCATTTAAAAAAATAAGGGAAAAGAAGTCCTCACATGGCATAGAATAGACTTACAAGGTCAATTAAGTCTCGGCATTACTTCAATAGCATACATTGAAGCTTGATCGTGATGCTGCTAATTGAAGCTGCACTTGATGAGATGATGGGGCTTGAGGAGACTAGCTAGACAACAAAAGCATACAAGGAAAAGTTATTAAGCATACAAGAACAAGTTATTAACCCCACAAAATCGTACGATATCTAGTTAGAAGCAATGAATCGATCCCCTCCTCTTACTCTTGTACAAAGTATATGTCTCTGCTTTGTAATCTATCAACTTCCAAGGTCCCCTAGCTCCTTTTCTCACCAAGATACAACACTGAGATAGAACCAATAGTCTCCTGGAATGAGGACGACAGCTCTCTCACTAAATCATCATTTTCAAAGGAGTGAGGAGAAAGAGGTGCTAGAGAACTATGCAAAACCCGTGGTGCTGTGGCAGATGTGGAGACTCAAAAGGACTGCATAGGGAGTAGAAGGTGATGGGCAAGAAGTTGAAGATTGGAGACTTGAGAGAGAACATCCATAGATATTGAACAGTACTCCACGATGGAGGGAACGAATGAAATTGCTTGCTACATCATATTTACCAGAGAAGGATTGACAAATAAAGCAACTCAGGACTAAAATTTAAATAATGGATACTAACCTTATGATTCCACGTGGTAGAGGAATCATATATTGTCTTTTAATCGATCCAAGAAGGTCGTTGTCCCTGGCCTCAACTCGACTCCTCAAATTAATATTTTGTCTTCATATTATGCTCATTGCAATTTCGTGTTCAAAGAGGTTACAGAGTAAGTGAAATGAGATAGAGTTTACACTTTCTTGCAATAAGCAGCTCGCAATGCTATAACATATAAAGTACATGAACACCTGATATCACATGGCCTAGCGGAGGCTTTGATGGAGGCAACAAAAGCGTCAATGCAAGTATTGCCCTGTAGAGATAAAGAATTGATCACTAGTTATGGGGGGAAACTGCAAAGGGGGCAGGATGGAGTGATAAATAGGAGCTAGGAGCAAAAAGCCTCGAGGAAAAGCAATAGAATCATAAGAGTTGATCGTGAGAGGAATCTGGATATAAGAAAGCAGTAGCGTGAGAACTACACAACGACGTACATTGATTCAAGATCCTCGATGGTAATCGTACCAGAACCATAAGCAGATCATCTCAACAGAATGAGGCTTGTAAGACATGAGATCGTGAGATCTCAAAACACAAACTAAGCCTCAATAGAATTGATCATGCTAAAAATGTGGGGAAAAAAATCATAGTTGATACAAATAAGTTATCTTCTTTTTCGCTACTTTTACCACAATAGGAATCCACTCACTTATGCCTTTAGAAGCATCATCATCTTTGTTTGACTCTTTTGGCTCCGTTGACATAATGCCAGCACTCGTTTTTGCTTCTGAAGTTTTCTCTTACTTCACTTCTTCCTTAGGCGTGGGTGATGCAACGCTAGCACTCTCCATAGGTTCCAGAGTGATGTTAGGCTTCTTTTGCTTCAATGCCTCTTCTACGAAAGGAGGGCTATTGTGAGCTTGCTTGGCAGATCGAGGCTCCTCTTTGGGGGGGTTGCTCTGGGCGAAAGCTTTTGTTTAGCAATGGGGAAGACGTGGGAGATGTGAGACTCAAGGGAATTGTCAAGGGAGAGGGAATCAAAGCGACGGAGGAGGCAGAGAGCGACGAAGTCCAAGAGGTCAAAGGGGAGATTATGATGTTGTTGGAGGAGGAGATCAAGGGCATCATCGAAGGGACTAGAGGGAGGGGGAGGAGGGGGAGGATTGTTGATGGATGAATCATGAGATCATGGAGGATCTGATAGCAGTAGCTGAGCAGACGTACATTGTGGATCTAGGATTCGAGAATGTTATAGGGAATAGATGGCAGATTCGAGCAGAGAGAGCGGATAGGGATAAGGTAGCAGTTGTGGGTGAGTGGTTTTAGTGGTTGTGGGTCAGTGAAAATTAAAGGCCAATAGACCCCCTTCGTCGATGAAAGGGGTCTATTGGCCTTTAATTTTCTTAAGGGCTCTCATGAAAATTAGAGTCCAATAGACCCCTTTTGGCCTTTAATTTTCACATGTAAAAAGACCAAATAGTAGGACTAATATTTGTAGAAATTGGCATCCCCCATCCATGATAAAGAACACCTTTGTTAGTAAGGGACTACTATGTGTCCTCGACCAAGGACCCAAGTACTTAACCTTGCCCCTTTATTAGCTAACACTCCTTACCACACAAAAATTCATTTATTTTGTCATCTTTATTATTTCAAATCATTGCAATCAATGCGTTTATTCTATTCACCATGACGGGATGACATATTGGCTATGGAAATGCTACCAAACCATGATGTTAATAGGAACCATCACTTATAATGATTATCATACGAATTCGATTGCTAATGAGAATGCAACAATGACGAGTGATCATTTAATTAAACATCATTACTTTAACTATGTGAGGTTTATAATTTTTCATATTGTTTTTGAAAATTATAAAAAATAGTACTTGTCAAGGATGTTCCTAATTGAACCTTCCACCTTCTTGGTGATGGTCCTGGAATACCTGTAATGCTAGTTAATGGCTTCCACATGTGGGTTACATCATTTCCACAAAACCAAATCATTTGGGAGTGTATTCCAATTGGTGTTTGAATCCTCCCAAAGAATGATGGTGCAACAACTCCACGTCGATTTTCACGATCCTTTATATTGACAAGCTTGTTACATTTTCCTCCTTGTCCAAGCCAAGCTTGGCAACGGACTTGGCTTGTTACAGGAACTCTTCGTAATGCCCAATTTGCATCATGCACTTCATATTCTTGTACACTCTTGGAATCATCATCCTCAAAACTCCCTGTTGCAAATTTTGTACTAGATTTGGGAGACATGCAGTATCTCTTCTTATTTGCATAACTATACTCAGGGTGGTGACTATCATCCTCACATATATTTGAAGGCATTGACTTTGGCCTTTTCCTTTGCATAGTCTTGTCATCTCCATCATTAAAACATACTTTAGATACAACACCCATTTCCTTTGCAACATTACTTGTTAGATCAACAACTGTTTTGGCACTAATGTCAATCTGAGATTTTGAAGATCTTTTTTTAAAGGTCTCTAGACTCAGCTCACTTCCGATGTACTAGCCCTTCAAAAAAGATGTGTATCTATAGCTTTACAGAATTGCATTTGAGAGGTCACTAATAGAGGCGTTGTAGAGACCAACATATTTGACATGGTTCAATCCAGCCCTCCAACTACCATGAATAGGCTCTGCTAGATTTGTTTGAGGTATCAAGTACTTCTCATTATCTAACATACTCTGCAAACCAAGCATTGCAAAGATATTGTAATGGCAAAATTACATTATTAACATGATTAAAAAAATTAAAGAGAAATACAAAACCAGCCTCTATAATGTAGTAGCCCCAATAGGAAATCCTAGCATGCCACCATGCAAACCAAGTTTCAAGCCGTGGCAAGTCTGAATCTCTTGCATGGCCTGCATTCCACCATGCCCTTAGGCTTCTCATTTCAACTTTTGTAGCTTGCTCTGTAGAGGCATCCTTCCAACGTCTACATCGGATTTTAAATTCCTCTTGGCTACCAACTTTTATACATGCCTTTGCATGGGAATGAAGACTTTGCTCCCAATGGAAAAGGCAAGACTGCTCTTTTCCTTCCATTATATTGTCAGGGCCACCATTGAAAGTGGCACGTACAGCTCTCCAGTTGGCTTGGGCCTCATCTGCCATGAACCCTTTGAATTCAGCATGGTCAAACCCTTCTAAAACCATTACTTTATTGAGAGTATCCCAAAATAGAATTTGTGTGTCAGTATCTTCCACCTTGAAGTCACAAGTTGCAATTATTTGCAACTCTTTGGATAAAAGGATTATACACATGGCAAGCCATGGTAGTCCAATCTTTCATTCTCTTCACAAAATCAAACAACACCCAACAATGACCCAATTCGCCTCTAGGTCTCATTCTATTTACCAGGTCAACCCCTGAACCAGAACCTTGGGTAGACATTTTAAATACATGACACATGTTGAATGAACTATGTTGCAATTGTCCAAGAAACACTACACTTTGGAAATAATTATATCTACAATGTCTTTTCAAGTATAAAATTCCATCTAGCCTATCTAACACAGGTCGAGAGTCACGTCGACCCTCCTCAATCCATCTTGATAATCTATACACAGACATAAAGTTGGTCAATATTCATTGTCAATAACATAATTTAATAAACCAATGCAATAACAAATATCAAGCAAAGGTTCACATTGTTTTAGCAAATCTTGTAGCTCATCCGACATCTTAATCCCATCTTGCACTTTTTTAGACAATAAAGTTTCCATAATAATGTCTTGGACAATTATATTTTATATCCCTTTAGGGCATACAGCACCACCAGCCCTCACCATTTCAAAAGCTTTGGTTTTAATGGCATCCTTTGTTTAAGAGTCTACCTCAAGAAAAGTGGCTCACAAACGCTTTGCACACACTGCCCATTGTTTATACTCACAACTTTGTAAGATAGGTCTTGTGAAAGTCATCACAAGTGTGACAATGGTACTGAATTATGATGTAAATTTTAGCCATCATTTGTTAACAACAATACTATAATACCATGGACTCTTAGACCTTTTAGCTCCCAACCTTTCTTTGACATGTATGGGAGTTATTGCAAGCCATTCTTGTTAGCAACAATGACATTTCATAATTGCTACATATTCATTCCAAAAATTTGATATAAGTATTCTTAAACTACGTAAATCGATTTAGGTACTTTTAAGTTGATAAATAGATATGAATTATAATTGTGGTGAACAATAAATGGTTGATCAGCACATCTCTAACCTTTTGAATATAAATTATGATGTTAAAAATATGCCAAAAGACTATTTTGTCGATGAAAGGGGTCTATTGGTCTCTATCTTTCATCAATGATTAATGAAAGGTAGAGGCCAATAGACCCCTTTCATCGATGAAAGGGGTCTATTGGCCTCTATCTTTCATAAACTTTGACACAAAAAACTACATTCTAATCCAATTTGCTCAAATGCTCAAATGGTTTTGCTCAAAAATTGGAAATCCCCTTGAGATTGCAAAAGAATCTTAGCTGAGAGAAGAAGTGGTGAGATTGAAAGAAAAGCACCCAAAATAGAGCAAGAAGAAGGAAAGACAAATCTCATTCAAAAATATTGAAAGTTTGAATAAATGAAAGTGAAATGAGAGGGAAATGCAAGTAGGAAGGGAATTGATGAGATTTTGGTGTGAGATTCCATCCCATGATAGGGAGAATAGAGAAATAAGCTTCTCGCTCAAAAGAAAGGAAGATATTTAAAAATAGGGTTGGAGCAAGAAAAATTCAAAATGGAGCAATGTGGGATAGGGAAGAGAAATGGGAGAGAATGAGAGGGGTAGGGTAGTTGGAAGAGAGTATTTGGTTTTAAGACAAATGGTGCAAGTTTGGTTAAGAAACTAGGTTTTTCAATTTGGTTATTGTTCCAAAACGTGATTAGAGAGTGGCGGTAAGAAGTGAGAGGCCTACATCAAACTTTGGTTCTTTTAATAAATAAATAGAAAAGTTAGGCCATTTCCAATATTCTATTTCCCTCCATTATCCAATATTTTACTCAATTTTGTTCACCTTAACCTTCCATCTTACTAGCCCAAGGGCTCTCTTATAAGGCCACCTTTTGAGTCCAATTTTTTTTTTAATGTCAACCACTAAATCCAATTTCCTCTTATAATTTTTTTTTGTTGTGATCCCAAACTTGCTCCCATTTGCCCTTTCTTCATGACTTGGGGCTCAGTCGCATGGTTATCCCTTACCAAGCCCTAGGTGTTTTATGAGGGTGAGCCTTCTTCTTGGGCACTCTCGGTCTGCCGACAGGTGATAGAGCCCTTCTCTCTTCAAGATGTACCACTTACTCCCTTCAAAGCTTCTCATGCTTCAATGGACACCTCTTGGGAGATTTTGGCTAGCATTTCCTCTTGGCACATTTAGAGAGCCAGATGTACTGAGGCCTTGGATGGCACCCAGATACACCATCACAGGTGTTCACGAGTATTTGGACTGACACGGTTCACACTTTGATAGCCATATGGGCTAGCATGCAGGGCCTTCATGGGCAACCTCTTCTAGAAGGACTATATTTCTTCGAGTTTAGAGGGGTTCTCCCTTTTTCTCAGAGGTTTCTACCAGATTGAGATGGCACTATCAGCCTCAATCCTTTCTTTTTGGCCCTTGAGCTTTTCGTGCATTACATGATGTATCTTGTATTGAGCTTGCTCTAATGGTTTTTCTTTAATACTTAATAGAAGTCTCTTTTTGCAAAAAAAAAAAAAACTTGCTCCCATTGATCCTGTTGTACACTTCAATAATCTAAATCTAATTTCTTCTTACCATATTGCTTTATTATAATCCCAAACTTGCTTCCATTGATCCTATTCTACACTGCTCTAATCTAAAATCTTTGCTTCTTTGACTTTTGGCCTAGGAATTGTTTTTTTATCTCCCCTCATAGCTTCATTGGAAGATCACACCAATAAGCCATGAAAAAGCACCTTGCACATTAAAGTTACACCAAAGTATGCTATGGCTCATCAATGCCATGGCCACATGCAATATTACAAGAGATTGAGCTGATTTAGAGAATCTCGTAGATCCATCAAAAGTTTTCCTTGCATGTGATGCTACTGGCATTAGTCAACAAGGGTACTTAGCTATATATAATGTCTTCAAATGCACTTTGATAACAAGGTGTAAAGAACGCTCTATTTCCAAGACTAGTACATGTAAGAAATGTCATGAAGAAAACAATTTTTATTGTCCAAGATTTTTTGGGTGGATAAATACACATTTCAGAAAGAATGATGCTAGATAGCGCAATCAAGATGAAAGGCAAAATGAGTAAAATGAAAGATGGAAAATTTACCAAAGCAACAAAGCAAGGACCAAGGACCTTTGAGTACACAAAGTGCAATAATGTCTTTCTAGATGTACACAAGGTCCAAGTTGCAATGGTAGAGTTTTACAATATGAAAACATTGGGTAAGTTGCATTTGTATTGTTCAATTGAGTCATAATTTTAGAAAGGTCTTTTCTAATGGTGTAAATCTCATTACTTTTCATATTGTAAATGTAAGTGGGTATTTGTTATCAAATTCGATGAGTGTGAAGTTGTAAAAGGCCACCAATTGGAGAGGGTTAGTACTACTTTAATTAACAAAGCTGTTAGACATGCCAAAGATAAGAAATTTACAAAAGATTTTAGTGTGCAATCAAAAAGGCAGATTTGGTGGCTTTCTGCATTTGAACTTCCTAAAGAGACACACTCCTTGAAATGGGTCTTTGATAGATCTTTAATTCCAAGTGTCATTGATGCCTAGACAAAAGGGGAGTTTCTTCAAGTTGAAGGGTTTGGATCCTTCAAAGTTGAATGGCACATGGAAGGAGACCTTAAAGGTGTTTACCACATGTCCCTTTCTTATGGATGCAGCACATTCTTTATGCTCATGGTCCCTATTTCCTAGAGCAATATGGTTCATTGAATGTATGGAGTGCCCAAGGGATGAAGAAGCTTCATTATAGAGTTCAAGGTGCTTATTTCAAAGGTAAAAGGCATTTTAGTGGGGTTGATGGAAGTAATGCTCTTTGTGAAATCTTTGAGTGGTTCTATCATGGTATAATTGGATCCTGCTATGCAAGGAAAGAAGCTTTGTAACAGATTTAGCCGAAGCAATTGTTGGACCCAAATGAGTAAAAAAAAGAGTTTGTGGAAATCTTCACAAGCTTCCCAAAAACACATAAGGCATTGTGAACTAGAAGTCATGTAGGAAAGTGTTGGATTGCCAAACAAACTATACATTGATGTTAATCCAAACCTTAATTTAATATTTATTGTAGTGTTTTGAGAACAGATTTGATTCATTGGCTCATTTTTTATTTAAATAATCATTACATTTAACCAATAATGTTTGATTCATGCATCAATCTCCTTTTATAGTCACACATCTTTAAAAAATAAACATTGCTTCATGCACTACAGTAATAAAATGTTCAACATGGGGCTATTATTATCAAAACCTCTTAAGAAAATTTGTGATTTTTTTGAGAAGATAGGGGCTGCGGGGGGATGCACGGGGTGGGAGGAGTGAGAGGGGAGGGGGGGAGTAATGGTTGGGGGGGTAAGGATGACCAAGGAAGGGTTTGAGGGGGGCTAATGATGACCAAGGAAGGGGGGGGGGGTTATGATAACCAAGGATGTTTAAAATAAATGAGGCCCATATAAAGATCAATCTATACATTAATACCATAAAACTCTCATTTCTTCAAGTTAATAGCCCTACCATTACCCATATGGTAAGAACAAAGCAAACCGGAAGATTGATTGTATAAAAGAACAGATCCCCCCTAAGGTATACAAGAAAATGCTCAAAGATCCTTCAAAGAGCAGACCAAAGGAGGAGGAGACAATAGACATGGAGGACAAGCAAGATGAGCAAAAGAAAAGGGAATCATCAAATTGTCATGCACAGGCAGAGGCAACCAAGGAGCTTGAGAGCACACCAAAAGAGTAGGCGCACAAAAGATGATGCATGAAGGAATGGGCCAAAGAGCAAGAAGAAGCCAAAATAATTGGAATTCAATTGGCCTAATAGACAAGTCGACGACAACTAGAGCACGAGTAATAGTGGGTGCTTGGACCAATGCCATTACTCTCCCTATGCCTCCCACCACTTTACAGGGCTTACTCCTCTTTATCCCTTCTCCCTTGACCCCATGCTAATACAAGACAATTGCCAGGTTTGAAATCCCACCGAGTCACATTGGTAGATCCTAAGGGATAATATGGTGCATGTTGCCCAAGCTCTGGATTACCTAGCCAAGCACCACTAGCCCCCTCCCCAAGCCTTAGACCATAACTTGTTCCTTCAAGAGTAGTATAAGGAGGAGCTAGCTTGGATTTTTTATGAGAAAACAATGGGGCTAAGGTGCCACAAGTAGACCTCACTGCCTAGCATAATAGCTTACTAGAACAACTAGGATAGAAGGAAGGTGGTTTATGATGAGCTAGTCAAAAGCTATTCCCTGTGCTAAGTCTCAATGTAGCCAACCTATAGTTTTAGGACAACTCAAGAAGGTCCAGAAGACAAGGGTTGACCCAAAGGCATTCTAGGTAGACCAGCCACCATAGGTGAAAGCACTGCAAGCAAAAAACACTAGGCTCCAATAGGAAATTGAAGAATCTGAGAGCTAGAGGGGGAAGAATGCTTGGTTACAAGGGAAGATGGAGAGATAGAGGGGGAAGAATTCTTGGTTACAAGGGAAGATGGAGAACTATGCCCAACTTCAGTCTCTCATCTAGATCATCCAAGCATTTGAAGCCCTGAAGACAAGGTGTATTAGGGCCAGTTCAACCCAAGATATCTATCTATGACCGTGCCATACATACTTTCAGATATTTTGTAGAGGAACGAGCACACAAGCTAGCACAGGCTGAGTGACTTTTGATCGGCTGCCCACATCTGCCAATTCCCTAAGCCTACTATGCTCAAGCTACCATCTTATTATGCATAGATTTTGTGGGAGTTAGAAAAGCTAATAAGTAGCCATACTCCTGAGGTGATGGTAGAACAATATCCATGATTACAAGTATCCTCTCACCAAGTGGCAAGAGCGAGTCACACCTATTTGCAGGTATGCGACTCATTTTGAAACTGCCTTGGGTATCACCAATAAATTCGAGGACCCTGTGGCCAAGCTATGGATAGTGGATTGGTTGACCCACCTAGATAGTCCCCCAATTGATGTCAGCTTGCTATATCCATGGCCTCACCATGAGCAACAATGAAGGTTCACCCCTTTAACCCGACCACTTTAGTGTTATCCCCCTAAGCTACCACACCCCAATGAAGCTAGATAGTCGTATGCACCACTTGATCCCTTTTCTATGCCTCCATGGTGCCATTGCAATCCTACATGATGACTCCATGGCTTCAACCCTCGAGCATCACGCGCAAGCAATGGATGGTACCCGCCAGTCATAACCATGAGGACCTGTAGCCAAGGCGAAAGGTTGGCCCTTGAGTTAAGACCAACCATAGGAAGATGGCTCTACATGTGGTACCATGTGCTCCATTGGCTAGAACAAATAGAGCTATGGCTTAGTTTTCTAAATCAAGCATCATTAGTAATACACAGTGAAGTAGATGATTTAGGGTGGTCGATCAATGGTGAGTAGTGGTGTGGCAAGCCAAGCGCACCATCTTTAGAAAGCAATTTTTCTTAGTCTCAAAAATGTTTTATAACAAGGAGAAGGGCAGAGAGAAGGTGGCCATCTTGTCCTTCCTCATCATTACGTTTTCTTTGGGGCTTGTAATAACCTTTTCTTTTTCCTTTTTGGATGGTCTTGGCATACGCTTGGGTTGTTTGGTGGCAGTTAGAGTACCAATTGTCGTTTTAGTTACAATTGGGCTATTGGCCTAGGCATTTTAGATGTGGTAGAGCTACTGTTTAGACATCTGGTTGGGATCCCATCAATTTCTTGGTGATATACCAAGGTGGGGACTCTCCAAACAAGTCATCTAAGAGACTCGATGGCTTTCCTTAGGGTGTGTTCCTTCTAGTCTCCTTGTTGCTTTGGGCCCAAAAGCTTAGACGTGTTGACTCTTGCTCCTCATTGTGCACCTTTACCAATTGAAATTTTAATTGTGTCGTGAGTGGCATTGCCAAATTGACTCAGTTTCCTCTATTCAAGTGCTTTTTGCACTAGTTCCCTCAGCATGCTCATTCCCAATGTTTTCAATTGCACCTTTTTTGCTAGGAATCATCAAGAGCTATGGGGGTATGCTCATTGGCTCAACGATCTTACTTTTGACATATCCTTGCTCTCCTCACCATGCCTTATCTATGAATAGTTCATCACACTCTTAAGGATTGGGGTCTAACATTCCATTGTCCATGGTAAGAAGCTTAAACCCCCATGCCATTCGGACTCATTGATTGTTACTATTTATCTACTTGCCATGAATGTCACTATGTGGCATTTTAAGTATGCATGGATTCCATGGCCAAGTTTTGTCACTAGAGAGTGGCTTTGTTGGCCTGCCCTGAGGAGGGAAGGCTTTTAGTAAAGGATACTTCCGTTCAGAAAGGAAAATGGCATGGACTTTTGCTATTTTTCTCCCCCTTTCTCTCTCTCTCTTCTTCTTCTTCAACCTACATGTTTAACTTATTAGTCTCAATCTACTCCTCTAACTTGTGGGCTATTGGTCCATCACACGAATGCTGTTTTTCTTGGAGTCCCAATTGCTGAATTGCATTTACAAAGCAAGGTGGCAAGTGTTGGCAAGATTAATGTTAGCGAGATGGTGTGCAAGTTCATTTTACCAATATTCTCAAAGCTATGGGATTGTATTGTAGAGACCTCTTTGCTACAACAAGAACTATGTCATTCATAGCCTTATTAATGATATAGAATTCCATTGCATTTGAGAGAGATGCTTGAGAGAAATGCCACAACATGTGTTGCATTCCTTGCCACCCATGCATCTACAGCATTAAAGACATGACACTCATGACACATCGTCGTTTTGGCATACATTTAGTGCTATTATTTTTTGTAATGCTATTTTTAAAATTACATTTTCCTTAATATATATGCACACACCTGCAATCATAATAGGATTCTACTATGGGGTTCTGCTATGAGGGCTTACACTAGGATGTGTATACACAAGCATTTTGTATTGTTAAAGTCTTTTATAGTAACATTTTCCATAATATTTATGCATATAACCCATACTTGCATTGATCCTATGGCCTAAGGGATTCATTGCATTCCCATGATGCAGATTTCCTATATATTAAACTATAATATAACTCCATCATTCATTTTTATATGCAGACTTTGAAGCTTATATATATTTATGCCAATAAATTTAGTGAGCCGAACCCAGTGAGTTATTCATGGGTCCTTGAGTTATGTTTTTGGAGAAGGAAATTTTAGAGTTATATGAGAGTAGGACTTGGAGGGATAGATGAAATTTTTTATGTAGGGATGGCTCTGCTACACATGCTAATGTATTGATTTATTATTGCTAGTGCTATGGAATGAGTACAATGATTCAATGTACCATTTCTTATGTGCTGCTACTACTTGTTCTCTATTGTTGTGGTCTTGCTAGAAAACTTACTACATGTGGCTTTATTGATTTTGCTATTGCTCCTACTAGTAGTATTTATGTCACCTTTACTAGTAAGTGATGCTTCTAAATTGTTCTTTATGCCTACAATGATTCCATTGCCTCATTTGTAATAAGTATTGTTTCCACACCCTTTGGAAGTAGACAATATTTGTTTAATTTTGCCACTATTGATGTTGGTGGGGACTACAAATGCTATAGCTATTGCCTCTATTGTAGCTATTCCATGTGCAAAAGGGATGGTAGGTGATTCACCATCTTTTACATAGACTTTTAGATTGACAAAATTAGAAGATCATTCCTCTAGGCAAAGTAGTTGTTGCTAGCTTTTGTTCATGTTGTTTGTTAATTAGCAATTGTTCCTAGCTATTGGTGCCTAGAGTTGGCTAATATTATGGTCTTATGGTTGTGTGCACTTCTTTATCCATTTTGGCCTTGTCAATTGTTTTTGCCATTTCTCAGTTCCTCTACTCCTCTCTTGCTTTTTGTCTCTAGTTTCATCAAGTGTGCATTGAAAGACTTGGGGTACATGTTCTTTATTTCCTCTTAGAGGAATTAGTTCTTTACTTCCTTGGCCTTGCTCATGTGCTAATTGCTTGTCTTTGTGTTCCTTTGTCATTGAGTTTGACACTACTTTAGTTCTTTTCTTCACTACATGAGATGGTCCCATGTTAATTTTCTCCTTTCCTATTGATATGCATGAATGTAGTTCTTAGTCACATCTTTCCTATTGATATGCTTGAATGTAGTTCTTAGTAATCTCTTTTTTTTTGGGGTATCATGGTGGACTCTTGTTGCTTTGTGAATTGCATCAAAAGATATGTGATTATTGTTTGCATCTCATCCCTATGTTGATGAATTCCTTCAAAATATTTAAATGATTCATTTTTTTTTGGGGGGGGCAAATAAGACTTTGATTATAAAAATGATTCATGTGTGAAGTTTTATTTTACCTCTCTCAAATTTTCCTTAGATAAAATGCACAAGATATAGTGCATATTACTTGCTGTACGTAATAGAATGTATAGTACCTATTGAGACAGAGATTCTAGTGCTTCTTGAATAGCATTAAAGTACAACTTGGGAGAAGCTAAAGCAATTGAGGAGATGTTGTTCTAGATACCCTCATTAGACAAACATATGGAAAGATCCTACCTTTATTTCCTTGAGATTCCCTCTCAAGGAAGAAGCAACAAATAGAACCTAGACTTTGAGTTCAAGGAAGATGACTTAGGCATGAGTTGTTTCTAGGAAAGTTCTAGTGCCTATGGCAAGGACTAGGGTGAGAATTGTCAACATAGGTCTAAACAACATGGTTTAATTAGAGGAAATATCAAGAACAATGTTTCCAACCTAAACTTAATTCGATAAGATCAAGCCCTATTGTACTAACATTTTGAATTAATAATTTCTTTTCACATGAGTATTCAATGTCCGTCATTAATGCCGTGAGTTATTCATGCTGGATACGGAATGCTATGTGCCCATAAAAGGAAAGTGCTAGTAGATTTAACCATTTGATCAAGCGCTATGCTAACAATTTGATGGGCCTCTTGGATTCATGCTCATGAGACTGAGAATTTGTCCATGGTGTTAGCAGAGCAGGCTTTGAGGAGCTCGACCTTGATTTATAGCAAGAGGTTCTTTTTGCCGATTTTTTGTAGCTATGTGCTTGACCCTATCTTTGTTCCTTCTTTGGCAGTCTTCCTGCTTCATGTTCTTGAGTTCTCTTATAGGCCTCTAACCTTTCATTTGGCTTCATTGGCCTTGAACACACATGCGGGCCTCTTGGCCTGGTCCCTCTTGCCATCATCTTGTGAGAACTTTTGGTTTGTAACACTCTCCCTCTCACCTGAGCTTGTTGGGTTAGGAAGTGTGATATTGAGTGTTTACTGCAAGTCAAGGCAGCTTGCTGGGTTGGGTTAGGAAGTGTGTTATTGAGTGTTCACTCAAAGCAGCTTGGTTGTACAAATTGTTTGCATCAACATGAGTTCATTTCTTTACTTGTTCAATGAAATGTTGTCCACTTGGTTTATCATTAGTTCCTAAGTGTTGTTAACTTGGCTCTCTCATTACCACATGGTTTTCCCTTCAATAGCTAACCCCAAACTATGTGTGTTTAATGTTGGCCACTATTTTGTCACCTTGAGGACATTGCATGCAATTGCAAGAGAAAGCATCTTCACTTTAGCATTGCATAGGGTTGGGTCAATTTTGAGCACCGAGTGCCTTAAAGTTAGTCTATTGAGAGTGAGTTAGCATCAACATAGGGATGATGCCCATGTTGATGCATCACTAAAGAATGAGCTAATGATGATAGTGATCTACAAAGATGTCTGCCGAGTAATAGCAAGCATACTCACACACCCAAGATCTTTGGGCTGTCATGGGGGTTGTCACTCCATTTTCAATGGAGGTAGTGTGTGTGACATGCTGATGTGTCTCCCACATCTTTATTCTATCAGCATGGTTTGTCTATTGTTGGTGCTATTGCAAGTCTTTTGAGAGAAGTCCATAGACAAAGATAAGCTCACACAAATCTATAGGCAACCAACATGTTAAATTTCCCAGTCCATGCTCCTCCAAGTATGTTTCCCTAGATTGTTTTAGTGGAATAGAATTCCACCTACACATCCAAATCCCAAGGGCACATGGACACTAGAGTTAGATTGCTTTGTTGTGGGTTGGCTGTTTAAAAAAATGGCTAGCTTTTTCAGATGCTACAAGAGCTTTTACGGTGACAAATTGCTAAAGGGAGGGATTGTGGTCAAACTCTTGCTCTATTGTCAAAATATGCTATGGGAGATAGATACTATGGGAGAAATTGATCCAAAAGATAGAGATACTATGGGAGAAATCTTGACAAAACTACATACTCACAATGTAAATGAGGATGTGCCAATGCGACCCATAGAGGAGACGAAGGCCTACTTGTGGCTATAAACTACACATATTTTTTCCTTGATACCATTTGATCACAATTTTGATAATGTTGGAAGCCTCACTTTGGGTGAATTAATATATATACCTACGAGTGCATGTCCATTTATTGCATTTGTTTGAATAATTCATATATCAATGATCGTGTATTCATTATAATTGTTTTGCATCGTGTAGCTTCTGTGAGTTATTATAATCTCTACATGGGACTTGTAGAGGATGAAGGTGTTTAGAAGGCTAAAGGATCTCACTTACCCACCCTCCTAATTAGAGATGTCATTTTTAAACATCCACGTGTACAAAGGGAGAATGAATAGCTTCTTTCTAAAAATGGATCTGAATGCATTGCTCCATCAAACTGGACAAAGGTTGGACATAATAGTGCCTATGAGGAGCAATGCCTAATTGCAGCATCATATCATCTCAACAAGCACGAGATGCACGGATCTCCCTTTAACTTATCCACAACATGGAGCACCGTTTGCATAATCAATTCAAACTTGTGGGCCTAACTGTCCAAAAGCCCTCTACCATTCCGATGCCCACTACTTTTGTTCAAAATGGACCTATATGTCCTGTAGAGCTACTAAAACTTAAGGATGGCTAAGAAGGCCATGAAACCCAAGTGGCCATGGTGATGACCAAAATGGGAGCTCTATTCCCCTAGTCATAAGGACCAGGCCCACGATGAGATCCAAAAAAGGAGGAAAAGAATATGGCAATGAAGATCATCCACAACCTCAAGCTAAGGGAACCTTCTATTAAAAGGGGTGAGGGGTTTGATCAACAATCCAAGGGGCGATCATGAAAAAGTAGCTAAAGCTACTAAAAAATCAGGATTGCAAAGAAGACCATGCACCCAAGTGGCCATGGTGATGACCAAAGTGGAAGGAGAAAAACCCACCTATTCATAAGGACTAGCCAAGATAGCTCCAAAAAAATAAGAAAAGAACATGGCAACTACAATTAGCCACAAGCTCAAGCAACCACCCATTAAAAAGGGGTAAGGGATTTGATCGACAAAAGACCAAAGGAGCAAATGCAAATTAACAAAATAGGGAAGAAGTTTCACAAGCTAAGTGTGACATTTTGATTTCCCAACTGATAAGAACTCACTCCATGTGATAAAAATTGTCTAAAGCTAGATGATGGAGTAACCATCCACAGTGGCACCCCTAGTGCCGAGTATTAAAGTAACAAAAACTGAAGTTTGGAATGATGAGGGGAGCCTATATAAACCACTCAAACAAGGAAAATCTAATCCCTAGCCACGATAGAGGGAAGGACAATCATCCCCATTAGTCACTCAGATCCTGCAATGCTACGTGGCAGCCCGCAACCGACACTGCACCTGCAACAGAAGGAGACAAGTGGTAGCATGAGCATACGATGGTGGCAGCATACGTGGCACCCATGATCGATGCATGGCACAAAGCATCCATAGGACAGATGAATCCGTGCAGGCCAATGTCGAATGGTTGCATTGCGGATGGCACACTAATAGTCGGCCGACCAGTCGACTCGACTAAGCAGAGCCAAGCTCAAGGTCAACCAATCAAAGGATCACTTGACTGGCTAGTCTCGAACTGGCTTGAGGTAGTGGGAACCGAATCCCCACTAGCCTGCGAGCTCGGACAAGTGGTGCAAGGTGGCCGACCAAAAGCATCTTCGACATGGCATTAAAGGGTTGAACTGCATGGTGATCATCTAATGACTGGGAAGTGAGGAGGCAACGGCCTAATCACGTATGGTTCAAAAGGTTGAAAGGAGATGGGGCAACCTAGATAGAGGACACTGAGCAGAGAAGGCGAAGCTCGGTGGACTCGATGACAAGGTCGATCAAATGAGGCAATGCCATGGGTGAAGGCAAAAGCATAGCAGAGGGAGAGCGTGTAGGCCTCTCTTTGAATGAAGGAGAGTAGAGGTGTGTGTGAGTGGCACCCATGGCGTTTGCAAAGAAAGGAGAGGTTGACGGCTTGCCAACGCTCTCATTCCTCATAAGCTCAAACTCCTTCTTGTCTATCTTGTGTGTAATGTTCTGATTGTTATGGACTCGGTTATGGTAGACATGCGAGTTGTGCCATCTGTTGGTAGTTTGTCGTGGGAGTTTGTCTCTCATCGTTTACGATCGTGTAAGTAGTCTTTTGAGGGTTGTAACCTTGTGTGGCTTCAGGTACTTGCCTAGGAAGCTCGTGTGATGTTGAACAAGCCATAAGTCACGATATCCCCGAAGCATAATTTCAACGAAACTCGACAGAGCAGATGACAGAAGGGGACGTATGTTCATGAGAGTCGGTCAACCCTCGGGTAACACTAAAACTGTGTCGTACACAATGTTTGAGGGGGCTGATCGCACAGTTAAGCTAGCTGGAGTGCGAGTCATATTGCACGCATGCAAGAAAGGAATATTTCGGAGCTTGATCAATGCTTAAATTTGCTGCACAGATTGAGCTTCATTAGACTTTTGGGCTTCATATGACACCCAATAATTTCAACAGTGCAGCATTCGTGAAGCTCAAGCCTATCTCCAGGACTTCAACGAATTTGTCTACTATACTACTAATATGTATCCCACCCCTACTCTCGAATCTGGAGGGCCTGGCATCCATCAACTTAAAAGGGATTTGTACTCAGTGTCATCTTCATTTTGAAGCTTGAATTTTTTTCAAAGACTTCACGGAATTTTTTATGAAGCCTAGACGTGTGCAACAAATTTAAGCACTGAGCTTGATGCGATTCCACGCGGAGGATTCACTTTTTAACGGATTGAAGTCCCAGGATAATGTTATGACGAAGTGGTATTCAAGGCTCATGGTTCGGTCTGATGGTTAGGCGCTTCGACTGTAAGCGAGGTGGCACGAGTTGAAATCTTGGCAAGGAGTCTGCGCAACAAATATTTCTGCATCGGTACATTCGATGCACGGTTGATGCGTGGTGCGTTCTTTTTGCCTCGCGGGTTAATTGTAGCTCAATCCTTAGTTGACAGTGTCACTGGAGTTAATCCTTTATCGTAAGAAAGTGATCGGATCGTCCCGATTTGGGTAAAGTGATCCAATGGTTGAGGAGGGTTCATGAGACTTTAGTCTATGCGGGCCTTTGTTGGAAAAGGGGACTAGTTAGCTGACCCAAGGACGGGTCTCACTCGAGGGTTAGGGGATTTAATTTTTTTGGAGGGAACCTAGGCCCCTCTTCCCCACCCCCAACTCAGAGACACATGTAATCTCTGTCTTTCTCAGAAAGGAATAATGATTTTTAAAATTTCTTTAATAAAAAATGTATAAAATTTTTTAAATAAAAAACATTGCTAACCAAGTTAGTACAAATGTATGGTTAGAGCCGTTGGATCCCAGATCGGACGAGACAGAAAGGTCGATGAGATTCTGGCGTACAGCCGAGGAGAATGCAAGGAAAAGAGCGGCTGCAAATGCATTGGGAAGGTGGGGTTTTGGGTTTTAGGAAGAGAGAGATTCAGATGAGGTCCCTGCTGCTTCGTCAGGGATATCACGTGCATGCGTAGATCCCGTTTCTTCTACGAGTTGGCTCTGTATCTGGCTTCGTGAGCTATGGCTTCTGCGACTGTGCTCGCATCCTCGCCTCCTGTCGTAGTTTCCAGCCAGGCTAGCAAGGAGCATCCGCAGCAAGCCCTCCGTCTTAAGGTAGCACCAGCCAAATCTGTTTTGCGCTTGGCAGCATCCTCAGCATATGGCCATGGAAGCACCTTTCTCCGTCAGCGATTGTCCTTCACAAGCAAACGCAACCGCAAGCTTAGCCAGCCGTCCAGAGGATTAGAAGTGCGAGCTAATGCCGCCGCAGTCCCGGTCTCCAGTCCCAAGCCTAAGGAGCCATGGCGCGGAGCTGCCCTCAAGCCACTTGCGATTTCAATTCTCACAGGAGTTGCGATCTGGTTTGTGCCGGAACCTTCTGGTGTCTCCAAGAATGCCTGGCAGCTCCTCGCTATTTTCCTGGCCACCATCGTCGGAATCATTACCCAGCCTCTGCCTCTCGGAGCTGTTGCTTTGATGGGTCTCGGAGCTTCCGTTCTTACCAAAACCCTAACTTTTGGAGCTGCCTTTTCTGCCTTCGGGGACCCAATTCCATGGCTCATTGCCCTCGCCTTTTTTTTCGCGCGTGGATTTATAAAAACAGGGCTGGGTAATCGCGTCGCCTACCAGTTTGTCCGCCTTTTTGGGAAGACGTCTCTTGGATTGGGCTACAGTCTTGTGTTCAGCGAAGCTCTTTTGGCTCCGGCGATCCCATCCGTTTCCGCTCGTGCCGGAGGCATCTTTCTTCCCCTGGTTAAGTCGCTTTGCATCGCTTGTGGCAGTAGAGCTGGGGACGGCACGGAAGAAAGGTTGGGATCATGGCTGATGTTGACTTGCTTCCAAACTTCTGTGATCTCTTCAGCTATGTTTCTTACGGCAATGGCAGCCAATCCTCTGAGTGTAAACCTTGCCACTGGGGCCATAGGACAAACTATTGGGTGGACAGATTGGGCAGTTGCTGCGTTGGTCCCAGGCCTCATTTCCCTGCTGGTTATTCCTCTCTTACTGTATGTGATCTACCCTCCCCAAGTCAAAAGTAGCCCAGATGCTCCAAAGCTTGCGAAGGAAAGATTAGAAAATATGGGTCCCATGAGTAAACATGAGGTTATCATGGCAGTCACTCTTCTTCTCACGGTAGGTGATTCGATCTTATAGGCTGTAGCTCACTAACAACTTCTTTTTGTCGATCTATGCTTTCCAAGCTGGTTTTAATAGGATTTTGATTTCTTTTAGAAGAAATGCATCATGTTCTACATTGTCGTAGGTCATTTCCTCGTTTTCATTCCATCCTGTAGGTGGGTCTGTGGATCTTTGGAGGGGCAATTAAAGTGGATGCTGTGACTTCTGCGATCCTTGGGCTTTCTGTGCTCCTTATCACAGGCGTGGTTACGTGGAAAGAGTGTCTTGCAGAATCAGTGGCTTGGGATACCTTGACCTGGTTTGCTGCACTTATAGCCATGGCTGGTTACCTTAATAAATATGGACTGATTGCATGGTTCAGCCAAACCGTTGTAAAGGTAATGTACTTTCACATCCTCAGCAACTGTTGCCCTTGCACGTAGCATTTTCAGCTTGTGTGTGTGTGTGTGTGTGTTTTCACCCCCCAAAAGAAATGTGTGTGTGTGTGTGTGTGTGAGAGAGAGAGAGAGAGAGAGAGAGAGAGAGAGAGATTGATTGATTGATGATCTGTTTACTTTGTTCATCTCCCATGGAGACCAAAACATAGCTATGTCAGACGGGTGGGGACCAGAACTACATACATATGTGTGTGTATTGAGAGAGAGAGAGAGAGAGAGAGAGAGAAAGAGAGAGAGAGGGAGAGAGGTGATGGATTTATTTAGATCCACCCTTTCCTTTCATAAATAGTCTGAACAGTGATGGAGTGATGCCTGGGCCCTGTTGATACCGTAACAGAATTTATAGTTAGCGTCACTGTTCACTGCCATGGTTACTGGATGTGTTAAGTAGATATTGATGAGATTGTTGTAGCTTCACAATGCAGGTCATGCTACTCCTTACAGCTAGGCAATATGCAATCTGTTCAATGTGCTAGTAGCTAGAGTCCCCCTTGGCATGCTCTTTTTGCTGTAGTAGGTTTATCTCTCATGTTGATCAATTGGTTAGTTTGGCTTGTCTGACTGCTTGCTTGTTGAGCTGGTCATGTATGTATGATAATGATCTAAACGTTGAGCTGGTTGCTCTACCTGGTAAGCCCGGTATCCACAGAGGCTTTGCTAGTGAAGGGGCAGGCCTGAATTTTATATGTAGCCCCTATCTTTTTTGGCATCTAGTATCTGTATTTTTGTGGTGGTCATCTTGTCCTGCTCTGCTCAACCTGCTGGTCATCTCAAAAAAGTATGTGAACCCTGTCATTATTGACAGACAGCCTTGTAGCAAGGCAAGCATACATGTAGCAGGCTACCATGGGCTTCCCACCCAGAAAGAAAGGCAGCGCAGCAGGATATATGAAACATACACCTGGGTATGGGATAGCTAAGCCCAGTCCGAGGTGATAACCAAGACCAAATGTCTGAGCTCTTAACCTACAATTGTTGGTGAGCTCTCCGTCCAAGCCATATATCCAGAAAAAGGATCACTCTTAGGCTTGAGATTAGCCAAGTAGCCAGCTGCTACATACATACATACATACATACATATATATATAGATATATATGTATATATGTATATGTATAGATATATATGTATATATGTATATGTATATATGTATATGTATAGATATATATATAGATATATATGTATATTGTATATGTATATAATTAAATAATATATATACATATAAAGATATTTATATATGTATTTTTTAATTACACACACACACACACACACACACACACACACACATATATATATATGCATGTATACATACATATACATACATACATACATACATACATACATATATATATATATATATGTATATGTATATATATATGTATATGTATATATATGTATACATGCATATATATGTATATATGTATATATATTTTTTAATTATATACATATACATATATACATATATATGCATGTATACATACATATACATACACACAGACATATATATATATATATATATATATATGTATGTATGTATGTATATACATGTATATGCATGTATATACATATGTATATGTATGTATATACATATATATGCATGTATACATATGTATACATACATACATACATATGTATGTATGTATACATATGTATACATACATATACATGTATGTATATATGTATGTATGTATACATATGTATACAGATGAACTGAGTGAAATTGAGAGATGAACTATTGAGCTGTAAATTGGAATAGAACTGCTGAAACAGACTGCCAAACCTCAACCTTGCTGTTGTCAAACCCCGCTGAGATGCTGCATAGAGATCAGTGACACTGTGAACACTAGAATAGCCCTAAGACCTGAGAAGCAGCTCCAACCAATGACCAAGACCTCAATGCTGTCCACACCATCGACGTAGACTACTTTGTGAGGCTAGTGATAAGGCTAGTGCTCTCCACGGGCATACAGGTTTATTGCATGAGTGAGACATGAACTGAGATTTGAATGGACTGAGAGGCTGAGAGAGACTGAGAGAAGAACTAAGTGAAACTAAGAGATGAAGTGCTTAAGAGATGCTGAAACAGACTGCCAAACCTCAACCTTGCTGTTGTCCAACCCCTGCTAAGATGTGTGGAGATCGGTCCTTCAACTGCGATCTGATGGAGCTGCTGTACGACTGCTTCTGGACCTGGATTGGCATGGCAAAAAGGCTGGAGCTGAGGCTGGGAAAAGCTGAAACTGAATGGAAAGAAAAGGGGCTTTGCCGCCCCTTGTATTGCCACAAGGGACTGGCAGTTTTAACTGACCAGCCAGTCAGGGTTGACCTACCAGATGGTCAGGTCAACCGACCTCTTTGGCAACTGACCCGACCTGGTCAGCAGCCTTTAGTGCTGAATATGGGCGATCCACCTGGCCATTAGATTGGCTACTGGAAAGCCCTCAAACGGCAGCCAATAGGCTAGCCATTTGACTTAGACTAACCTAATTGAACTATGCTGGTACTAGGACTTTGACTGACCCTAGGGCTCAAAGATCAACGTACGTAGCTCGTGCCTAACTCATCCCAGGATTGGGGCTCACAATGCGGCCATGGCATATGACAAAAAGCCTACTGAAGGATCTACTGATGCACAGTATGCACTTGATGGTGAGTCCAGTGTGTCACAGTACCCCGCCTTGTGTATCTTGGTAAGGCAGCTGTTTCTGCCTTTACTTATATGAAAGTGTATGCCGACTCTTTTTTATGAACCTCACTTCAAGAGGATAGAGAAGGCCAAGGAGGGACTAGCAAGTGGCCCACTCAAGACTATATGAGAGCCTCGAGTCGTGGTACAAACGACGAGTGAGGTTGATAATCTTGACGATGGTTATAGATGGCGCAAGTGTGGACAGAAAAAGGTCAAGGGGAATTCCCATCCTCGAAGCTACAAGTGTACCAATTTAGGTTGCAAAGTGAGGAAGCATGTGGAGAGATCATCTACGGATAACAAATTTGTCATAACTACATATGAGGGGAAGCACAATCATGCTGTGCCTGCGGCAAGGAATGGTCATCGTGACACAAGTGGAACTGCTGCTACTTCTGTCTCACCTCCACCAGGACCTGGACTGTGAGCAGCTCTGGTGCTAGCTCTTTTGCAAAGCTTTCCCCTTCTCTTCAGAAGCTTATATAGGGGCCTTGCAATCATGGCATACCTCAATATGAATCTTCTATAGTATCTGACATGTCCCATGAAGACTTGGATTCCCTTGGCATTTAGTGGGGGGAAAGTTCCATAATGATCTTTATTTTGTCCATGTCAGTTGCAATCCCACGTCGAGAGACTATGTGTCCCAAGATGACTCCGTGTGTGACCAAGAGTTGGCATTTTAGGGGATTCAAATAGATTCCATACTACTTGCATTTTTTAAGGAGTGCTTCAAGGCATTTCAAGTGATCCTTTTTTCCTAAGTGTACACACAAGTCATCGAGGAAGACTTGTAGGAACTTGTTGAGAAATTCCTTGAAGGCAGTGTACATTACCCTTTGAAAAGTAGATGGGGCATTACATAAGCCGAATGGCATGACTCTGTATGCAAAAATGCCCCATTCTGTGGCAAATGCTATCTTTGCCTAATCTTGAGGTGCAATTTGTACTTGGTTGTACCTGCTGACCCATCCAAGAAGCTATACACTTCAGATCCCGCCACCCTTTCTAAAACTATTTCAGTCAATGGTAGGGGGTAATGATCTATGATTGTTGCTGCATTGATGTTCTTGAGATTCACACATATTCTAAGCTACTTATTTTTCTTAGGAACAATCACAATTGGTGACACGCTCGATCTCATAAATGAAACCAACATCCAGTAATTTTTCTAATACATACATATATACATACATGTATATGCATGTATACATATGTATACATACATACATATGTATATATGTATATACATACATACATACATATGTACATATGTATGTATGTATGTATGTATCTATGTATATACATACATACATACATATATGTATGTATGTATGTATGTATGTATATGTATATATGTATGTACATATGTATGTACATATGCATGTATGTATGTATATACATATATACATATGTATGTATGTATACATATGTATACATGCATACATATATATATATACATATGTATACATGCATACATATATATGCATATATGTATGCATGTATACATATGTATACATACATATATGCATGTATGTATACATATGTATACATATATACATATGTATGTATGTATACATACATATATATGTATGTATGTATGTATACATACATATGTATATATGTATGTATACATATGTATACATACATATATACATATGTATATGTATGTATACATACATACATATGTATATGTATGTATATATACATACATATACATACATACATATGTATATGTATGTATATATACATACATATACATATGTATGTATGTATACATACATACATACATATGTATATGTATGTATGTATACATACATATACATATGTATGTATGTATGTATACATACATATATACATATGTATATATGTATGTATACGTATGTATACATACATACATATGTATATATGTATATACATACATACATATGTATGTACATGTGTATGTATGTATATACATATGTATGTATGTATGTATGTATGTATATACATATGTATATATATATGTATACATATGTATACATACATACATACATATATATGTATGTACATACATATATACATATATACATATGTATATATGTATGTATACATATGTATACATACATACATACAGATATATGTATATACATACATATATACATATATACATACATACATATGTATACATACATACATACATATATATGTATATACATACATATATACATATATACATACATACATATGTATATATACATA
Source organism: Dipteris shenzhenensis (assembly GCF_047967505.1). Classification (NCBI taxonomy): domain Eukaryota; kingdom Viridiplantae; phylum Streptophyta; class Polypodiopsida; order Gleicheniales; family Dipteridaceae; genus Dipteris; species Dipteris shenzhenensis. The sequence continues at coordinate 1,225,260 of NC_141606.1, forward strand.
CATATATACATATACATATATACACATATGTATGTATGTATACACATACATACATACATATGTATGTATGTATACATATGATCTTAAAGCACCGCCCCTCCCATGCATTTACACACAACCGCTGAGCTGCCCTCCCTTGCTTATACCCTCCCCTTGTCACGCAGTTCATCACCCCGCTCATCTCCCCACTCACAACTTCCTTCTACTATGCCATAGTCCCCTATCTTCTCTTGAGTCATCATTGCTTCTCCCTATTCCGGCATTGTGATCTTATTCGCCATAGAGAAAATCGACCGTAGTCGCCATGACATCCTTGAATAAGAAGAGGATTGAGAATCCATCTTAAATTCTAATCAATTATATCCCTTAAGTGTTATAGCTAGTATGAGAAGAAGAAATGCATGATCGGCCTCTTAATTCTACTCCTAAACCTTAGAGACTCTAATTGAGACTAGAATACACAATATGTTAGAAGCCATAGAAGTTATGAAGACCACATATATGAGGAAACAAAAAAGGAGATCAAAGAGGAGATCAACAAATGCAAAATAAAGAAGAAATTGAATAGATCCAAAGGGAATGCAAGATGAATAAGAGGAAGAATTGTGTCACCATATTGGGAGTTCAAAGGACTTTAATCAGAGAGATGTTTCTACTTATTTGAAGCATCATAAGATCAACTAGGTAATTAATGGTATTTCCCCAAGACAAGAGAGAAGAGCAAGCACGAGTAAAAACTAGTGCATGTGAAATAGAATTGACCAAAAAGTCAAATTTGGCCTTTGGGGGGAAAGATGAAAACTTGTGTACATTGGCAAATAGGTAGCTCCCAAAGATGAATCAAAACGTAAAGCCCTAATACTCACATACAAAGATGTATTTGCATGGTGATACATATATCAAGGGTGTCTCACCTAGGATAGCAATGCATACCATCCCCACCAAAGAAGGTGTCGGATCTAAAGTTTCTGGACGACACTAGATTGGTTAAAAATATGTAGAGAAAGTGAAAGAAGAGATACAAAAATCTATCGATTCGATGCACCATTTACCTTTCAAAGGGTCGCAAGCCGTGCCTTTAAGGACATATTGACAAAAATTTGGCAAGTTATCCTCAATGATCTTTAGATGCAGCCTAATAAGAAAGGACATTTGGAGTGCCTAGATCAATCTCTACTAAAATGTTAAGGATAAAAAATTTTCTTAAAACTTTTGAAGTGATAATTCTTTGCAACAATTGGGTAATTCTTCTTCAATAATAGCACAAAAGACTATACAAAGTAGCAGATGTGCAAAAAAAGTAGCGACATTCATTTGTAATGATACAAAAACGCATGGGCAACCTTCAGGTCAGCTTTGAGGATGGCAAATGTGCTGTCCGAGACAGGGAAAATGATTATGCCTTAAGATTATCTGGTACTCTGCTGCGTGGGCTTTTTCAGCTTGATCTTTTTTAGAAAAGAGCAGCCCATGCTCTTGCAGTTTCTACCCCTACTACTGCCATACAGAATGCAGAATTATGGCATGCCCGATATGGCCACATGCATTACAATAGCTTGATGACACTTCAGAAGCACTCTATGGTTAATGCATTGCCACCTCTTGAGATACCTCCTCCACATGCCTGTGAAGGGTGCATTTTAGGCAAGATGCATAGATTCCCTTTCAAAAAGGATGGTTCAGTTAAAGCTGTCCGCAAATTACAGCTTATACACAGTGATGTTTGTGGTCCCATGAGGACTCCATCATTGGGTGGTCATCTCTACTTTGTTACCTTTATTAATGATTACTCCAATTTCACTTGGGTCTTTGGGCTGAAGCGCAAATCAGAAGTGTTCCTGGTGTTTAAACACTTTTCAGCCATGGTTGAAAATGAAACCGGACTCAAGATACAGACATTGCGCACAGATAGAGGTGGGGAATACTTGTCTGCAGATTTTGATGCTTTTCTGAAAGGCAAGGGTATTGTGCATCAGCTCACAGTGAGGCTGACCCCTCAGCAAAATGGCAAAGCTGAGAGGAAAAATAGAACCCTTATGGAGATGGACAGATGTATGCTGAAAAGCAAACACATGCCTCACAAATTCTGGCTTGAAGGTCTGATGTGTGCCAACTACATTTTAAATTGGGCTCCCACTAAGGCTTTGAAAACAAAAACTCCCTATGAGGTATGTGAAAAGCCGCATTGCCAAAGCTTAAGCATCGTAGACACGCCAGGCTAACAAATCCAGACGAGATGTTCAGTATAAAGAGGAACAATGGGTGTATTTATGGATTATCAAGCAAAGATTGAAGTAGGTGGGCAAGCGATGCCCTAAGCTGTCCTTCAGGAGCTTCGGACCATTCCCTATTATTCAAAAGATCAATGATGTCTCAATGAAGTTACGCCTTCCAGATAGTTGGGCTATGCACAATGTATTTCATGTAGCTTGGTTGAAGCCATATTTTGGACCTCCTCTTTGAGAGATTTCCGACGAGCAACAACCTGAAGTTCTTGATGAAGCCGAAGTTTCGTAGCTAGAACATATCCTTCTTCATCAATTCAAGCATGGGTCAAGACGAAGGATCCGGGAGTTTTACGCCAAGTTCCGTGATCGAGGTACCCATGAAGGATGAAGATTTTTTCTAGGAGTTTCCCCAGATATTGGCGGACTACTTGGAAGCAATGAACCTACCGCCAAGTTAAGAAGGGAATGCCACATGCACCCCTGCACAAGTGACGCACTGGCTACATCGACAAGTACGTAATAGTTCCCTGATAGGAGCTTTTGTCGTATGCTGTGAGCCCTTGTCGAGGGGCAGTCAAGCACAAGCTACGTAAGTCAATCTCTCAGCCTTAGGTCAAGTCGGAAGATCAGTCCTTGTTCACTAGTACCCACTGGAGAACCGTAGGGTAGTGTTTCCGTCTTAGGTTTAGGGATTGGTTTAGGTCCAGCCTAGGACAGGAGTCCTTTTGGGCCCCCTCAAGGCTGGAACAAGTGAAGAGAATGGCAGGGGAAGGGCTGCCTTTATAGGCTACCTTGCACCCCTCCCTAGGCTGCCTTTATGGGGCCTAGGACTGCCATTTACGGGGCCTAGGGCTGCCTTTATGGGGCCAAGGGACGAGCCAACCAGCCCCAAAAGCCCTATAAATAGGGGGCCTCCAGGCCCTCTTTCCTCATTCAGTTCCCCCCCTCCTTCAGCCTCCTACAGCTCCTCCTTAGCCCCCTTTGAACAGCCTGACACTCACCCCCAGTGGCCCTCTAACCAGCCTCAGCCTTTGGCATCAGTTCAGCCCTCTGGGAAGGTGTTCACAGAGCGCATCAGAGGGGGAGTCGGGACAGCGAACGGATTAAGGTTTGGGGTTTGTTTCAGCAGCTCTTTTCAGTTATTTCTTACAGTTTTACACAGCTCATTCTCAGCTCTTTATTTCAGTCATCTCAGCTCTCTTATAGGATCTATCACTCCTAGCTTTCACTCTCTCACTCACGCAGTAACCCTGCATTGTGGTGGACAGCACAAGCCTCTCCTTTGCCTTGCAGAAGCGTCCTACATCGTCAATGTGGACAGCATTTGATGGTCTCGGTTTTGGTTGGCGTTGCCTCTCGGGTCTTTGGGTCTGCTCTACGTGTGCACAGTGAGCTCTTCAGAAGTGCGTTCCATACTCTCTCGAAGAGTGTTCTTTGTATTTCTAAGTTCTCCAAGTATAAAACAAATTCTCCCTTGATTGGGGGAGGGGCCCCTCAATGGGTACAGGGACCCAATCGGTTGTCGACTCTACTCTCTCTCTTCCCTCCTCTCTTTCTCTCTCTCTATGGTGTAGAACGCTAATTCCTTGCTAAAGGTTGAAAGAAGGTCTTGCTGTGAATTACACGATCAGATTACCGTTGCATGTTACACTTATATAGTCGCTCCACATGTCCCACCTAAAATCCCTCAAAAGCGCCTCTAAATTAGCCCATTTTCCCCTTCATTAGAGCAGAAGCTTCTTTAATGGTGTTCAGCCAAACACTCGTCAGTAGGGCAGGCCCTCATGGCCAACCATAGTTACCAGCCGAAACGGAAACGGAAGAAACGGAGTTTCCGGGCCCCGCCGAAACAGAAACGGAAGAAACGGCAATATGATACAATTTATGTATAAAATTTTATTTTTTATACGTAATATAATTATCAATAGAGTGCAATTTGCAAATCATACATAATACAATTATCTATACTTAAAGCTTCAGCCTTCAAGCATCAATGCATCATTCATACTTCTTGGAGCCAGTGCCTCCTTTATAACTATCTAGGAGGGAGACATGGACCCAATAAGCATCTCTCGGCATTGAGGAGGATGGAGAGGTGAGAAGGAGGATGGAGAGGTCACAAGTGAGAAAGGATGGAGAGGTAGAAGGAGGATGGAGAGCTCAGAGGTAAAAGAGGATGGAGAGGTGGAAGGAGCCTGGAGGATCAGAGCCTAGAGGTAGAAGTGAAGGAGGATGGAGAGGTTACAGGTAAGATTAAAGAGAGGATGGAGAGAAGAAGGATGGAGGGATGGAGAGCAGGCTGCCAAGCTGCAGCTTTTGCAGGATGGAGAAGATGGAGCAAAGGATGAAGAGGATGGAGAGAGAAGGATGGAGGTCCGAGGAAAACGGGATGGAGAGTCCAAGAGCAAAGGATGGAGGGATGGAGAGAGCTTAGAGAAGGTGGAGAGAGCAGCAAGGATGCACAGGAGGAGTGCGATCGGCGGGAGGCGGCGAAAAATGGAGCCAGGCGGCGAAATCACGACTTTTGGGATTTAGGGCAAAAACAGGTTTTACGAAACGGGGTTTCTTCAAGAAACGCCGTTTCCGTTTCCAGCCACGAAACGGCCGTTTCGTGCAACTATGTGGCCAACTAGGTGGTCCTTGCCCAGGCCATGTCTTGGTACAAGCATAGTTAGCAGGGAACGAGAACGTTCCGAAAATTCGGGTGTCAGAACGGGAATGTTTAGGGAAGGGGGAACAAGAACTGAAACGCCTCGTCATACACGAGGCATCATCATATGACATAAAACTTTGCTAGAAAATGAAAGAAACTAACATTTTGCAGTTTCAAACTTGCTATATAAGCTCTGAAATACCCATTTAAAACTTTCCAAGATGGAAAAGAAAAAGCTCTAAAATACCCATTTGAAACTTTCCAAGAGAGAAAAAAAATGATGTTGCAAGGCGGTTTCAGTTCCGCCTTGCTTCTTGGAACGGTGTTAACGTTCCTGATGTCGGAATGCCGCTCCCTGGTAACTATGGGTACAAGCCTCTTGTTGGTGCTTTCATAGGTGATGCGTGGGATTGCTCCACCCAAGCTTCTTGTGGGTGGGATCCAGATGGCACTCAAAACACTAGCTAGAATTGCTTGGCAGATGATGATTTTACATGGAGGGCTTGGCATTACCGACCCAAAGATGTGGAGTAGAGCCTTGCTGGGCAAGCTTATAGTGTGTGGCCTCACCCTAGGCTCGGAGCCTTGGAAGCTCTTGCTTTGGCGAGGGCTTCTTAGGAACATTCCCACACAGGAGGATATTGGCAACAGTCTCATTGTTGGATCTTCTCAGAGGCTTCCGTCATAGGGAAGGGGTCACCGTTGATGAGGAGCTTATTGTAGTGTCCCACGATAGGGACACATGTCAAGCAAGGGTGCACTGGTTACGAAGGGTCCCAATCCCTTGCACCCTAGCCATGCAAAACCCTCTCCAATTCCCAAAAAGACGGACGGTATATTGGAGAGGTGTTCAACCCTTATAGATGTTCAAGGCTTACAAGAGTGCCCATTTGTATATGAGACTACTCAAACCACTGCTTTTACAAGTGTCATCCAACACCAAGGGCCTCTCAACCCCTTTGCTTCATTTCCACCAATTCCACACCACAAGGGGGTTGGCCCATATTCTGAGACCCTCCATGGGCCAAGCAACATGAAAGTATTGACCAAACCAAAGGTCAACAAAACACAAGGGTTACGCGGGATAATCACACATGGGTACGACAAGAAGCCCTCCCCCTCCCAAACTGCACATCAAAGTCTATGTCATAGTAAATTAGTTGACAAACAGCCACAAGGGCAAGGAACCACCGCTGAAATCAAGTTGCACTAAAGACTGCCACGAATCATGACGCCTCCGCGATAGGCAATTAAGAAGAGACACCGGCTGCCATGCGTTATCCGCCAAAGTCCACAGTCTAGTCCAAGCTCAGATACCTTTGTAGAGCAGTGACAATGGCGTGTGTCAAGCAAGGGTGCACCAGTTATGAGAGTTCCCAATCCCTCACACCCTAGCCATGCAGATCCCTCTCCAATTCCCAAAAAGGTCGGTGGGATATTGGAGAGAGGTTCAACCCTTGCATCTATTTAAGGCTCTCAAGGTGTCCATTTGTATATGGGACTACTCAAACCACCGATTTTACATGTGTTATCTAGTGCCAAGGGCCTCCCAACCCCTTTGCTTCATTTCCACCAATTCCATACCACAAGGGGGTCGGCCCATATTCCAACACTTACATATGGTGTGGCAGCGTTTGGTTTGTTGGACTCATTTGAGCCAGCCTCTAGTGTCAAGAGGAGTCCCTACTTTGGCAATGCGGAGGTCCAAGATCAGGAGGGATGTATGCTGGGGCATTGTACACACATCAGGTGGGCATAGTGGGACAATGACGTGGCTAGATCCTTTGGAGCATGGAGCTTGCTTCCTCTAGAGATTGAGGCATGTGCAAGAGCCCTCTCACACCTACTAAGAGGGTTGAATACGAGGATGTTTGGAGATAGACACTCTCATCTTCCAGTCCTGGAGGGATAGGTTGCATAGAGCCTCAGGTCCTTGATTTGGTATGGGCAGTTCTCTAGGACAGGGTGTGCCTTTGAGGATCCTTTTCATGTATCAAATCCTTGGCACTTCCCGTCCCATGCACTACAGAGTGGGGCCTAGGGGGTCTACTCCGGCCAGTGTCAGTGATGAGAGACCCAGGGTCTTGGATTTGCTCGCATGGCAAGGGATGGACCCAATACCAATCACCTTGGGGCAAGAGCGGTCTCAGCGGCGTCTTTGATTGTGGGAGGGAGGTCCCCTACGAGAGGTACAATGGGACTGTGTGAGTGGTGTTGGCTGTCTAGAGCAAGGCACTTGGAGGGGATTATAGAAGTGCCCTTTTTCTCATACTCTTCACGCATTGGCCGGCATCCACAGCTATGTTAGAAATCGACCCACAAAGGGTACGCACAGTCGAAGATTGAAAGAATTGCCCAGGAGCTCACACAGTGTGGTGTGGGGTGTGGAATCACAAACTTCTTAGCTTAATGTGCATAACATAGATGTGCAGACTGATCAATAGACAATGAACTACCCAGATAGAGAAACCACCAAAATAATATATTTCCGTCCAAAGCTATGGACACAATACAAAAGAGATAGATCCAAAGTCCCACAAATGGTGTGGTCCTCTGATCTTACCACAAGCTACTTCTCCTACCTGCCGGCTATCTCTAGACTCGAGCCTGCGTGCTCCACCTCGAGCGTAAGTAGACTTTCCGTCGAGATCCCTTCCACCTTGCTGTCTTTGCACCAGCCTAGGTGGGCAGCACCTTCAGCTAAGTCTGCAGCTACTGCTTGCTCTTTTCTCCTCTAGTGATGAGGCCCAAGACAAGCTCCCTGCTGCTCCTTTCTGATGGGGCTTTTCTGCTGCTCCAGAAGATAATTAATGGAGGCCCAAGTGCCCCCTTTTATAGGCCCAAAGGGCCCTGAGAAATGGCCGACCCAGCAGGGGGATGAACCGACCCCCTCTGGCCGACTTGGTTGGCTGGCCCAACCCTAACCAGTCGACCTGCTGGTCAGCCTGGTTGGCTGGCTCAACCAGCCCTATGTAAGGGCCCTAGCCAGGCCCTTTTGGGCTGCTGCTAGGCTTCCCTTTGCTGCTGCTGTCCTGCCATCAACAGTTCCTTGTGCAGGCCCCGAACCTGCCCCGCACGTGTGCGCCTTTGATGCTGAAGTACGCCACCATGTGCCGCCTTCATACAGCCACTCCTTGACTCTGTCTGGAGCTCCAAATCGCCACTGATCTGCTCCTGGACCTGCTCTGCCAGTTGCCTTATCCATGGTGCTGATCCATACTCCTAGATGGCTCGAGGTACTTCTCTAGATGTGCTGCCCACATGACAGCCATGATGCTGTCCATGTGGCAGCCTCTTTCACTCTTTTCCTGTGAGGTACTGCCCATGTGGCAGCCCCCTCTCCATGTTCTTTCCTCTGGGCATGTCCTGCCCTAGGTCTCCCTCCCCCACGCTCTCCTCATATGGGGGCTTACAGATGGGGAGGTGACCTTTCCAACACCCCTCTCACCGACACAACTCGGCCCAATGCCAACATGTCGATGACGATGCTCCAGTAACTCCCTGGTCGTAGTCCTCTGGAAGATTTCGATGTCGAAATCTTTTCCTGGCTTTTCATCCTGTGGCTCCTGCTCCACCAGGCCTGGTTCCACTTCTGCACACCATCCTGGTACACAAGTCCATCTCTGGTAGCACCTCTTGGCACCACCACCTTCAGTCATGTTCCCGCCTTCGAACTCGAGCAATCCAGCAGTCACGATGTTCCAGTTGTCCCCCTCATAATGAGTGAACAACCTGGAGTCTTCCAGGCACCATGCTCTGAGGGTTTGTTTCAACCCATCCTTCCTTTGGCAAGGTCTGCAGCTGGAACAAATGAATATCTCCAGATAACCTGGACCATGAACTCTCAGTGAGCTCTCAAGCAAGTACTCTTCTGGCTTCAGTACACCTTGTCCATCACCTTCCAGGAATCTGTGTCCGAGATTTCAAGAAGCACCCACAATTCCCCTTCTGCCTTCAACAGCCAGCAATCTGTGTCCGAGAAAAGAGCCAGCACTTCTTTTTTACTCTCTTCCATGGTCACTGCCACATGGATAGCTGATTTGTGTGGTTGGTTTTTTCTCAAGCATTAATAGAAGGTTCTTTTCTTCGGGGGAAAAATGTTCTAGGGATCAAAAAGCTGAATAAATATGTGATAGAGGACTACTACACTATTCCCATTTTACATTTTGATGTGACACCTACCAAAACAAGGGGAAGTTTTCGTGTTTCGGATATTCAATCAATATTAGATTAGTTGACGCAGGTGGGCAATTAATTCTACAGCTCCTTCTGGATCCAGGATGCTACTCAAAACCTGAGTGAGAGAGAGAGAGAGAGACAGAGAGAGAGAGAGACTATTAAGTGCCGATACCTTTGCAGGTAGTAGGAGGACTGGGCTTGTCATGGCAGCTTTCATTTGGCATCTTAGTATTGTTGTACTTTTACTCTCATTATTTCTTCGCCAGTGGGGCAGCCCACATTGGGGCCATGTTTACAGCCTTTCTGTCTGTTGCAACGGCACTTGGTACACCTCCTTTGTTTGGAGCTCTGGTTCTATCTTTCCTTTCAAATATAATGGGTGGGCTTACTCACTATGGGATCGGCTCAGCTCCTGTCTTTTATGGAGCCAACTATGTACCCCTTTCGAAATGGTGGGGGTATGGTTTTCTGATCTCAGTTGTCAATATTGTGATCTGGCTTGGGCTCGGTGGCCTTTGGTGGAAAGTTTTAGGGTTATGGTAGAATGGGTTGGTCAAGTCAGAGTCGAGCCCTTGGCAATTCACCATTTTGAATTCTGAGTCCAAGTCTTGCAAGTCAAGAAATGAAGCATTAGGTGAGGCCTCATTTTCAATTTACCTCATCTGACGACGTGAAGGGACATTTTATTCTTTCAAGGCTGCAGAATGAGAAGGCTGGCTTTTGTGAATGGCAGCAAATATTTAAGTCTCATGTTTGTGTCACCAGAACTCTAAAGTTTTCGACAAATTGCCTACTGTCCAGTTTTGCCAAGCATGTATTTGAGAGTCTCCTTCATGTTTGGGCAATCTTTGATGTATGTTGGGAATGTGAAGTCGACACTTTTCTATTTCTGTGAGGTCTGGCAGTCTGGTGTTGTGTGGCTTTGCTCATTCATCTTAGATGGCTACATACCATACATGGTTAATTGATAATTTATTGTCCAGTGTGGTATGGACAATCGAGCTTGGTTGGCTGAATAAGGCTGCATTTTCTTGGTAGGTCTTTCTGTTGTAACGTGCATTTCCTGCTGGCATATTAGGGTGAAATATGGTGTCCTATTTTTTTTTCGTGCTGTGAATGGCGTCCTTATTTTGCCCTTCACCATCATCGCTTGCCTCTAGAGTGTTCAGGTGAATGTTTTCACATGTGTTTCATTCTATTTAACTTTGTGAGCATTAATTCTCATTATAGCAGTTCACATGTTTGTGTAGGTATCATCTGTGGTTCTAATTGTGGTCCTTCTCACTAGTGCCAGTGAATATAGTTGATGCAACACCATTCTTGCACAACCACACCTTTGTAGCTGGGGTTGTATGTAATGGGCTACAAGTCATTCTTATTGGGTAATACAAGTTATCTTTGCATATACTCTTCTCTTGCACTATTTGATTGCCTGTTCCCCCGTCTCCATACTGTTCTCTACATGCTTGCAGCCAACTCAATTAGTAAATGCTTGATTTTTCACGACCAAGCTTTGGTAGAAAATTGAGCATGAGGCAACTCAAGGAGTGCAAGAGAGGGCATATCGAGATATGAGCACTATAGCAAGCACCAGGTACCTAGCACTCACCACCCACTAGGTTGTCACCAGTCAACTAAGGGGTGAGGAAAAAATTCCAACATTTGGTGAATCTTGTTGGCGAGTGTTGCAAGAACGAGTGAAGGAAGTGAATGGCATGAGCATTAGTAGTCGCTCGCCACGATGACAGTCATCGACAGCCTTTGTCCATGTTGATGAGCAAGGAACTACGGAGGTTGCTTTGAATAATGTATTACTATAAGCAACAATAACGAGTGTCAGAAGAGGACTTGGAGCTTCTCAAGACCACGTCAACAAGCACTTGGACGGACGATTGCACCCATGCAGTTTGCAAAGCATTTGGAGCTTTAGCAAATGTTTAAGACATGCTTGAAATATGGGTAGAGGTATGTTTTCAGGATAGAGCTTGTGCAGAGGATGCGGTAGGGGTTGGCAAAACTAGGCTAGTTTGAGATGAGAATTGAACTTAGAGCAAGGCACACAAGATCGATGGTCCCCAGTAGTGAAGAGCACGAGGAGTTCAGCCTCGATTCGAGTGAGACATCATCCAACTGTCATGTCGAGTCTAGACGCGAACCAGTCCTTGATGTGCAACCAAGACACGTCAAGGAGTAGGATTGAAGCTGGGTTTTTTCCAAGACTAGAAGAATGCAAGTTTTTTCCATGCTGGGTTTATCTATGCAATCAATTGAAGCGATTGATTATTCCTAATCGTGTTGGTGTGCAACAAAAACGGGAAGCTTCGAGTGTGTGTCAACTATATGAAGCTCAGTGCTCAAATGATCCCAGATGTATTTCCGACTCCCTTTGCCAATAGCATTCTAGAGCATGTAGTAGTTCACAAGATGTACAGGTTAATGGGTGGGTACACTGGGTATAATCAAATCACATTGGCACTAAAGGGTTAGCAGAAGACCGCGTTCATCAACCGAGTGGGGTGCATATGCTTGCAAAGTCATGCCATTTGGTCTACACAACACGCCATCAACTTTTTGGAGATCCATGTCAACCTGCGATCACCTTGCTTGCCTCAAACAAGTCTGCCAAGTGCAGGCAAGCTTGACTTTGGCCAAATGCTTGTTTTATGTTGGGGTTGGTGTACTACTTGGCAAAGGATTTGACTGGGTTTGAGAGCTAGCTTGAAGTAGACTAGCCTGGTGTGTACAAATAAATTCAAAACACACTTCCAGGAGGTTGGTTGAGCTAAGCACACTGTAACCTTGGACCTCATCTTTGCCTCAACAAGTACATGTTATGCTTAGATCAAGTTGCTTGTCCTATGATAATAGTTCTGCGTCAGCCAGTGTCTCCTTTGAAGCTTGTTTCCCATGCCACATCTCCCCTTCTGCCTCTGTACCTTCCTCTCTAAAGGAGGCAGAGAGGACCCTTCTAAGACCAAGTCATCAATAAGTCCTCCAACAAATACTTTGAATGCCTACACATCAATGGAGCACCTACAAGAGAGGGGCCAAGGTGCATTCAGGGACAGTCAGGACCAGCGTGCCTTTGAGCAGGCCAAAAGATTTTAAGGTAGCTACACTGCCCAAGATACAATAGATACAAAGATTTTAAATCTTAGAGAATGTTGCGTACTTTTGTAGATAGTAATTATAACAACCAACAATTCACCATGATAAATTTCAGACCATTCATTTTTGAAGAATAATGCAAGGCCTAGTGAAGGTGGCTATAATTTGACTAATCGCACATTTTGCAAAAAATGGTGTGAAAACGTCCGAACCAAGTCCACAACTCTCATCTTCACAATGTTGGTCATATATTAGATCTCGCATGGTGGGAATACTGCAAAGAGATGGATACACTAATTATGCAATCTTGGCATCATCTTCTCGAATGTTTCTTTGAGGACAAAAATTAATATGACTTTTGTTAAGGAATTACCTACTTTTTGAAATAGGAAAGGGTCATTTTGCACATCCTAGAATTAAGGAATTAGCGAAAGAGATGCCGACATGGAGATGGTGGGAAGAGTGTGGAGCGTCAACACCTCATCCTCAAGCCCTAGCCATGAAAGTATTATCACAACCTTGTAACAATTCCTCTAGTGAACGAAATTGGAGTAACTACAAGTTCGTGCATTCCATCACAGAAGAAACCACTTGACATCAAAGAGATCAGAGAAACTTGTATACATCTATGCAAATGGTAGAGTTTTGGGCGATTAAGGTGTTGGAAAGTCACCTCCCTATCTGTAAGCCCCAAATCAAGAGAGCGTGGGGGAGGGAGACCTAGGGCAAGATATTGTTGGGGTAAAGGCACATTGCCACCCTTTAAAAGTTATGACCCCTATGACTGTCTTAAGACAGTCATAGGGTGAATCCCTAATCCTAATAAAACCTCAGAGTTTGTGGTGTGGCTCAACACTTCTTTTACACACCCACACTTCTTGTGTCTCCCTCTCCTAACGTTCCACCTCCTCTCTTTCCCTCACAGATATGCCCAAAGAAGAGAGAGAGAGAGGGGGTTGCATGGGCAACACCTTACATGAGAAGAAGGGTCCAACAGATGGCACCCGAAATAAGACATGGAACTTGCTTGGAAGGAGGTAGATCTGGAGCAACAGGAAAGAGGAATATCCCAAGCCAGAGGCACCTAGAATGAGCCGATCTATGGGCAAGTTAACGACCTGCAAGAGGGCCTCGCAACAGCACCACAAAGGGCATGGAATGAGCCCTAGAATAGTGCAAGAGAGCTAGCCAACCAAGCTGATCAGTAGGTTGGTTGGCTAGGGTTAGTCAAGCCTGTGAATAAAGGGGGGCCCAAGACACATAACTAGAGGAGCTACGCTCCCACTTATCAGAGTTGTGGGGGCGAGATTAGGGCCTATTCCAGTCGGCCAATAAGGGGCAGGCTGGTTGGTCAGTTGGGGGGGTCCTTGTGGCTTATAAAAGGAGGCATTCACCCTCATTCATCTCATCACTTGGAGTAGCAGCCATGAGCAGCAAGAAAGCGCTCCCTTGGACCTACACACAGGAGGAGAAGGATGCTACCATAGGGCTGTAGATTGAGCTCAAGGTGCTGCCCACCTAGGTTGGCTTGGATAGCAAGGTGAAAGGGATCTGGACGGAGAGTCTACATACGTTGACGAGGAGCACGCAAGCTCAATGTTCTACATATATCCGTGATACATAGTAGTACCTTGTTGGTAAGATCAACAAAGGACCATGCTATGGTGGGACTTTGGATCTATCTCTTTTGTATTGTGTCCATAGCTTTGGATGGAAATTTATTGTTTTGGTGTTTTCTATATCTGGCTGGATCATTGTCTATTTACTAGTTTGTGTCTATTTGAAGCACATAAGAAGTTTGTGATTCCACTCACCACACACACTGTGTGAGGTCCTGGGCTATTCATAAGTCTTTCATTGTGCATACCCTTTGTTGGTCGATTTCTAATATGGTATCAGAGCCCAAGTAGGAGGCTCATAAGTGTGGGGGTTTGAAGGCAGGGACCTTGTTGAAGGACGACCCTGATTTAGAGGCTCTAGGAAATTGACTTCCACGAGGCTAGATGACTGTGCCATTGCGCAAAGGGTGACTCAGGTTCAGTCAGGTGTGTATAGAGTTTTGGTCTACAAATGATTGAGGTTGCTTTTCGATTTTGCTGTGTGATTTAGTAGTAGAGATGTCAATTTCAAAAGTAGAATCCTCTTTAGCCCCTTCAATCTCTTCCTCCTACCCCAATCGAGTTCTTTCTTTCATCATCCCTAACTTTGGAGATTTCGGGAAACTGGATGGGAATAAGTATCTTATCTAGAAGGTGAAAATTCAAAGTCATTTAGTGGTTCGAAAACTAGGGAAACTGACAATGGGAGCGGAGGAGAAGCCGGAGGACGTTGTGGACAACAAGGGGATACTTATACTAGTAGATGGAGAGGATCTTGAAGCATGGGAAGATAGAGATTTCCATGGCCTTGGCACTGAGCATAGGGGCTACGGTGGCCTGGCACTGATCATAGGGACTATGGCGGTCTCTGTACTTCCTCACATCTAGATGATCGACATGTCAATAGAGGCGTGGGTCTTTCTGGAGAATCTGTATAAGACATATAACACATCCCGGATCTTGACTCTTCAGCATTAGCTCTACAATATGGACATGGATAAGGGAGATTTGGTACATGACCTCTTGATGAAGGTCAAGGTGGTGAGAGATCAACTAGCATCGGTTGATAAGAAGGTAGACTCCAACCAATTGGCCTTGATGGTATTTCGGAGGATACCACATAGTTTCAAAAGATTTATTATGACTGTGTCTTTTTCCAATATTATGATTGTCAAACTCAATATTGAATAATTCATATTTGGGGAAGTATACATGTGTGTGTGTGTGTGTGTGAAGAAATAAGTGTATGTGTGTTTGAGATACATTTAGCAATCAAAATTATTGTGTGTGTGTGTGTGCAGTTTAAAAAGTCCCATCAATAATCGAGCCATTCAATTAATTCTATCAATTGGAGTAAAAAAAAGGGAAACATATAAGGAAAAAATGTTTGAGACATCTAAGTTGAAAAATGCAACAACTAGAGTTTGCCAAATTTTCCACCAAATCTAAGAAATCTTAATTTTATGTAGCCTCCTATGAAATCTCCCCTTTATCCTCTCTTTTCAACCACCCCACACACCAAGCACACTAATCATCCCATACCTCCTCTAATCCCTTCTCAACCCATGCACTCATTTGCTCCTTACTCCACTTGTGACTTAAACTTTTTCAAATTATCTAAGAATCCATATGGTTGTCTATATTCCTAGGTAAAGTGATAACAAGCCGGGAAAATAGGCATTATCTATCTACCCAAACGTAACTATGATGTTCTTACACCTAGTTTATTTGGATGGTGGTAGGCTTGTGGTAGGTAAGTGGACCCTAACCTCGAAACCTGGACTACCTAAGGATTCAACACCTTTTTCAATATTGTGTTTGTGAAGCTCAATATTATTACAAATTCTTAATTTTGGTGAAAATTTTTGCAAACTCTAGTTGCAGTTTTCAAGTTAGATGTCTCAAGCAATTTTATATATGTTTCCAGTTTTTTACTTTTTATGTAGTTGATGGAATTATTTGTGTGGCTCAATTATTGATGGGACTTTTTAATCTAAATTCACACTTTGATTTCCCAACTAGCCTTTGGTCAGGTTGTTAATTCATATCCATTGGATAATTCTTTAGCATAGATAATCCCTAGTCTTTTTATGATCTGCCTTACTTTTTACTACTTTTATATCTAGTTTGTAGAAGTGGTTTACGCATAGTACTACAACATTATTTTTTCATTTTGACACTTATCATACAGATCCACTTTTATTCACTTATTATTAGTAGGTGGGGAGAAAGTTCTACATGGTGGGCTTACTCCCTACCATGTGGTCTTACCCTCTTGGTTCGGGGTGGGCCACACACACACACACATACACACATATACATTCTCTGTCTCTCTCTGTCTCTCTCTCTCTCTCTCTCTCTCGTTTCATTTTTTAACTCTTTGTCTTCTTAATTTACCTTAAATGGTTAGATTAGGTTAAGCCTTAGCTCTCTCTCTCTCTCTCTCTCTCTCTCTCTCTCTCTCTCTCTCTCTCTCTCCTTTCATTTTTTAACTCTTTGTCTTCTTAATTTACCTTAAATGGTTAGATTAGGTTAAGCCTTAGCTCTCTCTCTCTCTCTCTCTCTCTCTCTCTCTCTCTCTCGCGCGTTTCCTCTCTCTCTTTCTCTTGTTCTCTCTTTGCTCTCATACACATTTACACATACCACTACCTGTTGACTCAGGTGATGGTACCTTAGATAATTCTAATGGTGATTTAATAACATTTTAAATTCAATATCGACATATGATCACACATACACGTGTTTGGCCAACACTAGATGGTTATCAAATTTTTACTCACTTTGGTTTCCCATAGCAAGAACATTTGTATGAGTACTTGGATTGAACTTGGTCTTTTTCCATGATTATTGAAAATTCTAGAATTGTGTCTTAGAATCTATCCCCTTGGCAAAATGATGTATTAAATATGTACAACATGGCTTAGCTTGGCAAGCGGTGCAATTAAGGTAGCTAAAGTGGTTTTGCTAACCTATTTTAGAGAGTTATCTATCTAACTATGGTGACTCAACTGAATGCCAATCTTATCTTGTGCACCTCTTCCCCACATTCTCCCTTATCATGAGTAGACGCACAAGCTCCTCTAGTGCTCAGGCTGGCCTCATCATGCTTATACTGTGGATGGTGGTCTTCCGTGAGTGCCTTCCCACAAATCTCCTTCTCTCACATGGTGCAAGTTACAAATCTATCTTTGGCATTGAGTCTCTAACTGTTTTCTCGTGACCAACTACACCATTTCTATAGATTATGCACTACTCTTTCGGGTCATTTAACAACACGAGATTACGTGTTGCTCTCAGCTCGTCTCCTTGGATTCCATCGTCGCCATCAGGTTGTTGTACAAGCCCATGTGGTCTTCCTTCTTACTTGATCTTTCCTTGCTTCTTTGTAATACTGTGCTTCGAATGCACACCTTCTTGGCAGACTGCGCCTTCGCATTAGTGGTGACCTCATTAACATTAGTGGTGACCTCTTCTGTGTGTTTGAGATGCCTATCAGGAAACCTGCAATGGTAGCTATAGACTTCTCCTTTCGGTAGCCTTGATACCTTTCTCATAATCTTCTCGTGTTTCATGGCTCTTTTGGTCTTGGTTTGTACACCCTTATTGTACACTTCTACTTTTTTTGCTTCTCGTGTTTCACGGCTCTTTTCCTATCCTACTGCTCTACTTGGTTCACGTGATTATAGGCTTACAACTTTGATCTTATGCTTGTTCGCTAGGGTTCATAGAAAATGAGAGACTATGCCATCTCAACCTCCTTATCGTGGAGCCTCAGTGTGGTCTTGGCTTCATGAAGGCGAGATGCTTACACGTAACACATGTGATCTACTTGAGGCATTGCTTGCAATTACGGTAGCCCAAGTACTCCTGGTAGCCCATGTGCTTTCCTGGCATATTATTATGTTTGGTTCCCACAACTCCCGATTCGACCTTATCAACACTATCTGCTTAATGCTTGCCTTATAATTCAATATCATGGAGCTTCGCCTAATCATTAGTCTCTTTACGTATAAATAGAGACTTATATATATACATATATATAGAGACTTATATATGAGTATATATAGAGACTTATATATACATACAATAGAACCTTGTATATATACATATAAATAGAGACTTATATACACTTTTACAATTTGATATGTTTGTATACGTGTAAATAGTTTATATATACATATATGCATAATCTTAATTTAGATTAGATGACAGGGTTTATTCTAATGATAATTAGAAAAGTTTGGATGTCAAAGATTTGTTTATTCCATATAAAATGTTTCTATATATATATATATATATATATGTATGTATACACTAGATATATACTCGACTAGAATTAGATATACTCTTCCTAGGGATCAATTCTTTCATTTCGAATTATTCTTTCTTCAGTCCTAGTAATTTATTCTTTATGGTTGTTCCTTCTTTAACCTTTCAATCTTACTTAGAATATTTTCATTGAAATAATGTATAATAGATTATATCTATTGTTGCCTATTTGTACACTTGGAAATTTTCTAGTGTGACAAGGAATCTGGATTCCCCCACTTCAATGCTCAATGGGGAGCACATACTGAAGATGGATGTGGTTTCTCAATCTTTTCATTTATTTCCTGGATAGTTAAAGCTTTATTTGCAAATTAATTGTGACATCGATAACAAGAGTGTGGGGGATGCTTGGATACCTGGCACCCACACAAATATCATAATTTTTTAACTATGATTTTTGTCTGGTTGGTTGGCAGGTATAGTTTCCCACTCCTCGATTAATTGGCAAAAAGGCTTAGCTACTCCAACAAAACTATTATTGATACCATTTGATAAATCTTTGAAATGGATGGATGCAATCAATTCTATTATATTTTCCAAGTGGCAATTTATTATTAGATTGAGCAATCTCTAGTCTAAATGTGATTGTATGGTTCATTCTTGAAGGAATTTTTAAACAAACAAACACACACACACACACACACACACATGTATGCTTCCCCAACTATGAATGATTCTTTTATGTACCCCCCCTAAAATCTCCCCTTTATAGGTAATATGCACAAACAATCAACCAAGAGATCTAGCTACACTACAAGCTTGGAAATAATAGTAAGCCTAATCTCTTATGTGAAATGAAGCTCTTTGATACTAGCGAGATTAGAAATCATTCTACAAAGAGAAAAGAGGGGCAATAGCATTTTAACATGAGGGTCCCCATATTGGCAAGGACATCATTGGAGTGTAGAAGTAATGATTTTATAATTGCAAGAAAAATCAAATTATTTCCTACAATATCAAGAGTTAGAGGAAACTAGTTACCATGTAACAGTTTAGATGTGCATATATACTATGTGCATATATAAGGTCAAGTGTTAGAGGAAAATAGTTGTTATGCAATAGTTTAGATTTGCATATTTACTATGTCACATCATTTTTTGAGGGTGGTTTCTTATTTTACCATTAGAGTGAGGCTACTATTCCAAATGGTAAGGACAAATTTCTTTTCTTGATGTTTCAAAGATAGCAAATGTGAAATATATTATTGCTCATATGATTAGTGCAATGTATAATTTAAATATCTTTGAAAAGGAAAAAAAAAGATCCTCCATAAGGGGATTTAAAAATTATTTTATTTTAAAAGACTATTGAAAATTTTGACAAAAGGGAGGCATTTTGCATGAATCAGAGAGGAACATTTGATAGATTATTAGCCCTATACAGCTCAAGCTTATTGTACCTTACAATACAGGAATTTCTTACCTAAATTGTCTATTTCACATTATGAGATGTAGGAGGATTGATGAACATTTATTAAAAATTTTCAAAATGCAAGGATAAGACTATAGAGATATGTCAGGGATATGGGTTGTGGAGCATGTGGGTTTCCATAAGGGGATGAGCACAATCAAATAAAGCAAAAGGAAAACATTCTATTGGACTACATCTATCAATAAGGGCAAAATATACTCACTTATGCGCTTTTCAGAAGGTTATTAATGGACTACTCTCACTAGGTGTTTGAAAAGGGCAATGATGGATGTTTGCAATTGGTTTACTACTACGACATTGGGAACTGGTCCAGTAGTATAGTAGGATACATTGTTTGATAGGACACACACACACACACACACACACACACACACACACACACGCGCGCGCGCGCACGCACGCACGCACATACACACACACGTGCACGCACACATGCACTCACACATTTATTTTCCTAGCCTGGTTAGCACACATGATTAGTTATGGGAATAGGTGTCTAAATGATAGAATTAAGCCGTGTTCGGATTCCTAACCCAATGTTGTTGCATCCAATATTTGTGGCTAGGATGACCTCCTACAAGTTGACGTTTGACATCAATGAGCCTTCTTAGTCACCACTATTGTCCTTGATACCAATAACTAATTACTAATTCAACAAAGAGGACTATGGTAATATATCTAGCTTTAAAAACAATGGATTAGGATAATTGTGGGTCCATCTTAGCTAAGAAAGAAATGGCTTAGGATAACTTTTGCAACCCACAATAAGATTACTTAATTAATTTCTTATTTACATTACCTTGGGAGAAGATCCCTCCATAGTACAATTTAATTCCCCTTGGGTAGGATAGCATGGTTCCAAAAGTCTTTATTAACCGACTCACAGGGGTGGAATATGACCCTCTCTATTAGTATAAATAGTAAGCCTATTTTATGCCTTGGATCCTACCCTTCATATCTAACATAGAATTTTAATGTTAAAGGGCTCCTTAATCTTTCCCTCTCTTGCTCCCTAGAGTCCATAGGTGTGAGATATTTCCCCATAAATTTATCTCCCCCTCATTCACTCTCCTTGGTCACATCTCTCATGCAAGCTCCAATTCTCTCCCTCCTCCTTGGATTCCCCTTGCTCTATAAGTACCTCCATGGCTCCTCCTTGCCCTCCTTGATCTCTTCCTTGCTTCCTCTTTCCTCCCCCCCCCACTCTTTTTCGCCCTCATTTGCTCTCGGGGCTAGCTGCCCATCCTAGATGGAATTCGTTGGAGAATCTTCTATAACCAAAATGACCACCCCCTCTTGTCCAGTTGATAACATTGGCCTTCCCCCTCATGTGAGACCACATATGGTCTCCATCCCATGAGTAAAATGCTAGAATCACTCTTTAGTGGCCCCTATGGTTGGGTTTTGTTGCTCTCTATCAATAAGGAGGATGCATGCATGCAAATGGAGAATATATTGATAGACTGAATGATTTCTTGATGTATATGACATATCATATGAAAAAGTGTCCTATGTCTTAGAAAATATTAGTCCTCTCATTGGATAGGCTCAAGGATAGAGTTTTTGTCTATGTAGCATAGGTGCTTATACTCACATCCGAATTTGGTCTTACGAGTGTTTTAGCCCACTATGTATTTAGAAAAATAAGGATGTTTTGATGGTGTAAACCTTATGAGAAGAACCCTGCTTACCTATGTGTGATAAGGGTTTTGAATCATGGATGTCAAGATGATTGAATACATAGGAATGATGCTATGGCATACATAGGATGATGTTGTCTTGATGTTGTTCTTGGGTTTTCTGCAAACTTAAGCACGTAGATAGGATTTGCTCGAATCCACAGGACCCCCCATGCATAAACTCAAAACTGGATTTTTTTGTTCTATGGTCAAGATCTTGGTGGGAGAAATCCTTCATTCTTGTAAAGGATGAAATGTTTGAGTATTTGATGTTGGGCTAGTTTGAATCAACAAGATTTTGGGGTTTTTGTAAGATATTTTCTAGTCCCTGGTCCCCCCAAGCATGAACTCAATAATGACCTCTTCCACTCTGGTCAGTTTTCCAACTCACATTCATGTCAGTACATTGCAAATAGTATAACAATATCGATGACTAGTGTCCAATAGAATGTCGAATCTTATCTATGAATACTTGGAGATAATCTATTGTAGAGTATGTCTCAAAGAAGCCAACACCGTATCTTCATGCCTTAGACTTTTCAATGCAAATCTGATGGACTCACCTAGCTGGCTGGCACCATCACAATCAAATGAAAGTTAGAACAATTCATTTAAGCTGTGGAAGTCAAGCTTCAATGCCAGCACACAATTGTTATCCGTGTCACTCGATCTAGATTAGCATAATCAAATCTTGGCATTTTACTATTCAATAGTAATCAGACGTGGGCAATTAAAGATATGAAGAAATGCAAAATAAAATGTTAGTGAAATCCAAGTAATAAGTGGGAATCTCAAGTAAATCATAAATTTGGGTATTCCAGCCAAGTCCAAGGGAATTCCCAAGGTCAAAAAATCCAAATATAACCTCAATATACTTATACCTATCCTCGATCTCCTGTTGGCACTTTCCAATTATCAGTATCACAATTAAATTTATGCACAAATCAAAGTGTGATAAGGTCCTTGAGAATGTCAAAATTGAAGGACAGACTCCATGCTACATGGCCTTTTCACCATTTCACACTTAAATCATGCTATATTCTTGACTTCTATTAATAATTACACCATGAATGTTTCTTAATTCAATAGATGGGAAATCTCTCCATAATATAACTAATAAGATAAAAGAATACTCTGATGGTAATTCTCTCCCAAGTCATATTAGGAGAAGTTCTCAAGAAATGCAACACAATGTAAAAAACACTGCTGGCAAGTTATCGGCTCATGACAAATGATGGCCTTTTCCATTTATCAAAGTATAAAGTGTAAAGTGTAAAATATCAAAGTATAAAGTGTAAAGTGTAACCCAATACCATCCTAAGGGTAAAATATTACCCAAGTGCTCTAAGTACATAAAGATGGTTGTGCCAGACCCTGCTACTATAATGAAATTCAAGTCACCAATCAACCAAGCCTTAGGGATCTTCAAATAGACCAAGCACTAATCCAATCCAATAATCATAGAATACAGTAATAAAATTTCAAACAGTACATAGCAAAAAACTCCCTAAATTCCATGGTAAAATAGGCTATAATCATAAGGCAAGTGTTAAATGGTATATACCAAAGACCATGGTCAAAGGACATCATAGGACAGTCCTTAACTTTTTTCCAAAAGATTCTTCCAAATGTCTATGAAACTAATAAAGTAACCCCTTTTAATCTCTCCTAAAAAAAATTTTTCACCAATGCACTAAATCATTTGGCCCTTTTGTCAAGTAGTCCCCAACAAGCTCGGCTTATCTGTCAAAGAAACAACTTCAAAGTGGAAAAATTTTTCCATCTATTAATAGCACCATGTTTGTGCCCAAAAAGATCTTATATCCTCTAAAAGACACCCCTAGGATGTAACATGGTACATACAAGCTAATTCAAAAGGGGAACATGAATAATGTACTGGCTAACAAGCTAGGCCCTTCTACATCCCAAATAAATCTAAATCTGAGCGGACAACACCTAGGGCATTTGTATAGCAAAGCCATATATCCATATTTCTCCTTTTTAATTTCTCAAGATTCCATTTCAAATCCTTATACAGACCTTAATGTCAATCTGAAGACTTGACTAAGGCCTAGAAGCTTACAAAAAGAATATCAAGTCGTTCTGCCATCATATAGGCAGTGTCCACCGTCCAGCCCATTGGCTCCTCATTTTCACGATTACTACGAGTTGCGCCACAGAGGATAAATACTCCACAAAGGGATTCTTCCAGCAAAACAAAGTATATGGACAATCTGTCGTTGACGTAGTCGACTTCTCCTCAGGCTAGAACTCTAGGAAGCAGCAGCTATTAGTAGAGCATGAAATTGAGTATAGTTAGAGAAGGCGCACACATCAAACATTAGCTCAAAAGGGGTTGCAAAAGGCGTGGGCATCTAGCTTGTGCACATTAGGTGCACACAGCGAGAAACCTGTTGGTCATCGAGGACCATTAATTGTGTTACAAAGTAGATCCGTAGACAAATTATCATCAGGCCAAAGAACACAGGCTCTCGGCTTTGCTAGGCGGAAAGTCAGTGTAGAATAGAAGCAGGGTTCGAACGTCTGTTCAAGTTCCTATTATTCACCAAGGGGCCAAAATCATTCATCACAGGAAGGGAAAATCTCCTACGAATATGATTCTCCGGGCTAGTATGAATGCATGCTACTACGAATACCAGCAACGAGTATGGTTCTCCGGTGGAAAATCTCTATGCCAGCAAATGAGTCTGCCCCTATCTCTCAGAGGTGCCAGTTAAGCTAAACCATTGTTTAATCGCAGCTTCCAATGCAGAGCAGCGTAGGTAATGAGCGCCCTGAAGACAAGCTGGGTTTTCTAGAGAGCAACGTGCACATAAGGCTCTCATAAGGTCTTGAGGCACCTTATGAGGCTTCCCAGTAATGAAAGCAATGAAAGTATATAGCTGGGACAGTCGAGACTAGCCGATTCTGTAGAAGGAAGCTCAAATGGCTTCATGTACACCACTAATTCAAAATAGGAGTCGTGAGCATGAATTATTTCATAGAAAAGCCGTGACAGAATGAAGAAAGATCAGTGCGTAGCCTGCCCAGAATATATGCTCCAGGGAATACTAGGATTATATGCACCTGAATCATCGTAGGCCAGTTCATAGTCTTCAAATATATATCGTAGAAGAAATAGAGTCGCGATCCTCGGCCATAAGGAGTGCTCCTAGAATGTATTGAACATGGATGATCCTTAATGGAAGCGGGCTCTCTTTTTTGGAGCGCCATGCAACTGCTAGTGAGAGAGAAGTAGGCTTCTCTTCAACGCGCCATGCAACTGGCAGTAGAGGAAGGAGGAAGGGGTTGCTCATCCATACAAAGAGTCTCTCTATCGCAAGCTTGGGCCATTGAGCATTGGTTGGCCAAAGCATGAAGTGGAGGGGAAGGAGATGTACTCCTCCAGGAATCAATGGGCCATCCTTCTCAAGGTTAAAGTGCCCTGACATAACTCCTCAAGGAATCAATGGGCCATCCTTCATAACTCCTATACTAGTCACAAGTCCCAAGTATGAAAGGTCCTTTCCTAATATTCAAAATATATCAACACGTGATCTATTCATATAAGATTCCCTCCAACATGAGTAAGCATATGAAATATCTTCAATCCTTTTACATATATAATTCCATATATCAACCATCATAATAAAAAAACTTTATATGTGGTCCTCATAGCTTACTTGGTTGCTTATCTCCCATGTATTTCATGCCTCCAAGTACTTGGTTGCTTATCTCCCATGCATTTCATGCCTCTAAGTACATTTCAATTGCCCAATCTAGGATAGATATTATGTACTAAATGTTTCACCATCACAAATGTGCTAAAGTACGAGTAAAATGCCCCAAAGTACCAATAAAAGTGCTAAAAGTTCCTTAGGGGGATGATTAGTGTCTTGATAAAATTTCCCCATTAGAGCCAAGAGATACCATATGCTTTGCATTCAATAGGTCTCTCTATAGCTCAAAGTGATAAGGAAAACTTCCCGAAAACTTCAATGTGACCACTCATTTTTATGGGCCAATAATATGTTGGCAAACCTATAGTACACAATGATCCCCACGGGGATAAGTGTGTGTGTGTGTGTGTGTGTGTGTGTGTGTGTGTGTGTGTGTGAGAGAGAGAGAGAGAGAGAGAGAGAGAGAGAGAGAGAGAGAGTAGATTAGGCCATAATGAACTTAGTCTTATCACCCATGGAGAAAAAACTACATACAAATGGTTTTTCCCTTTTAGGAAAAAAATACCTAAACCAATTATTACTCATAAAAATGTCCTAGAGGCCTTGGTGAGTGTCCTAGAGGCCTTAGCTCACCATCATGGGCATACCTCAAGCTAAAAAATTATAAAGACTCCATGGGCATACCTCAAAGCTAAAAAATGATAAAGGCTCCTACTTCTAGTGTCTAATCATATAAAACTTTCTCCTAGAATTAGCTTAGGATTCCATAATCATTAGAGAGAGAATGATAGAGAGGAAGTCTAACTTTGGCCAAAATGAACCTAATCTTATTCCTCATTGAGAAAAAAATGTAGACAATGCTATTTCCTCTTTCAAGAGAAAAATACCTAAATGAAATGTATCTCCTTGAAATGTCCTAGAGGTCTTAGCTCATCATCATGGGCATACCTTAAATCCAAAATATCATGAAGCCTCCTAATTCTAGAGTCTAATTGTGTAAGACTTATTTTCCTAGAATAAGCTTATTATTCCATAGTCGCTTTCAAAAATTAGTACAAGTACTATTATTGACCATGTTAATTTAATGCACACATGTGAACTCTTATACATCTCCATGCAAATCAAGTTATGAATCATTGAGGTATAAAGAATATTTTGAACTTTGTAGAGCTCAACATGCGGCACTCTAGGCCTTCAACAATGTAGAGCCAGACACACAAGCTTTACATACAGTCATTTTGAATGCCTTTGTAGAGCTCAATAGTCCATGCCTTTACTGAATAGGAATACAATGCATGACATGTGGCAGTCTGCATAATAGTGGGACCACCGCATTGGTTCTTATGCACGACCATCTCTCTAGTGTGGACAACCATTACCTCACAATACCACCACTCTAAAACCACAATGCTTGTTTAAGAAGAGAGCTATTTTAGCATCTTGAAGGCTATTAAAACTAGCATGGTGGTCATGATTGTCCATCATGCTAGTTCTTGGAGATCTAGGGAGCTATTTTAGCTTTTCTCAAAGCTATTGTATTGCACAAAGAAGTAAATCAACCACTATTTTCTAGGAACTATCTTATACTTGTAAGAATAGACATTTTTTAGAATTTTAGAACTCTCCTAGTCCTTGCTCATGATCACAGAGACACTAATATTTTAATAGTTGAGAACATTTTTTAGATCCCTTGACTATAGATTTAAGGGATTTTTAAAGATCTATCAACTATATTAAAAACTAGACTATCACATGCATTCAAGGGTTATATTAGAATCCCTTAACATCCCGACCACAACTATGGCTTCCAGCATCCTGAACGAGATCATACATAAAGAAGACTCCGCTGCTTTGAAAGGAGCATTGGCCCACCATGCAAGCATTTGAAGGAGGTCAAACATAAATAGAGCCATCAGTAGAGCTCTACCTTGAAAAGAATACTTGTTTGCCATGCAAGCCTTTAATATAGGTCAAACATAAATGCAACAAGGCCGGTAATGAGAAAAAGGGACCAAATGAGAAAGCTCTTCCATAAAAATGCTAACTCCTACATCAATGCCTAAATGGGATCCATAGAAACAACCACATATAGGCTAGCTTTGTTTATCGGGAACAATTCATAGATCTTGAGGCCTCTCAAGAACTACTACAAAACACGAAGCCTAGGCTCAATATATCGCATGATAATATGCGTGCAACGCAACATGGCCACCTTAAAGGAACAAGGAGATAAAGAGGGATGATGGTGGTAGCAATAGTCATGTTGGTAACACTAAGCATGATGAACAAGAGAACAGTGAAGAAATGGGGAAGGAGCAATGCAGAAATAGAGTTTCTATATGGCTTCAGGGGAGCTAATGACAAGTGGAAAATAATCAGTGACTTGAGCAATGGAGAAACAATGATCCATATGCATATGAGGGTGCTCTTTTATGTGCATCTCAGTATTATTAGCTAGCATATAATTGCTAGTCAAACAACCAAAGCCAATATGGGTGCTCTTTTATGTGCATGTCCAAATAATCATGAGTGACATTCAATCAATCAAAGCCAATATGGCTCTTGAGTGGTCCCCTTTAAGGGAAAGGACATATATAGATCTTGGTGGCATCATTCACCTACCAAACCATCATGGTAATAAGTAATTCCATGTAAAACATCATGGTGGGTGGAATAGTCTTCAATTGTTCTTTTATGCAGGTCCAAACAATCATGAGTTAAACACATGCCAACCCGATGGCATGTCCAAATAATCATGAGTTTCTTTTAATCAATCTAAACTCAAGACGAATTAATCATGAGTTTCTTTGAATCAATCTAAACTCAAGCCGAATTAATCATGCATGCTAACATAGTGGCCATGACAAAATGATCATGCGTCCAATGCATGCCAGCCACTTGAGCCACCACATCAAGTCTCAATGAAGAGTAATTAACAACTCGCTCTAATTACTCTGCACGCAAGCCCAATGGTTGTCATCATGGTTGTAGTTTAAATCACCATTAGATTCTTTAATTGAGCCATATACTTGCATCCAATGAACAAATACTTATTCTGCATTGCAAGCTCGGTGGTGCATGCAAGCCAAGCTCTCATTATTCTTACATTCTTATTTAATTAACATCACCTTTGAAAACTCACACTCCCTTGCAATCATCCTTTCCTACCACTTTTATCCCCTCCTATAGCTTTTATCCCCTCTCACAAAACAAGTTCCAAAACTTGCCATCTGGCCCCTCCCAATGTATCCCTCAAGCTTGCCATCTAGCTCCTTTTCAATGGATCTTTCTACCTCACCATCTAGCCCCTCCCATAAAGGATCCCTCTAGATACAAAGAGTTTCAATACTCATCATCCATCCCCTCCCAATGTATCCTTCTAACTTGCCATCTAGCCCCTCCTCAATGGATCGTTCTAGCTCGCCATCTAGCCCCTCCCCAATGGAACCCTCTAGCTCACCATCTAGCCCCTCCCACCTTGAAATCATGAGACATAGTCCCATCTAGCTTCAAATGTCCGATATGTGTTCTTTTTCCAATTTCACCTATTGTCTATCATAATAATAATAATTCTATGGATAGAAGCATGTTGAAAGGCCCTAAACATACTTGGAGGCAAGTTGCAAGCTTGTTACATGGAGAAGGCATGGAGGAAAAAGGATATTTTAGATTTATTTCCCAAAGCTCACACTATAGATATGATGGAGTGAAGACTTTGAGGTTGCTAGTAGCAAATGTTTAAGCTATTTTGAAAGAAAAAACACATTTTTTTCTGACGTGAGTGTGAAGTTCTGATAGGTAGAGTAATCAAATGGACATTCTTTCTCTTACTCAAGGGTGATCTACAAGACCATTCTAAAGAATTTGAAGAATGTAAAGGATGGAAAAACCTTGAAAGTGACACATGAGACTACCAGAGTTGGATTGCACCTGATGGGCTTTTGCTTTAGCCTTTTGCCAATACGAAAAAGAGATGAGAAAGCTATAGAGGGAAGTCACCCATGCAACATCAACAGTGCAAGAGGAGATCCTTAGGAAGGATGCAAAGAACAAGGTAGAGCTAGTACAAACCATGGTAGAGGAGGCAGAAGCAAAGGCCACGCAAGCACAAGAGCAAGCTGAGGCCACAAAGATCCAAACAAGAGAAGATGAAAAAATGGCTGAGAAGGAAAGGCAACGAAGAGGAGTGAAGAGGCAAGACAAGTCCTTGCATCAAAAGCTTGAAGATACTATAATGAATGAGAAATAATGCATTGAACATTGAGAGGGACGATATTATAGCTCAGCTGAGAAGGGCCAATGTACAAACTATGGACTGTGGTAGTGATGCAAGAGTTGCAAGAGAAATTTAAAGACAAGAAGAACGTAGCTCGAGAAGAAAGCAAGAAGGTTGAAAAGCAAGCAAAGAGAAGCCATGGAATGGAGCACATAGGGAGAATGAGAATGTGCAATATTGAAAAGAGAAGGGAAAATATCAAGAAGATAAACACAATGCCCTATAGTTAAATTACAACACCACTGTCGATTTGCATTCCATGGCTCCTGGAATTTAATGAGGCAGTTGAAGATCCTTTTTGAAACCCAAAGTACTCTTGTAGCCTTTGCAAGAGGCCTATGGTAATGTTGCTAAAAAATTTAAGGAGATTTGACCTTTGCTAAAAGAATCGACAGAGTTGTTACTGTTACTGAGAACCAATACAACAACTGAAGCAAAATACTCACACTTTTAACTTTTGCACTACTTGACCATGGTAAGTTTAAGTTTGACTAGATAAGCAAAACTGCAACCAGTGCGATGGTTTTAGAATTTACTGCAACCAGCACAATTGTTAAGTGATTCACGATTAGCCATTCCCAATGCAATAGAAAAGCATGTTGAACAAAAAAGGTATTGTATTCCTTGACATCGAAAATGTAGTTCATTACATGTGCGTTTCTTAAACTCTTGTGAGTTAGCAAGCAAACTGGTATCAGTCATAGAAGAATCATGCAAATGTCTGTACGTGATATGTACTAAAATTGTTATCTACTTATTCTGTCAGCGAGTAGTTTGTATCTCATTTTTTTCTTGAAATAAATAAATTTAAACAAAATCTATGACGAAGATAATTGTGTTATGGGAGACATTAGGAAGGTACATCGTGTTGTCTTGCCAACTAGTCGTGAGATTGTGAAGCACGTATTTTGGAATGGATTTAACCACGTGATCTATAAGCTTCTTCGACTGAGTGCTCTTGTACTGTAGTAGCCGTCTCTTTTTTGTCTAATCCTTTTATACCACCATGTTCGAATCTTCTCTACTTTACAAAAACAAGCTTGTATTTTCTCAATTCGTTTGGATAGACATATTGCTTTCCCTTCACACCATAATATTTGCATTTGCTACAAATGCATTCAATGGATTGCCACTCAGGGTCTCCCTTTGGATAGAGTATTGGCTCCCATGCAAACCTTAGGCGAACAAATTTGGTCTCCCTTGCAACAAATGATGAGGATCCAAGTGGTCTACAAATTGAGCATTCACTTGCGAGACATGGGCATTTATCTCTATGAAACAACACTCCAGCATGATCGCATCTCAAGTCATTTAAAGCTTGCCGAACCATATCAAATTCTATATGTATTTTGTAACAACACACATTTATGTCTTTGAGTTTCTTAACATATCAGGGCTTCCAATGCTCGAAGCTCCTTTGCCCGATTGAAAGGTTAGGGTTTTCATCCATAAATTAAACTATTAAAATTAAACATAAACAACATAAATTAACATATAACAACATGATTTAACCACCACACTAGTTCTGGTGACATGCTATGAACATAAACTGAACTAGAGCTTTCTCCTTTAGGAATTGTTTAAAGTATTTTCGATGATGCTATCACGGGCTCGATGTGTTTAAAAGTCTTTCTACGAATCGAAAAGGCTTTTAATAAAAAAGACTTTAAAATATTTTTAATTTATCAAAAGGACTCTAAAACACATCCAACGCTTGAAAGAAAATAACATATATGCCTAGACATAAAAAAGACTTTGATACATCCAACTCCGGCCTTTTGATTACCGCCACTATATTGGTTGTGTCTGTTGCTCGTTTTTGCTCCAATCATAGGACTGGCTTACAACAATCACATTATTAACATGAACCAACTCAGTGATGTATTTATATTCCAACCATCGAGTAAGTTTAGGACTCTAACTAGTTTGATATTTGAATCTGACACAAATGTATTCTCTTTTTTTAGTATGAATTTCTTTTACTAATAAATAAATAGTAAAAATTCAACAAAACAACAATTTCATCCACCAGACTTGTTTAGGATAATCTCATGACCTCCAAGACAATCTAGCTTAATGTAATGACATTTGTTGATCTGCCTTCTATCAAGTATGTGTATGATATGCTCACCAAATTACTTTCGTCTGGTCTCTTTTTTTGCAAATGTCCTTATATAGAGAAACTCTATTGTTGTTGTGCCAATACAATATCACTTAGCAATGGTTATCTTTCCTTGCATTCTATTGATGTCCACAAACTCCTTACATCGTGACATATCAACCGCCACCTGACCCACCTCTCTAGCGATACATGTCAACAAATTAAATATAACGATTTTTCCCAAAGCAAGTGTACCTAAAATGTTAAAAAAAATAAATAGACCAAGTGTGTTTGATTCTATGGAACATAAAATGCAATGATCTTTGATATGCTTATGAACCATGTAGCAAGAAAGGACATAGAAAAAGAAGTAATGCAAAATAATAAACAGTGTTGAATTTATTTAAAGATCTAGCACGTGCATGAATTGAATATTTTCTAATTCATCCATTCTAAAATGTATAAAGTCGCCAAGATGGTTAAAGCTAAATGTTGGAAGACCACCATATTGTAGTACCTAAAGTGTGGATTCCATTTCTTCATTACTTTTAAGTTTTTAATTAATCAAGAAAAAGTTATGAAGCATGTCCTCAAATAAGTACACGTTATTTCAACACGACCTTAGAGACTCCTTAGACCATACCAAATGTTCTCAACTAGATGTGTCTTTTAGCTTAGGAAAAGTTATAGTGCACTTTTGAATGATTACATGGTTGCATGTATGCTTTACCTGCAACATAGCACTTGCAATGATTCCATGATTTCATTCAAAATGTTAATTTCATTTTTTTTTTGGTCTCATATTTAAGTTTGAAATGTGTACCACTACTCAAATTCTATTGGTCAATGCATAAGTTATGAGTCACACAAGTTACCTATATACAATAAAATCCCTAAAGCTCACAAAAAATGGCTACACCCATACCTGCATTGACCCACATAGACAAGCACTCTGTGAGCATGAGCCAAGTGATTATGTTGAATAAAGTGTGGGACTATAGGAAATTGATCAAGAAGATTTGGAGCACAACAACCATAAAAATGACTCAAGTTTATACAAAAAAAGAATGTAGCACTCAATCCTGAAGAGAAGCAATGACCCAAGGTGTGACAACTAAGAGTAAATCACTTAATAATTTCACTAGTCAAATTTGAGAAATGCCAAACACAACAAAAAATGTGGGTGTCCAAGAAGCTACTTTTAGCACAAGGCTAGAGACAAATTTCTAATCATATTGACGATGAAGGACCATTGACGTAAATAAAGGTCCTAAATGTCCAAGGGACCTCTTACACTCTATTAAAAGAGAACACCGAAGATCGTAGAAGCCAAACCACTAATAGAAAAAAGAAGCACCCTAATTAGTAAGACCTACCCCAAGCCACCTAAGGATAGCCCGATGTTCAAAGTGTACTTATCTTAAGGGTGCACATCATCAAGAGACCCCATAATGTCAAGAGCAAGTAAATGTGCACTTGAAATCCTCTAGCGTATCAATCCTGAGACAAGTCCACCTTCCTCTATGACAGTCTCCTTTTCCACCTTCCTCTATGACAGTCTCACTTGAAATCCTCTAGTCAATGCAATTGTAGCCGCTGTCCTGTCTTAGAGCTACCAAGTCAAAATAGTTTTGTTTTAAAGATTTAGAACCTTAAGATATTTTAGGCTCCGTTTGAGGCGCCCACAAAAATATCAAGATGTCATAGCCTTGATTGCCAACACAATGACTAGCATCACCTTGAAGCGATGTTGAGTGAAAAAAAGTTCAAAGAGAGCCTTCACAATTGACACTCAAATGCCTTTGATCAACTGAGGGACCACGGGTCCCGTCTGGAGCTTCTTGCCAATCTAAGAGAGCTCTTAAACAAATGGAGCCAGCCGCAACAAACAGCTCTATGTCAAGCAGCTAAAGCTACACACAGTTAGCAAACAGCACAGAGAGATTACTAAAGCACAAAGTAGAATGAACAAAGAAGTCCCTTTACATAAATTTACAGGCTCTTTTGATTACTTTGAAGGATTGAGTACCATGCATATGTAAAATCATTGTAAACCCTTTCCACATTTCCTATAAATTCCAATAATTGTCTAGATTTCAGCATCCTTATGCACCCTGTGCTATTTTAAATTAACTCTTGCAAGACGTCCAAACTTCAAACCAGAATTCATCTTTATTTCATTACTTCAATTGCATTCGAACCATTTTATGCTCCCAAATTTCCTGTGCAAGTGGCCTATTTCTAAAAACATCACAACCTCAACCTTTCCTCAGCTTATCCTCAAAATTTGGATGAGATCAATATGCATACATGCACTCTTTCTCTCAAAGCCCACCATGCATAGTTGATTATAGTCACCAAATTACCATGTCTGTTGATAAACGAATGATCCATCCAGCGATTCTTTTTGTTGACATTGCTGATCCCTTTAGTCTAGCCCATAGGATTCCAACGGACACAACATTACAGATTGCCGCTGTCACACAACTAAATTAGTATACAAAGGATGTGATGCCATTGCCAAGATGTTCAAGGACACAGAATTTCAGGGCTGCAAATGCTAGAGAAGACATCTCTGCTCAAAAATGACTTGGTTCATCTGTGCCATCGTTTAGCATCTCAGCTGTATCCATGTATGTGCAACAATATGGCATCATGAATTCAGCCAGCAAATCGAACACTTCGACTGATGTTCGTGCGTATTCCAGTAGCTTCTCCTCCATACGATCCCCTTGGAACCTTAACGTCTCGCACTTGCCCTTTGCGCTGGATAAGAGCTTTTTGATGTTTCAACTGATAAAAGTCCAAAAAGCAGAAAAATGTTTCACGACTAAAGGGAGGAGAATGAATGCAATACCAGAATTACTCCTAAAAGAGCTGCCAGTACAGGAAATGCACAGCTCAAAAACCCCAAAAAGGGCACTGTAGAATACTTCGAATTACAAATCACTGGTGAACCATGATGCCACCTTTCAAGAGACTTGCCAAGTTCTTACCTTGTATTTTTTGCGAGGGTTTTTTGTCAGCTTTTTCCGATGAGGTGTAAGACCCTTATTCTTTTCCATCTGTAAAATTTCAAATCATGCAAAATCCATGATATAGATGAGGTCGTGAAAAAATAATCTTACAAAAGCGTAGCTGACCAACAATAGAATATAATTTAAAAATCGTAACATTCTTCTACTTAACAGGAAAATCATCCTGCCTTGCTTATTTCGAGCAAATAAACCACTTTATAGGTTCCAAACCTACCCCTGATACTGGTATGAATGTATTTGTGTACAACATTCAACAAGACACAGAACCCTCACATTGTGCACTTGCAAATCAGATGCAATGTAGCCATAATCAAGGGAGAGACATAAACATATTCTTTGCTGGGATTTTCCAAAAAGCAGAGGTTTGTATTAAAAAAATACTGCACAGTAGAATCATTTGATTCTTTACCGATATTGGGCCTACCTTCCAACAGAGCAGTTGCTTATATTTAAAAGCATGACCAGCTATAAGAACAGATGTTCAAACTAATGCGTTTGTCTCAATTTAAACTACAAGCCAATCCGAATAAGGGTGCACATTTCATTGCACAGGTATCTCTTTGTATCATGACATTACATTGCTAGTTATGGAATTCATTCGATGAGCAAATAGCAAGCACACAGTGGCCCTTGATCTTTTCCTCATCACGGCAATCACCAAGAATTTTTATAATCACAAGGCCATTGATATCAGAATATCCTTCACGGGAAGTCTTAAAGACATTACTGCCTCAAATCCTCAGGCTCTCCTGTCAAAAGATTGACATGCGATCTAAAGTAGCTAATATACATTACAGCAGTCACGGTGAATCAAGGTTCACAATGAGATCTAAACTAGCCAACTTTTATCTGCTGAAAAGAAATAAACTAGCTAGCTTTTATATTCTGTTATTCTTCACAAGAAAATTTGAAAAAACTAACCTGATACGAAATGTGCCGTTTACCAATTTCTTCTTCGGCTATGGGTGCAGGGAACAGATTCCTGCCAAATTTATGAGCAAGAAGGAATATGTGACAATAAACAAATTAAAATTCATAAGATCCCATTGCTTTATCAAAATGCATGTTGCATTCTCCTCATTAAGAATCCCACTCAGAAAACTCAGGCCAAAAACAATAAGCAATACATGCTATGACAAGTCTCCTAATAGCATCCCAATAAGTAACAGTGGCTATGCATAAAAAACATTCCCATTTACAGATTTGAGGTGCAAAGAAACCTTTAATCAACAAAAAGTGTTATGCAATGTTCAGCATATGCTTTTAATGCAAATTTCATTGCAGCTGAAACCAAAATGTGCTGTACATGTATTGAGTATATCTAATGTATACATCTTAACACCATTGTTACAAGGTCCATGGATTATTGGACATAGTGCATGGTGGACACCATCCTGACATGGTCCATGGATTATTGGGCATAGTGCATGGTGGACCCTACCTGAACATATCTTCAGAAGGATTACCATTTTAACATTCAACAGTACCAACCTTGTATACTTCAATTCTTTCGCAGCCTGCTTTTCAGCTTGAAGCTGTCTTGCTTCCTGATAAAATTCATCTTCCTCCAACTGGGCATCCACGTGCTCTTTTTTGTCATCTGTTTCATCATTCACCTTGGAAACCTTCAGCATCTCAAGCTTCGCCTTCCTATTCCTTAGACTTTCTTTCACAGATATAGTGGTGTCTCTTGGGACAATCTTTAGCACAAACAATGCAAAACAGAGAGCTTTAAATGTCAACATTCAGATTACACATCCTGCAAAAAGAACATTTCAATGATCGTGAAAAGTGCCAAGTCCGACAAGTTTTGAGCTAATATGCAAAAAATTATCCATGCCCCCCTAATACAAATGGTTCCAGTTTAGGAGAGGGGTGTGGTTGTTATTTGGGAATGCACACATTGGGGGCGACATTCTTTACAGATAAAATCCATATACAAAAGCATCCAGTGCGCTTAAATACCTGACGTGACAGGAAGAAAATGCAAATTGTGTAAGCGGAAGAAACAAAAACATCTGGCCAAGAAGAAAAACTGCTAGGGTCCAAAAGACTAAGGAAACAGGAGGCCCAAGCAGCTAAGGGTACAACAGCACATACACTAGAGCCTCTGGTCACAAAGGGTATGTAAGTTCACAACCAATTCTACGACACGGTCTCTCTGCAATGCAGCCAACCCCCTTCAACAGTTGTCTGGATACCACTTTTAATTGAGAAATGGCTCTATCCTCGGTGGGAATCAAAAGTGCCTCGAGCTTAGTTGTCTGGATACCGCTTTTAATTGAGGACGGGCTCTATCCTGGGTGGGAATCAAAAGTGCCTTTGCCTCAATCAGGTCCCTTCAAAACCAGCTCCCACATCAGAGCTTCACAGGTGACATTGACAGGTTGGCGGTGCACCTCTAAAGTAGCGATGATGTAATGCTAAGCTCAAGCAAGCACCAATGTGCAAATTCCTTATTATAAAAATGTTTTGCGCATAACTCTGTGTGTGTGTGTGTGCCAGGATCCCGTACAGGCTCCCCTCCTGTCCGTACACCTGTACAGTCGCCGTACGTTCACCGTACCGCCGTACGAATAGGCCCGCCTCTTCCCTGTGCAGCCCCGAGCAATTCCGTTCCTGTTTTCATCGCCATCGCCGTATCTATTCTGAAGCCCCTTCCGTACGTCCGTACACCCCTGTCCTTTTCCGTACAGCCTAGTCTCCCCGTGCCCCGTCAGCATCTCCGTCCAGTTTTTCCTCTTCCGTACAGTTTCTGCGTGCCCTATCAGCATCCCTGTACGGTTCAGCTTCTTCCGTACAGCCTCCTTCGTATACCCGTACAGTCCCGTACAGTCCGTACTGTTTGCCCTGTACTTTTTCCGTACTCTTTGCCTGTACAAATCCTGCCGTACAGTTCTGGTTTTTTCTGCAATTTCATCAATCCTGCCCTGCTTACCTCCATGGAGGACCAGCTTAAAAGTTATTCCCGGAAGGACTTGACCCGAGACTCCAAAAGACAGCAAATCGATTTCTCTACCGCAGCCTCTGTAGATACTCACTATGTTTTCGACATGCTCAAAGATAAATTTCACCACAGCCGGAAGGAGTGGGCCAAACCTCCCCCGGCCCTTAAGTATAAGCTGAATCTGCCCTCATTGGTCGCTCCTCTCCGAAAGTTCTCTCAGCAAGCGGTTATCATTTTCTTCCCAGGGAAGTTACCTTCAACAAATGATGTGGCTCAGTGGGTTCAGGCTTTGTTGGGAGGTTGCTTTGTTGAAGGAGTATACTTTGCTTTTCGAGGTTTTTATGAAGTGCACTTTTTGGATGCCTCATATCGTCAGCAGATATTGGAGATGTCACCTCTATTCTATGGCAGACAAATGGTACATGTCATGCCATGGTCGCCAAATAAGGATTATCATGGTCTCATTCGACATCGCTGCCCTGTATGGGTTGAGGTAGTGGATTTTCCAGATTATATGAGGGCTGAGTTACCAAGTCTGGCAGCTACTTTGGGGCAAGTTGTATGCCCACCCCGTCCTTCGGGTAATCGAAATCGGTTTTGTGTTCTTTGGGATACAGATCACCCAACCCCTCCTTCCATTGCGGTAGAGGTGGAGGATGTTCCCTTGGGCGAAAAATATTTTGACTTGAAATGGGGAGTATTTGCAGGTGCTTGTTTCACATGTCATAAGTTTGGCCACCTAGCCTCACAGTGTCCTGCAGTCCTGCATTAGCTCCCACCTACAGCTATTGCTCTAGAAAATACTTCCCCTCAAACTTATGGTCCGGGGCCTAAGGCTATGCCTAGCAAGTTGGGTGATGTGGCATCTAAATCTGTCCCTCCCAAAGAAAATGTGGTTCAGGTTTCAGCCAAGCAAAAGGATAAGGGAAAGGGCGAAATTTCAGAATCTCATGCCTCTCCCCAGGGTGCCTGGCAGCGATCCAAAAAGGTATTTGCGCTCAAGCCACGACCGTTACAATCTCGCCATTCGGATGCCTCTACTTCCACCCCTGGTCAGGCCTCTACCCCTGCTGATAGCCTCACTTCTCAACTGTGGGTTGATGTGCTAAAGAGGGGCATCCCTGTATGTGACAATGATGAGGATTATAGAGCTAATGATCCAGGAGGCCAGGTGGACGTTGATGTCATGGCTGAGGCCTGACAGCTTATACCTTTACTATGCTTTTTGGTTCGGCTGTACATATCTTCCATGTCTACTTCAATTACTTGCATTACATACAATGTTCAAGGTCTTTGCAATGTCAATAAGTGGAGACTTTTTTGGCAACTATGTACATAGAATGCACCCCGATGTAATTTCCTTACAGGAACACAACCAACACTTCTTGGCTGGCCAGCAAGCCCACTTTGCTGGTTATGATATCTTTTATGCTGGTACAATGCACTTTTCGGGGGTCTGCATGCTGGTGAAACATGATATGCAGCCCACGGTTGCTTACAATGACCCCTAGGGTCGATGGATGGTGATCAGATGCATCTGTCATGCTGATCTTTATGAAATAGCATCTGTTTATGCCTCTCAAACTTCTGCGACGAGCTCGAATGTGGGCCTCCCTCAAACAATATCCATGGCTGTCCAATGCCTTTTTGTGTGGAGACTTTAATAACTCGCCTGCCATCCAAGACAACACCACTCATCGTTCTCACATGATCCCCACTGAGCTTCGACATTGGGAGGATATGCTTTCTTTCTTGCATGCATAAGATTTATGGCTCTCAACAAGGGATAGAGATATGGGTTATACATACCGTCACAATGCCTTTACTCATTACTACGCTCGACTTGACAGATGGTATTTGTTGCATGCTCAGCAGTATGCTAGTTTTACATGTGCACTATGGGTTGATCATTCCCTCTTGCTATCTGATCACTTTCCAGTATGCTTGACATTATCTATAGCACGTTTGACAGATGATATGCCTTTTTTGGGTCGTCGCCTACTCCATGTTAATAGTGCTTATTTGCTTCATCGACAATTTCAGAACATGGTGAAGGTGGCTGTCCGCCCCCTCCTCTTACATGCTCAGGAGGACATGGATTTCGCTTGGATCAGTCTTGCTCATCGCTTGCAGGCTGTTATTCAAGATTATGGACAGAGTTACATGGGAAACCTCAGGCTTAAGCTGAAATGGGCTCAATCTCACAAGCAACAAATGGATGTAATAAGCTCTTATAGGCAGCTCACCTCCTTTGAACATGATTCTTGTGCTTATGCGGTTCATATCATCCATCAAAATGATCTTCGCAAATTAAAGAAGTGGCAAATCCGAGCTCGCATGAAACCCCTTTTGGATAAGGGCTGCTCCTCCAAAGCCTTCTTTAAAAGCCTACATGCGGATAGGCGAAAGGAGGGTATTTGCAGGATCAGGAAAGATGATGGCACCTGGACCACCTCCAAATCAGAATTGGAATTGCAATGCTCTAGTCATTTCCAGCATCTCTTTTCTCCTCAGCCTGATCATTCGATGCAAGTGAATGCAGCTAGGTCTCAATTTCTTATGCATGTTCAGCCTATATTGTCTCGGGAACAAGCTCATGCATTGGAGCAGCCCTTTATGCTTAATGAATTGGATGATGCTTTGAGTCATTTACGTAAAGGCAGCTCTCCTGGTTGGGATGGATTGACTGTTGAATTTTTCCGTGCATTCTAGGGTGATCTCAAGAACACTCTTCTTCTTATGATCAATCATGCTTGGGCAGAACAATCTCTTCCTCCTTCTTGGAAACATGGCCTTGTCAAATTGATCCCCAAAAAAAGGTTGTGTGAGACAATGGCTGATTGGCGGCCCATATCTCTTATGCCAGTCATTTACAAACTCATTGCCAAAATGATTGTCCTCAGGGTTCGATTCATTTTGCAAGCAGGACTTCATCCCAAGCAGTATGGGTTTGTTCCCAGAAGGCAGTATACTGACAATATCTCCAATGCTTTGCTTGCAATTGAGTATGCCAAATATTCCAAACAAGATGTTCTCATTCTGCAAGTGGACATTGCGAAAGCATTTGATACTGTCCATTGGGATCTCGTGAAGCGAGATTTCTTTTGGCCAAAGATGAAAAAGCATATTCATGAATATGTGACACGTTGTTTTTCGTGTCAGGTAAGGAAGGCAGAGCAGGTGAAGCCACCCGGACTTTTACAACCCTTGGAAATACCACTGGGTAGATGGGAGAGCATTTCCATGGACTTTATTGTAGGTCTGCCTACGACACAAGGATGATTCTATCCTTGTGGTGGTTGATCGTCTTACCAAGATGGGCTCACTTCATTCCAAGTAGAGAGTCTATTAGTGTCCCGCAAGTGGCTGATTTGTTTATAAGACATATATTTCGTTTGCATGGATTACCCAAATCCATAGTGTCAGACAGAGATGTCAAATTTACCGGTCATTTTTGGACTGCGGTGTTTGAGACACTAAGGACTGAGTTGGGAATGAGTAGTGGGGATCATCCAGAAACGGATGGTCAGACGGAAAGAATCAACCAAATTTTAGAGCATATGCTTAGAGCGTATGTGTCATTGAGGCAACATACATGGGACAAGTGGTTGCCATTGTTAGAATTTGCCTATAATGATAGAAAACATTCCTCTACAGGGTTTAGTCCTTTTGAGCTGAACTATGGTTATAGACCAACAAATCCAACTATAGTTGGAATACCTCAGAAAGTGCCTAGTGCCGCGAACGTTGTGGCTCAGATGCGGGAGATGCTAGCACTTGCGAGAGCTAACATCCGCCAAGCTATGGATAGAGCTAAGGCGTATGTGGATGAAAACCGATCCGCTAGATAATTTAAGGAAGGAGAAAAAGTTTTTCTCAGAGTTCCTTCGCACTCTAAGTCTTTGACTGCAGGAGAGTGTGCTAAGTTATCACCTCGATATTGTGGGCCATTAAGAATAGGCAAGGTAGCCTATAAATTAGAATTGCCACAGGGTTGTAAGGTGCACCCAGTGTTTCATGTTTTTCGTTTAAAGAAATTTTTGCATACAGGTGACTCACTAATCGAGAGTGTTGTTTTGTTTCAGGAGATAAAGGATAATGCAAGACGCAAACCAACATGAATCCTAGACCGAGGAACAATGCAAGTATGCAATCGGAAGATACCCACGGTGTTGGTTGCATGGCATAGTTTACCTCTATCAGAAGCTACCTGGGAATCCGTATACCAGCTACAGAGTGTGTTATCATCGAGGACGCTGATGCCTGAAGAGGAAAGGAATGTTACGCTCAAGTCGAGGTAACATGACCTCGGAAGGGTCAGTCGGCATTTTTCTTTAAAGGATCAATGTTTGTATTATATTTGTTTGGGCTTCACGTAAATGATAAAAAGGAATCAAGGTCAAGGTCCTTGGTGAGGGTGACATGGCACTAGACTAGGTGGATCTAAGGCTAAGGGACTTAAATGCATGAAATGTGCCAAGAGGCAAAATGGTTTTAATGATATCCCAAGAGAGGGGTAAATGATGCATTAAGGAGGGACCCTAGTATGAAGACATGTGGCATACTAGATCCATCTAGAGAGATTTGGGGCTTGGTGGAATTTTGTAAGTAACGAATTTGAGAGAGAGAGCTTACTACCACCGAGGTTGGCTAGGAGGAAAATCCTTGTGCCTGTGCCCGTGATTTGATAAAAAGCTAGAAGTTAGCAGTTTTGATGTAATACAATGGATCCAACGACGAGAAGGATTTTCTTGCACAATACAAGAGCAAGGCACAAAAGGAAGGATAAGATTGATGATGATGAGGACTCTTAATCCAGTGGAGGCAAGAAGAAAAAGAAATACTTCCCCTCTGACCAGCCAGGACATTTTGCGAAGGGTTGCAGAAGGAAGAAGGCTGACCAAAAGAGAAGGAAGGAGTCCAATCAAGAATCAAATGAGTCAAGACCAACAGCAATGTGCTAATATCTAAGGAGCTTTTCTTGATGACCACTCTGAGTGTTATTGAGGTTGTCTCACATTGCGAGATGGGCTAAAAAGTAAACCAGCAAATTTTATATGGAGGTAAAGGATAACAATGCTTGCTCAAAGTTCTTTGGGTACAAAGCTGATATCAATTGCATGAGGGAGGTGTCTTTGAGAGGATCTCAAAGATCCAAGTCTAATGGATGCAAGGATACCGGATAGCACTAAATTTTCACACAAGGATGCCGTGGATGCCTCCATGAGGCACATGGCTTGTTTTCAAAGCACAACTTGTTGGATTCATTAGTATGTATAATCTTTGTGCATACATTCACAATTTAGTAGCATGCTATGGGCAGAGCCTTTGCTTTATGTTTCTCAGGTATTGAGAGACTATAGGGTGAAAGCCTTCCTAAAAGGCAGGGGGGGAAGTCTTGGTACTTCTTCAAAGCTCGGTTGCAGGTTGTGGAAAGGACTTGATGAACCTATAGAGGCGTTTGTATAGATCAAGAGAGTAGTAACCGTCACTGGAGGATTACTCAGTTGAGAGCTCATTCGGAGCTCATGGTCTAGGATTTCTGGAGATACACTTGGCT
The DNA here is from genome assembly GCF_047967505.1 of Dipteris shenzhenensis. NCBI lineage: Eukaryota > Viridiplantae > Streptophyta > Polypodiopsida > Gleicheniales > Dipteridaceae > Dipteris > Dipteris shenzhenensis. The sequence goes on from NC_141606.1 coordinate 1,268,067, forward strand.
TTGGAGATCTGTGTGGATCAGCCATTGGGATCTCATTGTTCAAGTGGGTTACTTGGCGATGGATATTTCCAAAGTGAAGATGGATTCTAACAGACCTTGGAAGCGCAGTGCTTGGCACGATCCAGGCTGTCCTTACATTTTGCAAGGGGTATTTGGATGATGTTTGTACAAAGATTTCTCAAGAACACTGGCCGGTTTTGCTTGCACGGCACAGGAGCTGGAGGAGCAGGAGATGCGGGTTGAAAGAACTATGAATGCGAGGGCATCTCCAACTTGTTCTAGAGAGCTTCTCTATGGCAGCTAATGGAGCATCTACATCTACGTGTGGATATTGCACCACGGTAGGTCGATGAGAGGCGGAATCGGGTTTATCTAGGTCACCTCCCCACCTGTGAGCGCCCAAATGACAGAGCATGGGGGAGGTGTACCAACAGCAAATAGGAGATGCCACACCGACAGAGAGTTGGCCTGCCAAGGCAGCAAGCCTCAAGGTACATGCAGGACTGCCACATGGGCAGCATGTGGGCTGCATAGACAGTATACAAAGCTGCCAAAAGATGCGACTGAGTTAGTACCAGTCTAGAGCAGAGGAAACACTGCATGGAAAGCAAGGTGGGGCTATAAGGTCTAAGACAAAGGGCTGCAAATAGTCTGCAGACCCACACAGCAAACAGGAGCAATCTGGAGCTGATCTACAGGTCGGGGCAAGGCAGCGAGGTGCAGCAGACAGGCGCCTATTGCAGGGTTCCGCGAGGGCAGTCAGTCGTACCATGTGGAGAGGTTTTCTCTGCAGGCCTGAAGGTTCAGGCCTTGATCCAAGAGACCTAGGACACCCTGAACACCTTGGAAGCTGAGCTCGCCAAGGCACGGAAAAGGGTCAAGGCGCAGCAGCAAACAATTCAGAATTTAGACCCAGCCCGAGTCCACTGGCTCTGCACCAATAGCCGCTACCACTACAGAGCTCAATCACCTGCACGCAGAGATAGCTTCTGTTGGAATATGAAGTCAAAGTGAGTGTATTTGTGTGTCCTAGGTCCCTAGGACTTATTTTATAGTCTAGCGAGTCCTAGACAATGCCATGTGTCATATGGGAGATTATCCCATATGCATTGTGACTTTCTAGAGTCTAGAGGCTCACACTATATAGCCTTGTACTAGTCTTGAGTCTTTTCATATCAGTCAACATCAAGCTATCTACATGTAAGTATTTTGGTTCATTGCTATTGCCTACTTCCATTTGAGTATATTTCCATTATGCTTGCAATCTTTCCTTTCCTTTCCTATGTCATCTACATAAAGAATGATGACCAAAATATCCTTTCCATCCTTCTTGATGTAGAGGGTGCTTTCCGTGGGACTATTATGTAATCCCTTACTTGCTAGGAATGCATCTATCTTGGCATACCATGCACATGGGGCTTGTTTCAGCCCATATAAAGCTTTGTTAAGCTTGCAAACCTGAAGTGCATTGCCAGAAAGTTCAAATCCAGGAGGTTGTTTGACATAAACCTCTTCTTGCAAGTCCCCATTAAGGAAAGCTGTTTTTATGTCCAATTGATGGACATTCCAAACAAAATTTGCAGCCATTGCAATAACTGACCATATGGTGGTCATCCGGGATGTAGGAGCAAAAGTCTCCTCATAATCTATGCCCTTCTTCTGTGCATAGCCTTTGGCAACCAGCCTTGCCTTGTACCTGTCAATAGATCCATCTGGCTTCCTTTTCACCTTGAAAACCCACTTGGTACCAATGGCATGCTTACCTGGTGGCAAATCCACAACATCCCAAGTCTGATTTTTCTCTATGGACTGCAACTCATTGTGCATGGCATGCATCCAATGCACATTATCCTTTGCTTCTTCAAAAGAGTCAAGCTCCTCTTCATCAAGAAGAGTCCCTGCATAAGCTGTCTCAACTGAAAGAGCCCCCCCTGCGTGCCTTACTGCACTACGAGTCCTGCCAGGCAATGGGACCTCAAGCCTGCTCTCCCTGAGAGTCTGTAGCAACCAATTCGGAACTGTTTTGGCTGCATGTATTTCTTGAATCTCTTGCCTGACAACTTCATCCATACCCTGTGGAGGTACAAAATCAGCGAGTGGCTGAATCGGGGCATGTGGATCAGGAGGAGGTTGCTGTAAATTCTGATTTTCAGCATGAACCTCAGTAGGGGAACCAAATGCTATAGGAAGCATCCCCTCAAAAACATCATTTGAAAAAGCTCGAATCTGAAATTCAGCATGTGTATGTGCTGAATTTGCAGAGAATATAACATCTCTACTCACAAAAATCTTGCGTGAAGCCGTATTGTAGATACGATAGCCTTTGCTTTGTCAACTATATTCCACTAAAATGCATTTAAGTGCCTTATCTAACAACTTGTATCGAAACTCCAAAGGCACGTGGGCATATGCAACACAACCAAAAACTTTGAAATGGTCCACTGAGGCTTTCTCCCATGCCATGCCTCATACAAAGTGATTGTCTTCAAAGCCTTTGTGGGAGCCCGATTCAAAATATAGTTGGCATACATGAGGCCTTTTAGACAAAACCTATGAGGCAACTTCTTACTTATAAGCATGCATCTATCCATCTCCATAAGAGTGCGATTCCTCCGCTCAGCTTTGCCATTCTGTTGAGGTGTAAGCCTCACTGTAAGTTGATGTGTGATGCCTTTCTCCTTCAAGAATGCCTCAAACTCATGAGACATATCCTCCCCCCCTCGATTTGTGCGAAGTGTCTGCACCTTGAGTCCTGTCTCATTCTCAACCATAGCCACAAAGTGTTTGAAATGCATAAACACTTCTGATTTTGCCTTGAGACCATAGACCCAAAGTGTAGAACAAAATGTTGCATGGCAAGCATATCCCGAAGTGCAAGAGAGGCATCTTCCACACCAAGCACCCTAACGATCACCGAGCATCTTCCACACCAAGCACTCTAACGCTCACCGAGCATCGTGCACACATAAGCACCGGGCACAATGGTCAACTGAGGGGTGGGAGAAAAAGACTATCAACAAGGGAGGCCAAGAACCTTACAGCAGTTGTGTAGTACTGCCTGCAGATCACCTGCAAGGTAAAGAGAAGTACTCTGCGCTTAGAGTTTAGAGTTCTTGGGTTGCCTGCAATTTCAAAGCAGCAAATAGATCTGAGGTTCATGAAGCACTCATCTACAGGTCTTCATCAGGAGTCTTCATCAGGAAGTAGCAGCAAGGACTGACCATGGAGCACCACTACGCAGCCACTGAAGCTCTAGGAGAGCACACAGACTGAGAGTGTTTTGAAGGTGCCACAAGGAGATAGGAGAATAGTTCCGGAGTCACAAGGGTCCATATCCAAGCAGCATCCTGCTGCTAGATAGTGGCACACTATGCAAATGTTTTGTATATAATTTTAGTCCATCATTAGGACAATATATATTACTGTTTCTACTCTCACACTTGGAGACATCCCCTCCTTGTTTAGAGTCGGAGCCCGACCGACGGGGGTCACAGTAGCCCTGATTAGACGCAGAGCTACGATCGAGAGACGCGCCAGGACCGCACCTCTCAGTGGCCGACAGCACTCTATTGCCGACTTCATGCCTCCACTGCCTCATCCATCCTGATATCTTGCTGTTGCTGGGGATGATGATGATATTGATGATGATGCTGAGATTGATATATATAGTCAACCATCGACATGACTATGTTGTACTTAAGACTTAGTACTGCCATTCTGCATTTTTTCATTTTTTGCATTTTGCATTTTGCATTGGTATGGACGCTCGTTTAGTAGCTCCACTACCACAGCTCGTTGTATCAGGATTTTCACAGTCTCATAGACCCATCGGTCTTCCGAAGACTTTAATAAACTTTCTTTCTTTCTTTCTTTCTCTCTCATGAGCACAGTTCATTTACTGTCTGCCAATCTCACTAGTATAAATTAAGGAAAGAAGTGTTAGAAAAACCTAGTCTTTGAGGCTAGCTTCTCCATGCAGCGGAATATAGTAGATGGTTAAGGTGTGTGCAATGGAGGATCTTGAGAGAAGGGAATACAATAATTAGAACTTTTGATGTCTAGGCTGCTGCCCGCATCCAGAGGTGTTTTTGATTGCTGATTTGCTGCTGCATGCTTTCTGAAGACCTCATTCCGAAGCAAGGCTGTCATTTGAAGCTGCACGCGCCAATTCCAATCTGCAGGTGGATTCTGCCATGGAAGTTTAGCCCTTCTTCGCTCGCCCAAGCCTCTGCACCCGAGAGCCTTGCTCTTCTCAAGCTTTCCTTCCCCTCTCCTAGCTGCCAATTCCTCCTGCTAGCCTCCACACTGGATCTGTTGGTGTTTCGGAGCTGGATTGAAGTCTGTGGAAGTTGGTTTGAGTTCTCTTGTCGCTATTTCTTTCATGTGATTGCATTTGGTGATTTTTGGAAGCTGCTTGTTGCTCCATTTGTTGTTTGGAGCTTCCTCTGGACCTTGCAGGCTTAAGCATACACTCAGCTACAAAGGGTGTGCCTGGAAGAGTGCCAGAGGGGCAGTGTATTGCATTTTGGTAGCCTTGAGGCTGCTTGAGCATTTTGGGAAGTGTATGGATGCTTGGTCATTAACGGCAGGTTACAGTCTTTGTGGAATGCTTGGATATCTTTACAGTTGGTCATGGACAAATGGTGAATGCTTTAGCTTTGCCTTGGCACTTGGGTACTAGTGTTTGCACTAGGATGGAATGCAGGTTATAGCCAAGGTTTGGCTTGGACAGTGGAATAGCCCGTGGGGCGAACGACAAGGGTGAGCCCTTGTTGTATGTACCAATTTCATTCCTAAAGAATAAATAAATACCGGAAGGGGCGCCAAGTGTTTGGGGCCAGTGTGGTGTCTTGTACTTGGTTTCATTGAGCAGGGGCACTCTAGCCTCCATCCAGTTATTTCTCCAATTGTTTCTAAGTGGTATTGTTTAAAGTCAAGTGGTTAGAAATGATGCAATGTGGCTGTGAATAATGAATATGCAATGCAAGTTATGGTCTACTGCCCTTTAGGAAACTGAAGGCCGGTTACATTAACCCAGTCAGCCAACCCAACAGCCACAGACTGGGCCGACCCAGTCTGTGAATCTGCTGGCCTGTCCACGCATATAAAAGGCAATTTTCTGCAGCCTTTTCCTGCTCCAAAATCGCCGCCTTGGCAGCCCTGATGTCTCTGCCTGTCCGCTGAGTAGTTACAGTCTGTTTTGACCAGCAGAACACCTCTAAGTTGCCCCTGCTTGCTGCACAGGTCTGTAGCCCTGTCCTCAGCCTGCTAACCTAACCCTGGTACTCCCACCTACCTATAAGCATGGTTTCCTCTGCTCCAGGTGGTGCTGACCTCATCACAGTTGTATGAGAGCTCTCTCTGCTGTCGTTGCCACCCACCTCTGACAGTGGATCTCATGGCAGCCATGAGGATGTCTCCTTCCACCTTGATCTGCCCATGTGGCATTCCATACTTGATGCACTCGCAGCAGCAGTTTCTCAAACCCCCCAATATTTTCTTGGTACCATGTCCCCATGCTCTCCTCATGTGGGGGTTTACAGGTAGGACAGTGAACCCTAATTATTAACAACCCCCTCTCATTGTCACAATGTGAGCCCTCAATGTCCCAAAGACATACATACTCCCTGAGAAATGTGTTGAAATCAAGCCTCGATACCAATATACTATATACCTTGATGTCCAGCTCCTTGCAACTCACAAACCAAGCCGGTACATAGGTACAACCATAACACCATCCTCCAACGGCACAATCATATGTCGTAACCAACATGCTTGGCACACCATCCAACTCAGGTACAATCTTTGTGTACACCCAGTTGTCCCCTCTGAACTCGGCAACCAACCAAACGCTGAAAAGCACCAAGTCCCATGTGTTTGTTTCAACGCATTATGCACCTGTATGAACCATAACATACATCCAGAAACCCTGAAATCACTCCAAGACATCTCCAGACACAAGCTCTGAGTGAGCTCCTCTTAGGTTCAAGCCCTAAGACCACCAAGGTACTGCAGTATTCCTGTCCGTAGATGTCTTTGGCCCTCCTTGAGAAGTCTTCATCATCCAGGTCACTTGTAAGTACCAGCTCCATGGAGCTACCACCAACCAACAGAAAGCTCCAAGTGCTCCTATTACAAAAGCTCCTCTTGTACCTCTCTAAAAGGTTTTCACCATCCAACCTAACAAGCACTGAGTGCCAAGCATATTACTATAATCATTACATACATACAAAGAGATACATACGTCGCTTGCTATCAAAACAAGCCAAGTACCTCAATGAAGTACTCCTTGTAGCACACCTGTGAACTCCAGAGCCAATAATCCAGACAATGCAAGTAAATAACCCAAAATTCATCTTAGAGTGGCCTTCATCTCCATTATCCTCTATGACAGATCCAGCCTAATTTCATAACTCGGAGTTCCAGTTCGTAGCAGGAGGGCAATTTGTCCAGAAGCTCAGCCTTCGGTTCGTAGCGTCAGTTCATCTTTCAGCTAGCGCATTGTCAGGAGCAACTTTCCTTCGTTCTTTTAAACCCAAACTGGGCTGAAACCCCAGCCCAGCCCAGAGGGTTAGGTTCAATGGGGTACCGATAGATATGGCCAGCATGGATTGGTCAACCCTTTCTTCAAAATCTCCCTCAACAGGTCTGAATCGGCCCATCATTGGGTACCATGAATAGATTTTTTATTTACAGCAATAGGTGAGAGAGTTAACATTGCAATTCAGTAGAAGTAACCGCTAGACTTCAGGTTCTTGAGGGGCCTGGCAAGCAGGCAGTAATTGATGAAGTGGTGAGGCCCTGTAAGGCTTCTCCCCCTACTCCCTTGCTAGTCTCTACAGTCGAAGACTTGGTTCATACTGAAGTGCAAACAATTAAGAAAAAAGTGACTGTGGAGGTCGATACAAAGGCAAGTAAAGCAGATATCCAAGGAGAGATCAAAGAACATGAAGCCAGATGTGAGAATGCATTGAAGATTAGAGTAGGGGGGCTCCTTGAAGGCTGGTGACTCTCTCAATGAGACATTAGCACATGTCAAAGCAGCCATACCTAACATTGAATGGAATGTTGATGATGAGGATGATGATGGAGCAACTAATATCCGACATGCTAGTGGACATGCTATCATTACATCAGTTCACGAGACCTATGGATCAAGCTTCTCCGACGATCTTACAAGCTGAAGGGAACCAAAGTATGGATAGCCGAGGAAGTCACACGAGATCAATTGAAGCATAAGGTGACAGAATTAGCTAAGCTTAAGGCTGCTAGAAAGGATGGGAAATGGGTAGTATACTAAGAAGGTGTAGCAGTCATCAAGGAGTTTAAATCCAAAACAAAAGACTCTCAATCTTAAAATGATGTATGGCCGATTATGTCTTTCATACTATATCTAGGTACTATAGATAATGGGGTTGCTTTTTTTTGCACTCCTTGGGAGCTACCATGTGCCCTCACTAAAAGGCTATGTACTACTGGTCTTTTACTATCCCGTAGGCCTGCTGGTCTCCCATGAACATTACTAGACTTTCTTCTTCCTGAGCAATATACACTATCCTCGTCTTCTTTTGGGCAGCTTGGGTTTTTTGACCATTGCTACATACTAGACATGAGCAATCACACCTACTGGTCTTTTACTGTCCCGTAGACCTGTTGATCTCCCGTGGACATTAGTAGACTGACTTTCTTCTTGAGCAACATACACTATCCTCATCTTCTTTTGGGCAACTTGGGTTTTTTCACCATCGCTACATACTGGACATGAGCATTGTCACACCTAGATCTATGCATCATGTCAAGATGCTGTATGGTGTAGCCAACACAAACAATTCACCTTGAACAACATGAGGTGAATCTCTTTCCAGTCATCTACCTTGGATTTTTCTTCTTGCTCCTTCCTTTGATCAGCCTTATCTTCCGGCAATCTTTTGCTATATGTCCTGGCATATCACAATAGTAGTACTTTTTCTTCATCTTTCTCTTCTTATTGTCTCCGTCAACAAAGTTTCCACCCTCAAAAGTGTTGGAATATGGAAGCAAGAACTAGAAACTAGAAAACTAGAAGTGAAATAATAACAATATTGAAAGACAAGAAGTACCTTGAGAAGAGTGTAGACAAGACACAAGCTAGATAGATAGATTGCAATGATGTGACCCATGAATATATGGGCCAAAGTACAAGACATAAAGCAAGAGTGCTTATGGGATAATTGTAGAGGTGCCACATGGCACACACTCAAGACACAAAGACTAGACTAGACTTAGACAAATGTAGACTAGGGAAATAGTACACTTAGTGTGCACTTATCTCCAACACCCTCCTTAAGTGGACACTAGGAGTAAGACAGAAAGACAAGACTAGAAGACAGACATAAAGACTGATAGACTGAGAGACAAGATAGAAGACATGACAGACAAAGATCCTGAGACACCCCTCCTCAAGTGATATCCTCATATGGGTCCACAAGGGTAGGGACAAGATGGATCTAAAACAAAACACAGTCAGATTGATAGACAAATAGACAGACAGACAAGACTAGATAGACAAAAGACTGACTGTAGTCAAACAGAAAGATCAAGACACTAGAACCCTTTGACCTACATCATCGGTGGTCAAAGTGGTAGACAAGAAATAGAAGTAATCAGAAAGCCCACTTCTCATCATATGAGGAAGGAACAGCAGGATCAGCTGATGGAGATGTTGCAGCAACATGGGCTGAGGTAGATGCAGGGGCTGATGTAGAGGGTTTGGAGTAGCAGTCCCTCTCCCGGTGATTATCACGGCCACAAATGGTGCATGGATGAGCCTTGAAACAGTCCTTCTCGATATGATTAGTTTTGCCACAATGGGTGCAAGGCTTTCTTACCTTAGAACTTCCTTTCTTTGCTAAAAATGCAGTGTCAGTTACCTTTCGTTGTTGAGTTCTTTCTTCCTCTTGGAGAGCATTGATGATACCTTCAAGAGAAGGATTATTGTGATACTTGAAGGTAGTGACAAGAGTAGCATAAGTGTTAGGTAAGCTTTTGAGAAGCACAGCAATAGCAATATCTTCGGAGATGGGAGACTTTACTGATGCAAGCTGAACCATAAGACTGCGAAGATAATTGACATGAGAGGCGATAGTAGCTCCTTCCTGCATATGTAGATCAAAGAATGAGATCATAAGTGCAATCTTAGAGTTTTTAGATCGGGGTCCAAAAAGGGTATCCAAAGTGATCCATGCTTGAGGAGCAGACTGTATGTCGGAGATGTGATGAATGTAATCATCTCCAAGACCGAGCAAGATGATAGCATAGGCTTTGTCGTTCTTGGCAGTGACTGCTTGCTCAATGTCGGGATCTTCGGGAGCAGCACGGTGAACAATGTCCCAAAGACCTTCTTTCATAAGATGGCACTTAATTTTGATTTGCCAAGTATGAAAGTTGGACCCATTGAATTTGTCGATAGACATGAGAGAATGAGAGGAAGATGCCATGTGGGAAGGTCTTACCTCTTGCTAAGATGCAAGGGCAGTGTCTATTCCCTTACAATATTGCAAAAATAAATGAAAGGAGAGATCCAAGAAGCCGGTTCAGGAGGTGCAGGCAGCGCGAGCTCCAAGGCAATGCCGTAGGGAAGACGTGGGCAGCTCTCAGGCGATCTCCGTGCAGTCACGAACAGATGGCGCAGATCTCCGTGAAGATGGCGCAGATCGCGAACAGCAGCTGGAGAGGTGTGGCCTGTGCAGGTACGGATTCCATACAGTCGTACGGACAGTCTTGACTGTACTTCGAAATGTTCGTTCGTTGATGCAGGTGCAAGAGCGACAGCAGGAGCGGGAGCTACAGCAGGGACAGCAAGAGCAGGAGCTACAGCAGCGCCAGATCTGTGCAGATCTGACGCGCAGATCTGGCAGAGAGCGGAACTGCGCAGCAGATCTGGCAGCGCAATGGCGTGCAGATCTGGCGTGCAGATCTGGCAGAGAGCTGGCGGGCAGATCTGCAGCGGCAGCAGGAACGGCAGCAGCATGGAGAAGACGGGCAGAAGATGAAGATGGCGACCAGCTGAGCGAGGGAGAAATCTGAGAAGAGGCAGCTATGGCTACAGCAGACTGAGGGGAGAGAAGAGGGATCAACCTGGCTCTGATACCATGTTGGAATATGGAAGCAAGAACTAGAAACTAGAAAACTAGAAGTGAAATAATAACAAGATTGAAAGACAAAAAGTACCTTGAGAAGAGTGTAGACAAGACACAAGCTAGATAGATAGATTGCAATGATGTGACCCATGAATATATGGGCCAAAGTACAAGACATAAAGCAAGAGTGCTTATGGGATAATTGTAGAGGTGCCACATGGCACACACTCAAGACACAAAGACTAGACTAGACTTAGACAAATGTAGACTAGGGAAATAGTACACTTAGTGTGCACTTATCTCCAACAAAAAGTGTCCTTTTTCTTATTAGGCTTGCCCTCCTCTAGATGGCACGCAGCTTTTGCCTTCCTCCTCCTATAGCAACAAGGGACCAGGCTCCTCGAAGGTCAACCGATATGATCACTCTCCAGCTGTCAAAGTTGTCACTAACCCGTTGAAGCTCCTTAGCAGTTTACTCAGCATGAGCGTGGCCAACTAATTGATGTCCACCTTATGAGCTCCAACATCCATTTTATCTTTTCGAGACTTTTACTTTGACTAGATGATCACTCACCAGGACACCTTCCATATTCAGTATGAATAGCTGACTTTGAGCATTACAATGTGGAAAATTCTTGCACAAGGTCGCCAGTAGCTGCCGTCTGCCCCCTCCCTTGCACCTCAAGTTGGGCTTCAGGGCCCTCTTCCGGGACTGTTCTCCGTGAGTTCCGGGGAGCTTTGTTCCTGGGCTGCTTCCAGGCATTGGCGGAGGTTTTTGCTTCTGCATTGAGCGGTCTATTGTTTCCACGCAGGCTGAATTGGGAGCTTTCTTTAACCAGGGGGTTTTTGGGATTCTAGTGGTCGGTTGCGAGTTCTTGGTGGGTATTTTCAGCAGAGATAGCTCCTCCCCTCAGGATAGCGCAAGCTGAGACAATGGAGGACACTAATGCCACTCCCGTCACCGAACCTGAGGAGATCGAAGTCACGGTTTCTTTTCCTCCTGACATTGTGCAGATGATTGAGGTAGCGGAGGAGGGTTTTCGTTTGACGCACATCATTGGCTTTCTCCCCGGTAGAGGCCAACAGTTACGTGATTGGGTGTACACCAGCATGGCCTCATTGGGTGTCTCAATTACAGTTTTTCGATTGCTTGGCAGAGGGTACTTTTCTTTTGGTCTTCAGTCCGCAGAGCGGGGTCAAAGAGTACTTATGAGCTCTCCGATTCAGTTTCAGAGCAGAGTCATCCATTTGTGGCCTTGGCGGAAGCACTTCAATACTACGTACCCGGGACCGTGTCAGGTCTCTTTTTGGATGCTTTTCCCTGGACTTCCTAATGAGGTTAGCTCTTGTCGCAGAGCTGTGGAGCATATGGCTAGCGTGGCAGGTACAGTCATCCCATCAGGCGCTAGACTTTCCTATGCTCAGTCACTTGCTGGTACAGGTGTTACGAGGGTCAGACTCACTTCAGAGTTCCCCCCTCCTCGACCTTTGCCTACTTTGATTTCGTACTCCATGGGAGATGGGGTCCAGATGCAGCAGAGGGTTTTGTACGAGGGGCTTCCTGATCAGTGTCTTTTCTGTCGGAAGAGAGGTCACTTTATTAGGGATTGCCCCAGTCGCAGGCCTCGATCAGAGACTCCGGATCCTTCTCATCCTACGAGAGACCCAGAGCCATCAGTTCAGCCTCCAGGCGTCTCTGAACCTGTTTCGACTCATTCAGTAGAACGAGAGGAGACTCCTCTGGGGGAGCCTCCAGTGGAATCAGAGGACCTGGAGGTGCCTCCAGTGGAACAGCTTTCACGGAGAGCTCGGAGGAGACGGAGACAGAGGGAGAGCCAGCAGTATGAGCAGCCCCAGGTACGAGCTCACAGATGGCAGAGAGTTGAGACTTATGTGTAGGAGACCCCGGAAAGGGGAGATGCAGAGGACCATCCGCAGGCAGGTCTTGACACGGTGCAGGAGACGATCGCTCAGGGAGTCGAGTCACTTGTGCAGGAGACCCCGGAAAGGGGAGTTGTAGAGGACCATCCGCAGGCAGGTCTTGACACTGTGCAGGAGACGGTAGATCAAGGAGTCGAGATACATGTGCAGGAGACCCCGGAAAGGGGAGATGCGGAGGACCATCCATAGGCAGGTCTTCTCACTCAGCAGGAGACAGTAGTTCAGGATTTGATGACTCTAGACACCACTACCCCGGAGGTTCAGATATTGGTTACGGAGAGAGTTATTCAGCAATTACGGTGATGGATGCCTCTCCCCAGCAGCCCATTGAGAGAGTGGTATTTTACGACACAAGTCAGAGTCAGAGCCCGTCCCAGGATCTCATGCGCCTGTACGAGGTTCCCTCGAGACCCCTTTCACAGCCCCGTCGCACAGTACCTTCCTTTGTTGCTATGCGGAGCGTCCTTTTGGACACCCCTCCCAGCATAGCCTCGTCCTCGCAGCTTTTCACTCCTGGTGTATCCAGATCTTTTGCGAGTGCGGTCACACATTTTGCTCAGTACCCAGACAGGCGTGAGAATTGGGAGATCCTAGCAGATGAGATCGAGCGAGAGTTTCAATCACCCATGCGGACAGGCACCTCGTCGTAGATTCTTCCTTCCCCTCTCACCTATTCCAGGAGCAGAGTCAGGATGGCTCAGCCCTTTTCAGCTCTTCTGACTCCTAGACCTGACCCCAGGATGGTTGACAGAGATCTGCCCGTTGAGTTTTGGCCCTTTTTGGCTCGAGGGGTTATCACAGACTCCCTCACTCGATTGGAACTTCTACCGGTGTTTTGCCGACGGTCAGAGGAGGTAGAGGAGTACTTGGGATCAGCTACTCTCTCCAGAGAGGGGCATGTTCTTCGTTTCTCCGCTGGTAGCTTTCGATCTCGGGGGAGCGAAAGCTGGTCAGCTAAGTTACTTGACAGTGAGATAGCTAGACAGCTTATGAGCATGACTCAGTTTTGATCGGTTCACCGTTTTGTCGGCTCGCAGATTAATTCTTGCCCTAGGACTCTTCGACCTGGCTTCGGTGGCAGGGCCTTTCTGTTTCTGTTCTTTGAGATTCAGGGAGACTTTGATTTGCCCAGGAGTGCTGGTTGGTTTGACTTTCAGCTCCTTGGTTCGCGCCAGAGTACTATTCCCTTGGATGGAGCCATTTTACATGAGTTGGGACAGATTTGGAGTTTCATCAGAGACCGACTTTGGATTGTGCCATCAGAGAGAGAATTTTGTGCCGTTGCCACTAGCACACCCTCACTTCCATCCGATGTCTAGGTTGTCCATCATTTCTTGGAATGTGAGAGGACTGAACAGCCGCAGATTTACCCCAGATGCAGATGGTCGTAGATTGGGAGTTCCTAGATTGCAGCTGCTTAGGGACTTCCTTCGGTTTATTTCCTCAGGGTCCCCTCCAAACATTGTGCTTATCCAGGAGCATAAGCTCTCCCAGGACAGGATTGACAGATGCAGACAGGACAGAGCCGGACTTATTGGAGCCCAGCGGATGGCACGAGGGGAGGAGTTTGCATTTCAGTTTCAGCTAGGTGGACCTCACAGGTCACCCAAGAGGGTACACTAGTGGAGAGCAGAGCATGCTATGTTATTCTTCATATTGAGAACACAGCAGTTGGTGTTCTCAATGTGTATGCTCCCACGGATCCAGCTCACAGACGTGCTTTTTGGAGACAGCTTAGAGAGTCCCTTCCTCAGGCAGACACCTGGATTGTTGGAGGTGATTTCAACATGGTTGAATTCGCTGAAGACAAGTCAGGTCAGACAGAGGGAGGCCTTTCCGATAGGGAGAGAGTGGAGTGGGATAGTTTTGTTTCGCATGCTGGACTTCATGATGCTGCTCGATTGGACGACTTTCGTCAATTGGCAGACAGTCTTCAATTCTCTTGGTCTGGGGTTTTCCATGGCTCTCTTTCTTTGGTTAGACTCGATAGGTTTTATATTGGCCATTGGGGTCAGGCCAGAGGAGGACAGATTGGGATCCGCCCGGGTTATGTTTTATCTGACCATGCTCAAGTCCTATTATAGATTCTTCCTACCTCTCGATTGGAGAGCACAGGCTCTGTTAGAGTTCCGGACTTTGTTTTTCAGGATACAGAGTTCGTGGAACGGTTGAGAGAGACTTGGTTGTCAGTGGACACTCCTGTGGATCAGGGCTGGTTGTTGTAGGTAGAGGGGGCTTTGGCTAGAGTCAGCATGGCCTGCCAGTTGAGGGCAAAAGAGGAGAAGGAAAAGCTCAGAATCAGAGATCGGAATGCAAGAGCGGAGGTATCCAAACTTCAGAGATTGATTCAGAGTTTTCCTCATTCTCTTTTCATCAGAGGGCAGCTTTCGGAGGCTCAGGAGAGACTAGAGGAGATTCAGGGCAGGAGGGCCCAGTTCAGGTTTTACTCTCAGCAGACTTTCTGGATTCAGAAGGGGGGATAGATGCTCTAGAGAATTCTTCAAGGCAGTGGGTCAGAGATACTCTTCGGACAGTCTTCGTAGACTTGTGGATGAGGCCGGGTCTCTTCAGACGGACCCTCACCGTCTTGTTGAGATCACTTCTGATTTTTACTCCACTCTTTAAACCGCTGATCCAGTCACCGAGGAAATGATCAGAGCCAGAGAGGAGATTTGGAGCCATGTCCCCCTGATGGTCTCAGACAGGATGAGTCATGTTTTGGATAGCCCAATATCACTCCTGGAGATCACGGATGCGTTACATGAGCTGCCCAGAGACAAATGCCCGGGGGAGGACGGTTTGTCGCCACTTCTTTTTAGAGCTCTTTGGGATACCATTGGGCCTCATCTACTCTCTGCCTTTTCAAAGGCTCTTGATACAAGATCTTTGGGGGAGACATTATGCATAGGTTTGATTTGTCTCATCCCGAAAGGGGGAGACAAGACAGTCCTTCGTAATTGGAGACCCATTACACTTCTAGGGACAGCCTACAAGATCCTAGCAAAGACCTTGGCTCTTCGCCTAAAGCCTATGCTGCCAGATATCATCAGAGCTACTCAAACAGGATTTGTCCAAGATTGGAGTATCTTGGATAACATCTTCACTTTTTGGGAGGCCACTCACTCGGCGAAGGAGAGTCAGCAAGAGATTGCAGTTCTTCTCCTCGATTTTGAGAAGGCTTATGATAGGGTGGACTGGGGTTTCTTGGAGGGCACTATGAGGAGGCTAGGCTTCAGTGATAGATGGATTTCTTGGGTCTCCTCACTTTACTCCCACTCTTCTAGCACGATGGTGGTCTGTGGAGGCAGAGGACCGGCTTTTTAGTTATCCAGATCGGTACGACAGGGATGCCCGCTTGCACCTTAGCTTTTCCTTTTGCTAGCGGAGGCTATGGGATACTTTATGCAGGCTACCAGTCATGGCACTTTGGGCCTCCATCTGCCTATCCGGCAGGAGCAGGAGCTTCTGGACACTGAGTTTGCTGACGACACGGCACTGACAGTCAGAGGAGATGCATATAGTCTTGCTACTGCTGCGGATTCAATTGACAAGTTCTGCCTAGCCTCAGGAGGACTTGTCAATTGGAATAAATCAAAAGGCATCTGGACAGGAGCTCAGTAGGATACCCCAGCATGGGGAGGAGACAGAGGCTTTGTATGGATTCCCAAAGGCACATCCACGAGATATCTAGGCTTTCAGGTTGGTATTGAGGTGTCCCCGACGCAACAGTTTGCCCCAGTTCTTGAGAGCATCTGGAGAAAGCTAGCCTACTAGAGCACGGCTAGACTTTCTTTGGCCGGAAGAGCGTTGGTACTCAACCAGGTTCTACTAGCGACTATGTGGTACGTTGCGTCATGTTGGTGCTTTCATGCCGACTCGATCCGTCAGGTGAGGAGATTGCTCCGGAACTTCCTGTGGAGTGGTGGTGATGGTTCTGAGGACACTAGGGCCAAGGTTTCATGGGATACTATCACTTTACCCGCCTCGCAGGGAGGACTTGGAGTTCTTGATCCTGAGATGCAGAGCAGAGCCCTTTTAGTCAAACTTCTTGTTGGAGGTTTGACTCCTGGAGATCAGCCGTGGAAGCAGTTCCTACTGCATGGGATTCACTAGTGCACACCCAGAGCAGCAGGCCAGTGGGCAGGTAGAGTCAGTTGGATCTTCCTGATGGACCAGCATTCTCAGCCTTCCTCACCACTTGTGAAAAGGCTTATTCAGATATGGAATCTTTTCCGACAACAGCTCATCAGAGCAGCTCCCTCCTCCAAAGAGAAAATTGCCCGACAGCCACTATATCATAACCCCCTGGTACAGAACTTAGGACTCCCTTGGCCAGATGGCATGTTCAGGGGGTTGTGACAGTCGGAGATTGGTTCAAGGGAGGTGTGGAGATGTCAGAGGAGGAGATCAGAGATAGACACGGGCCACTTGGACAGATTACTGCCACCAGATTACTTATCATGAGAGCTATTCCTTAGGGGTGGAGGGATATGCTTACAGATCCAGCCTATGTTCATCCCATCTCTACTTGGTCAGGTTGTTTTAGTGAGGCTGGGCTATGCATTGGAGTTCGTTTAGGACCGGCACCGTTTACTTATTTTGAGACGGACTCCTCTCACAGATTGTATCCCACTCAGCCCCTGGATCGACAGGAGCTCTTTTGGCAGAGAGTCAGGGTCACTGGTTGCCTTGGTAAGGATGACCATTGCAGAGGGTCCTAGATGGAGACTTTGGATCTTTCAGGGTCGACCTCTTGCGGAGCTCGACTGGAACCCAGGTGAGTGGGCGTGGCCTGCTCCGGTGGCAGGCGCTCGTCCTCTTTCCTTTTTCCAGTACTCGACGAGGGCAGGTTACAGGGTTCAGCAGAGAGAATCTCATCACCTACCATTTGCCTCACAGCATTGGCACGCACAGGGACTCACTGCAGAGCACTTGCTGAGCTACTGGACTCACTTTTGGGGCATCAGTAGAGCCAGGAAAGTCTCCTACTTTCTTTGGCTCACTATTCATAGGGGTATACCTGTGGGTACTTGGCTTCAGCAGATGGGTAGACCCTCCTTGTGTATGCGTTGTCAGCTTGCATAGGAATCTAGTAAGCATTGTTTATGGAGCTGCCCCAGCTCTAGAGTGGTTTGGACAGGCATCTTCAGGATGTTCTCATATGTTACATCCGAGTCCTTTCTGATGACATGGGGCGCTGCCCTTTGGGGGAGAGGATTTGGAGCCTTTGCCCTCTATGAGTCAGAGCCAGGAGACCACGGTTTCTCCATGCAGTGTCGCCAGAGACGGGGTCCCACAGATGTTAGCATCATGGAGCCGCATGACTTACTTTTGGTACCAGTACCAGCTCAGGATTCCAGGCCTACTTCACCTGCAGGGTCAGCCTGGGAGGTGATTTCTAGTATTACCCTATGGCGGATATGGTGTTCGCGATGTTCTTTTGTCCTTGGGGGCCATTTATGCACGGAGGCTGACACTCTTGCTTCCATTTGGGCAGAGATTATCTTCACTCTCAGGAGTCAGTGGGAGCGGTGTACAGGCACCTCTTTGGCAGCTCGTGGGAGACTTTTATCCTTCATGAGGACATGGGACTGCTCATTATTTTTTCATTTGACCCCTTTTGGGATGTTGTGGCATTTTAGACCACCACCATGGCTTTTTTGCCACATTGTTGAGGCCAGGGATAACTTTCTCTCCAACCTGTTGTATGATTCGTTTTGAATGGAATATATCACTTTTTCACTTTTTTAATTCTTGCACAAACATAACCTTCTAGTCACACCTTATTGATAAGAAGTCGCCTTGCTCTTTCAGTTGTCAAAGTCGATCTCTTAGTTGGATGGCTTGATCACCAAGGCATACGCCTCCTAGCTTTAGATGTCCACCTCAAACGCTCACAAATCTCACTTCCAAGCACACCACCGTCACACAGCTCTCCACATAGGCAGCTGTGGCTTTGATACCATGTTAGAAAAACCTAGTCGTTGAGGCTAGTTCTCCACGCAGCAATATAGAGTAGGTGGTTAATGTGTATGCAACAGAAGAGTCTTGAGAGGAGAAGGGAATGTTGTAATTCAAAACTTTCAACTATGTGCCCATTGAGCACAAACTTTGTTCCTACTTCTATCCTTGCACTATTACGGTTGTGTGCTCCTTAGTGAGCTTCAGTGACCTCATGTAGCCCTGGTTCCTTGGACAGCGCCCTCCCGCAGACTTGTGCTATCCTACTAGCTGTAGGTATGCAGTGTGCACCATGAACTGCTCCCAAAGGTAAGGGCTGCTTCTAGTCTAAACTCGTGATCCTCCGGTGTCCCTTCTTGCTGCTGCAGACTGCTGTGCAGTCTCTCGACAACCTCCTGTGGATGTTGACCTCCTTGCTCAACTTCTGGACAGCCTGTTGTGAGGCCCAAGTCCTGGAATGAATGGATAGATTGACCCCAAGGCTACGGGTTTTAAATAGAAGACTGGAAGCCCCCTAGACTGGCCAACTTGGTCACTGAACCACCAGACCCAATCAACAAAGAAATAAATCTACCATTGCTACAGCAATCAGCTTTCATTCTCTTGTATTTTTAGTTTGACATCATAAGAAAGATTTACGTGAGAAAGACAATTTCTACAGATTGTGCTCACGTAACTACATGCCCTCATATGCACTGTGAAACAATGTACAAGACCTCTATGTGAATGTGTAATCATAAATATTACCGCAGCTACTTGCCCCGTATTCAAAGCACATAGATGTGGAGCTGATTTATGATTCAACTCATCATTTTTATCGAGGCTTTCTTTGATTCCATGTGCAGGGGGACGTTCCTTCATCAGACTCATAAGTATATCAATCTGTTCATGTAACTGCTGTTCTATTGGTCCAAGCTGCAAAGAAAGGTGGAATTACATGCAGCTCTTACAATATAACAACGCTTCAAAATGCAGAGTGGAACTACAATATAACAAAAAGGTCTTACCTTCTCTAAGAGCATACGGATCTCAACAAGGCGTGCAATTACTGGATGGTTGCGGACAGATTGTCCTTCAGCTTTCAATAGAAGATAAAACACTATGGCCTGGCAATAGCATAGAAGAAGCATATGCTTTGTCTCGAAAAAACGAATTCCTTCCTTGGTTGCAATATGTGCTCCTTTTATCTGTTTTTCAATCCTCCGGCACAGTATTTCAAAAATATTTTAGAGATAGTGCACACTTAGAAACAGATCTTGAGTAAAAAACGTGCATATGTCATACTAAAACTTACCTTGTTTAACAATGGTTCTATTTTATTTTGAAGTTCATCTACTCCTTCTCTTAACTCTGCAAGTAGCCCAACCAACTCAGGTGCATCACTGTCAAGCCAAGGGTTTAACATTTTAAGACATTTACTATAAATGTAGTCCAGACATATAGACTTGATAAAAATCCCAGCTTCTTCTTGAATTCTTTCTTGCAGGTAGAGAATCTAAAATTGCCAACAAGTCAAAACTTCGATCCTCAGACTTTCACACACAAGTGCACTGGTATGGCGAAGTATACCTGATCACAACTTCCATTTGCTCCTCTTTCGACAATGCATTAAGATCCTTTTGTACTTCCTCCACAAAAATATTTGACTCTTCCACTAAATCACCAAGTCGGCATCTCTTTGAAGAAATGTGTCTCCTGTCCTGAGAACCTTTTGCTTCCTGACGCTCAACAACCTCCTGTGAATGGTGGAAACATAATAAGCCATGCAATGGGTGCAGAATAAAATATCACAGACAACTCAAGAAATCCTGTCCAATCTTATGTAAAGGAGTAAGATAAGGAAATAAGGAAACCATTTTAAAGTTCCACTGATTAATAGGATTCAAACCTGAAGCATTTGTTCGTGTACTTCCAGGGGAGCTTCTACACCATCATCTTCATTTAATTCAAAATCCTCAGGTCGAAGAGATTCTGCCTTCAGACGCTGCAATCGAAGCGCCTCTGCTTCCTCCTCTGCAGGCGCCTCTTCATCAGTGGATTGCAGCTGCCAGTCAGCCAGATGAAAAAGGAAGTTAGCCACAAATCGATAGTATTTCTTCACAAAAATCCTCGATTTTATACCATCAGCAAACCTGAGTCTTTTACATTGAAGAAAAAATATCATGGCATCACTTTCACCAATATGGTAGCGAAGGATTTCCTTCCAGTAAGCCGGATGAAAACAAAAGCTAGGTACAAATAGGTAGCATTCCTTCATGAAAATCCTCTATTTTATACCATGGCATCACTTTCACCAATATGGTAGGGTGAAATTTCTACTTTCCTATAAGCTTAAATTATCTGGCAACTTGTCGCAGTTTGGCCTCCTTACAGCAGGACTAATCAGATGATGTGAGGATGAGCAGGTAGTGTCTACACATTACAAAAGTGATTCACAATCTATTTCAGCTGTCAAATTCAACTTCTCAGTAGTCAACCACACTTTTTATTCATTCAGCTCCACCTTCCTTTCGGTAAATATGCACTGCTCGATGGGTTACCTGGTGGCATTACCTTGTTCCTTTGTAATAATGAATGTTTCAAAATTTCAGAGAGCAAGGAAGGTCGGTTGACACCCTTCAACTAAGTCAAAACTTGGACCACTTTTCAAAATGAAAAAAAAGTATGTCCAGAAGATTAAGAGTCAAGCATTTGCCTTGGCATTTATTTGAAATTTAGTGTATCTGGAAGCCTAATTGGCTGCAGCTAGAAGACTAAACTGCCATACCTGGATCAGCACAGCAGTTGAATGGTACCAGCATATCCGACGACTTCAATATTCCAGATTGAGTTGGAGCAAATTTGAATGTTGCTGGTACAACTTCAGCCTTCATTCCAAGTAGTAGAGCGCCCCTAGCTCTCTTCGGTTGAGTTATACTAGGTGATTGTACCAATTTCAAGAGTTAAGCTTCCAAAAGGCCTGTCTTGCCAATCCATTCCTTGAATCCCCTTCCCAACAAATCCTATCAGTTTAGTAGTTCAGATAGAGTTGTAGTAACTCTGAATGATGCCGCTAAAATTCGGCCATCATTCCGAGTAGTAGAGCGCCTCTAGCATGCCAATTCATGAGTTAAGCTTCCAAAAGGCCCATCATGCCAATTGTCACCAAATTGGTACTTCTCCCAAGACATAAAGAGGAATCTTTATTGCATTGACGATGGTCACGAACGTTGACTTTGGTTAACTAGAATAAGCTTTGTTTTACTTTTGCTTTGCATTGATAAAAGAGAACTATAGGAAATGCACACAAGGGACTAGGATTAGTCCAAGATTAGAATGCATGCATTTGGCTAGCCTCTAATGGGTTAAAGTGTTGGTTTGTTTATTTTGGTGTGTAGACCTCGAAGGGTACAAAACGGCCTCAAGAGGCAAGTGCCAAAAAGCAGGTCCCACAAGGCAAAAATTAAAAAGTGGCGCCCGTACTTGCATGGAGGGCCCTCTAGTGCTAGAAAGTCCATTAAAGGCACCCCACATGGGGGAAAGTGCTTTAATGATGGAGAAAAGAAGTTAAAGCTAGCTTTATGTAAAAAGTAGCCTAAAAAGCATGTTTAGCTTTTGTAAAAGCACAAGTTAGGCCAAGTCTATAGAAGAAGGGCCTCAAGGCTCCTAGAGGGAGGGACGAGTTGTACTCAGCTTCATGCTCTTCTTAGAGCCAATCGTACAAAGTATTTTCTATTGCAATAAAGACCTTCGCGGATCGAGCCCTTATTTCTCGGCCCTAGTGTTGCACAGGCTGCGTCTCCTTCTTCTCTCCCTCTATTCTATCGCGAAGAATCTTTGAGATAAGGGCTGTAATTTTGATTTTCATATTTCAGTTTGTGTCCTACAGTTTCTATCGCGAAGTTCTTGTGAGATATTGAAAAAATATTGTGTGGAAGTGTTTGCTAGTTGTGAAAGTGGTATCAGAGCATAGGATTTCCACTTTCCTTGGCGGAAATGGTCCAAGGCTAGGCGCACCTGTTTTTGTATCAATTTGGGTGCTGGAGGGTGAGGCACACCAATTGTGACCTTATTCTTGCTCGAGAAGGTGGGGCACTAGGAGCTAAAGGGCATCTTTCAAGAGGCACAAATTCGTCTTGGCCAGGCGTATCTTCTTTCTCTATCGCCCTATCTCTTAAGCTGTTTTCTTCTCTTCTCTGTGATCTATCAAGTGGAAAAGACATATGTCATCATCCTTGGTGACGTGCTTCCAATCTCTTGCTCAGAATTCTCACAGCGAAAAGTACTTGCTTTTCACGAAAAGCATCTGCTTCTCCCAAAAAACACCTGCTTTTCAAAAAAGCAACCACTTTTTGTGCACGCACGGCCTTCTTTTCTCCAAAGTGGCGTAAAAAAGTTTGATTTACCTTTATTTAAAGATCTAACCCTTGTATCTTATTACAAGGAAAGAAGTGTGTTGTCTCCTTGATTGTTTGAGGAATCAAAAGCCAAGCACACAAGATTGCTTATACATACATATGTGGTGCTAAAGTATTCCTCGATGGGACAAGCTAGCTATTCCAAGTTATATTTCAGATTTGGAGGATTCCAAGTTATTGTACACGAGAGATATAGTCTCTATTATGGAACGAGTTTTCTGTGACCTATGTGGTCAAGGCTATGGACTATTTGTTTGGTCTCATCAAACTTTTGTATACATAGTACTAAGACAAAGTTATTATATCCAGTTTATGGGTTTGAGAAGCTTGTGCCAAAGAGGAGAAGTGTCAGAGACTACGTGTATATCTTAGTTGGATCCATGACAGATTCAAGATCAGACCCTATTTGAGTTCAAAGTGGCAAGTTGATAGTCCTGTGCCTAATCTTCAATTAGGGAATTGAGTTATGATAACTAGTCATGATTACCAGTTATGTTCTTATGGAGGATGAGATGATCAAGTACCAGATCCTTTATGGCAGAATTCCATGTGGTCATTTTTGACCAAGTATTTCAGTTTCAAGTTATATTATCTCAGTTCCAGGGGAGTTTCAGTTATAAAATTCAGTTTTGTTGGTTTTCTTGTGGAGCATGACATGCTCAAGTACCAGCCCTCAATATGGCAGCATTTTATGGTCATTCTTGACCCAGTCTTTTCTTCAAGATTCTATTATTTAATAGTTTCCATTTATGCAAGAACTCTTATGGTTTCTCATGGATTATTATGGCCAAAATGACACAGTTTTACAGTTTACCTGTCAGATATATGTCCTTTTGGAAAAGTTTGAGAACCCTCCAAGTTTATATCTGCCCAGCACGGGAAGTACTTGGTAGGAGACCTTGAGAATTGGAGCACTTGTGCAGTGGATGGAATCTAATTCAAAATAGTTCTTCTTCTTTTTTTCCACAGTAAAGAACTTCTATTGATGCTTGTAAAAAAACGATCATACAAGTTGGCAAATACCATAAAGGTGCCAACCATGAAAATCAACGAAAAATTAAAAGTTGGCTATCAGAAAGACACTCCTGCCAGAGATCCCAGCTCACTGCCTAGGGATTCTCTGTAACAGGGGCTAACCAGGGTGGTGGACTATACAACCATATGATCCCTCTCGGGATGATGTTGTAGAAAACACCTGCAGGCCAAGCCTTGCAGAAACATTCCCATCGTGCGACGGTAGCTCCAAAACCTGGAGAGCCTCGCTCCCAACTGGCGCGAAGCGTGAAGATGATGTCCTACTAGATGGCTACCAAGGTGGCCGACGGTGGAACATGGTGCTGGCCCATAACCCAGCTGCAGCGAGCAACCTAGATGTTCCATGCCGTAATGCTGGCTACTTTCCTCCGCCGAATGTAGAGGTCGATGACTAGTGGGAGGGGTCGCCTCATGAAACTCAATGCTGTGAATGCACAGGCCCTGTATCCTATATGCTGGAGAGACCACGTCAATGGGAAAGGCATGGCCACCCTCTGACAACCAAGCAACCATGCCCCACGTGAAGTCCCTATGCATGCCTTGAAGCCTCACCACGATCCGAAGCGCTCCTCGCCATATCCTCTGTGCTGCTGGGCAGCTCCAAAGGCAGTGGGGGATCGTCTCCAAAGTCCCAATCATGCATCTATGGCAGCTGCCATCCACCCGCATCTGCTCCAACCAAGGGCCAACAGGAAGACCTCCATGCGCTATCATCCAGAAAAAGTAGGAGATCTTCTGCGGTCGGAGATTGGGACCAGAGGCGTGTCCAGAACCAAGACCTCACCTCTCGAGGTACCTGCTCCACAGCCCATGCCTCTCTCTCGATGGAGTCCAGGCTACCGCCTCCAACTGCAAGTGGCGTCCTATGCGTGTAGTATAAGAGAAGAAGGGCACCTCCTCCACTCCCCTTGAGTGGCCTACTCTAGACGACCAGAACCGCTCGCTTGGGTCCCACTATACCTCACTGAGGGGACGACCCTCCCATAACCATAAGTGCCAACGACAGATCTAAGATGCGAGAGGGGTCAATCAACCACTCCTTGCCCAGACGGCCTACTACTCTGACCCTCTGCCACCCTAACTGATCCAAGGCTCCATCCATCTCCAGATCTCCATCTGTCAGAGACTGCAAGAGTCCACCTCGACCCACACTGTAGAACCAGGCTCGGCTGAGAATGGGAGGGAGGGGGCATAGTTGAATCCAAAGAGGTACCCCTGTCCCGGAGAACTAGCCCAACCACTCTGCTAGTGTGAAACTCTAAAGGCCCGCCCACCAAGACTCTGGGATAGTTGTCTCAATCTCTCGGTCCGCGCCCCGGAGATGTGAGAGGGTCTCTAATCATACCTCTGCGTCAGCCGAGAGTCTCGCCCATGTCCTGAAAGATTGAGCTGGGCCATTGTCCCACTGTGCCCAACCAATATGTAACCTCTGTCCCAGCATGCAACCCATCCTGATCCCTGAATTCCAGGTGCCATATCAAAAGCTGTCATCTCCTCTAAAAAATGAGGACTACTAGCCCGAATAAGACCCCCTACCAAGCGCTGCTAAACTCTGAAGAGACTCCGCATCAAGGGAGAGCCCTTCCCTGTAATGGTGGCCTCCGAGATGAGCCATCTGTGTGACTGCTGCCCCCCCTCACCACCCGTGCGGGAGGTATTCTGAAGGAGACTGCGCTGTAGATGAAGCTTCCAGGGCTGTGTACCTAGAGTGACGCCCCTCACTACCAACTTGCCCAACAAAGCTCTGCTCTGCATCTCCGGAACAATGATGCCCAATCCTCCCTGAACTTGGGGTAAAATCACTATCCGCCAGGCTACCCTAGCTCGGGTGTTACATGTGCCACCTGATCTTGCCCAGAGGAAATTGCGCACCAAGCGCCTCAGCTGTCCCATGCATCCCTTGTGAAAACACCAGCACGAGGCTATGTACCAGGCAGTAGCAAGGAGGACCTGGTTAGGCACCAAGGCCCTTCTTGCAAGAGAGAGTTTGGCCAAGCTCCAATACAAAAGCTTGCGCCGAACACTCTCTAGGACGCGGAGATTTGCTGCTCTATTGAAATATCAATCCGAACCTGGCAACCAAGGTGTCTCTTTGTCTGCCCCCTTGGAATCCACCAAAGGCCTAGTGTTGAGCCCCAATCCTGGATCTCCTGTACCACCTCTGTCGCTGCGAGAAAGCTGACTTATTTGGTCCACTTAATCCTGGAGCCTGAGGCTAGACAATACACTGCCAAGGCCTCCCTAACACATCCAAGCTCCGAGCTGAGCCCTCTACAAAAAGGGCTCTATCATCTACAAACTCTGAGTCCAAAAGCTCCACCTCCTGCCGAATCGGGAGCCTGATCCCCATGAGTACCGCCGACTAAGACCTCAAAAAATACCCTAGGGGCCCGGCCACAAAGAGGAATAAGAAAGGGGCAAGGGGGCATCCCTGCCGACCCAAGTGGGAAAGCGAAAAGGCCTCCCCCGTGTAGCCACCAATAAGTATCTGGCTCGAATTACCTGCATAAAGGGCTGAGGCACCCCTGATCCAACGATCCGAAAAGCCAAGCCTCTGCATGGTGCCCTCCAAGAAAGACCACTCCACTCTATCACAGGCCTTCTTGAAATCCAAAAGCAAAATCGCAAGAGGCTGAGACTCCTCTTTGGCCCAATCCAGTGCCTCCCAGAAAGTAAAGATGTTGTCTAGGATGCTACGCTCCTGGACAAAATCTATCTCCGTGTCATGGATGATGTCCACTAGGTGAGGGCAAAGCCGCAAGCTCAAGGCCTTGGCCAAGATCTTGTACGCAGTGTCAAGGAGAGTGATCGGTCTCCACTGTCTCACGTCCGAGCGATCCCCTTCTTTCGAGATCAAGCATATCCAACCACAACTCAGAGTCGAAGGAAGAGAAAGAAAAGAAAGAAAGAAAGATATATTAACGTCCACGGGAGACCTCACGGGCCTATGGGACAAAGTGCACAGAAAAGCGAACTTATACAAGCCTCAGTGGGCTGAAGCAAAGGGTATGCTAGGACCCTTGCTGAGTACTAGTCTATGCTAACAAAATCATAATCATCATCATAATCATAGACAAAGACAAAGTCAACTACGGCTGTAGAGTGGGCCATATCAATCAATCTATCCAGGCGCTGGGGACGAAACCAAAGCTTGGTATAGTGATGGCTCTATGGTGGGCTATGAAGAAGTCTTGTATTTGTGTCTGTCGAGCTGTCTCGCGCTGCGGTGGGGAACGCGGTCTCCTCGCTCTCTAGACTCTCTGGGCTATCTGGGCTATGTCTAGAGTGACCCCTCGTCTCTATCGGTCTCCCCTAAGGAAAGCCATGATAGGTCGGACCTCAATAGAGTGTACTCTAGGGGCTCTCTGTCGCACATGTGGCCTCTGCACCCCTCTCCCGGTGGTACTGTGCCGGCTGCTCATCCAGACTGCTCTAATATTGGCTAGCTCATCTTCCTCCAGTCCACTATGTCCGGGGGCTGACTCAAATGTGTGGAAGTCTGTGATGTGCCGCTGTGCCCAATCACCCTCTATGTCCTGTAGTGGTCTGACCATCCCCTGGTGCTCTCTGATCTCTCGTAGAAGCGTCTCCCTGTGTCGCCGCATCTCCATCAGATAAAGCCCGATACAGACCTGGTCATGGAAATGGATCAATCGTGACAAAGGACCAAAACCACTCCCCTCTAGGTAGAGACAGTGGTAGCGACCCCAAATCTCGTAGTAGGCTGGGCAAACACAAAGAAAATGCTCCTCTGTCTCAACCGCCCCTAGCATACTGCTCAGAGTTTTTGGTTTTTTGCATAGTGTGTAAGGAATCGTTTGCAGAAGAATTCTTCTTCTCTAGCTACCAAATTCTTCTTGATCAAGCGGCCCGAGGGCCAACATTGCAAGATTCATGTTGTAAGCGCCAATTCGGATAAGCTGATCACACATCCAAGGATTTATCTGCTGCATCTAAGCAGCCAACGGATCAGAAGGTTAGAAGCAAATATACAAACTAATCGTCGTTCAAGATTTGACGATTATAAGCAAATCTGCCTCAAGAATCGTTATTAAACCTCTGGTTTCCCACTGCCAACGCTACCAATTTGTCTCTGATCAGGCCACGCATTGTAACCGCAGTTGTCCGTTCTTTCCATCGCGGCACCTAATTCCTTGTGAGTAACATGAGTGTCACAGTGGCCTTAGAGTGAGTTGCTTGAGACAAAGAGACGACTTGCACTTTGAATACCAATCAACCTTGACAGTGACCCTTGGTCTGGCAAGAGGGGCTCAAATGGCAGCACCTTCGACTCCCAATACTGTTAAGGTTTTGCTCTCTCCAAAGGATAAGCAACAGGTTCAGAGTGCAGTGGAGGCTCTTCAGGATAGGGCCCTCATAGGCCGGATTGTTGGGCTTACCCCCTCGAGACGACAGATTCGGGATTGGCTTCAGGCAAGTTCAGCCCTCGGGGTTCTTTGAAAAAAAAAAGTTTAGCCCTAGGGGATGACTAGATCCAGGAGGTCACCATCTATGGGAGAGGGGTCTTCCTTCTCCAGCTGAGCTCTCCGGAGAGCACCTTTTCACTTGTGGAGGACAGCCCTATCTTTCTTGGTCCTCATCTGGTCTTCCTCTTCCCTTGGTACAATGGCTTCACAGTGGAGGACATGGACACGACTCACCACGTACCTCACTTTCCGCTGACGCTCCGCTTCCCGGGGCTCCCGAAAGAGTATCGATCCATTCTCCAATCTATGGAAGGATGTTTTGGTACGGTGCTGGAGTCTCCTCCTCCCTCGGCAACCACAATGGTCACAGATGATGGGTTCCCCAGGCTCAGAGTGATTGTGGACACCCCCGAGACGCTTCCTGAGGAGATCCTTCTGGAGACCTTGGATGGAGACAAACTACGTCAAAGAGTTGAGGTCTCTGGGCTTCCAAGCCAGTGCCACCAATGCAAGCAGATGGGACACTTAGCTCGGGGCTGTGCCTGAGAGGCCAGGGTAGGGATCCTCCTTAGCCTAGGCAAGAGCAGGGGGCTCCCCCTCAGCCCAGGCAGGGGCAGCAGAGCTAAGGCAGTCCGTTTTCACAGCCTCCAGGTCCCAAGCCTCGTCCAGGACAGCCTCTGCCTAGAGAGTTATGGCGGCTAGGACCATGGAACTATCTTGAGATCCCTGACACATACCCTATGGCTCTAGAGGTGTTTGTCTTGATTTTGCAGCCCCAAGGCCGCTCTATAGGAGTGTTTGGCTCACAGTCGTGCCCTTTCTGGGGTTTCTCTTTGCAGCGTCCGGGGAGGAGCTGTGGACTCCCACACTATTCGACCTTATGATGCAGCAACAGATGTTTGACATGATGGAGGAGTGGCTTGGCCCCCAAGGGAGGTAGATGTGGGTCACCCATGGTCACACCGCCACTTTTCAGCTTGGCTTCTCAGCTGACTGTCGGGAGCTGGGTGTTGCCGTCTGTGTGCTTCGCCAGGGACCCGAGGTTCAGCTGAAGCAAGCCACATATTGGACTCTAAAGTTTTGTGCAGACAGATTAGGGATTAAGTCCTCATTTCTGAGGCAATGGGCCACCAAGGTAGGCATTGAGCCAGTTATGCCCTTGCTGCGACGCCATACTGACACAGATTACTCCCCCTCGAAACCCGCAGCAAAGTCCAAGAGGTCTCAGGTTTCGATATGGGCTCCCACTCATAGGCGAGCTCTATTCTCCACTCCGCCCACCTCCCCAAGAGTTGGACCATGGTGAGTTGGAACGTGCACGGGCTCCACAACCGCGCACGTCAGCAGCCGCAGCATCTGTTACTTCGACGAGAGTTGCAGAGGGCAGTGGTTGGGTAGACAGTGGACTTCCTCTTGATCCAGGAGCATATGTTTTCAGCCGCAAATGTTCGACGTAGACAGCATCTCCTTCCAGGGAGAGGCCCTGAGGTGTGATCCCCCATGGTTGGCAAGAGTGGGGGGGTTTGCATTTCAGTGTCCCAGTCCATTGGAGCAGATGTGTACGATCAGGGCGAGCTCATCCCACGCAGAGCAGTTTGGATGGGATTGAGGGTTGGCGACTCCAAGATTGGGGTTCTCAATGTGTATGCCCCAGCTTGTAGACAGCAGCGACCTGCTTCGAGAGGCGATTGACGGAGTCCCTCCCGGAATTGGGCTCGTGGATTGTTGGAGGTGACTTCAACCATCTTGAGTTTGAGGAGGACAAGCACGGGGTGCTTCTTATTCCGAGATGCCGACTTCGAAAAGCAGCACATGGGAGAAATTCATTTTCTCGATTTGCGATCGAGGCCCCTAGAGGGTACCTAAGTTCTCTAGGTCTCCTAGCAGTCTCAATTTCTCCTTTGGGCAACGGCCGCAAGATGGTCTACTTAAGAGACTATACAAATTCGCCTAGAGCAGGATCACTCTCCTATCGTTCTTCACCTAGAGCAGCCGCGTCGAGGGCTACCACAGAGAGGGATTCGCATTCTAGATGCCTTGCTCCTGGAGGAGGAGGTACAACAGAGTATTATAGCTATTTGGCAGCAACCTGAGTTCCCCCCGCAGGGAGGTTGGGCCATGTGGGCAGCTAAGGTGATTCAGCAGAGCAGTGAGGAGCTTCGCACCCATGCTATGCACCGCCGTCATACTCTTTGAAAGAATCGAGAGGGCTTTGCAGCGGGACATGGCCTCCATTGAACATCTTCGGGAGCACGATTCAGTGTCATAGTGGTTAGCAGACTGGTATGAGTGCACTCGCTTGGAGCTTCAAGATACTGAGGTGAGACGGGCTGAGTACTCCTACCACTCCTCTAGATCTTGGTGGGTACAACAGGGTGACAAGATGACCAGGCAATTCTTTCAGGCCACTAGTGGGCAGATGCACTTAGATCTGTAGGAGATCTTGGAGTTAACCTCATATTTCTATAGGCGATTGTTCCAAGCTGAGAAAGAGTCTCTGCAGGTTTTGGCAGCTCGAGATTCAGTTTGGGCGCATGTTCCGGAGGTGGTCTCCCGGAGTGTGAGCAGTCAGTTAGATGCGCCGTTTTCGAACGCAGAGCTTTGGGAGGCCCTTCAAACTCTTCCATCCCACAAGTGCCCTGGGGAGGACGGGTTGTCCCCGGCTTTCTTTAGGTGCTTCTAGGAGTGCATTCATACCCCCCTTTGCTTGGCTTTCGAGGAGATCTTCGACTCGGGCTCTCTCCCTTCGACCCTGAGTCGTGGCTGCATATGTTTGATTCCGAAGGGGGGGGATCACTCAGACCTGAGACAATGGAGACCGATCACTCTCCTTGACACTACGTACAACAACTTGGCCAAGGTCTTGAGCTTGCAGCTTCGCCCTCACCTAGTGGACATCATCCATGACACGCAAATAGGTTTTGTCCGAGCGCATAGCATCCTGGACAACATCTTTACTTTCTAGGAGGCACTAGATTGGGCCAGAGAGGAGTCTCAACCTCTCGTAATTTTGCTTTTGGATTTTGAGAAGGCCTATGACAGAGTGGAGTGGTCTTTCTTGGAGGGCACCATGCAGAGGGTTGGCTTTTCGGATCGTTGGATCAGGGGTGTCTTAGCTGTCTATGCAGCCAGATACTTATTGGTGGTTACACACGGGAGGCCTTTTCGCTTGGTTTGGCAGGGATGCCCCCTTGCCCCTTTCTTATTCCTGTTTGTGGCCGAGGCCCTAGGGTATTTTCTGAGGTCTCAGCCAGCAAGACTCACGGGGATGAGGTTCCCGATTCGGCACGAGGAGGAGCTTTTGGACTCAGAGTTTGCAGATGACATAGCCCTTTTTGTGGAGGGCTCAGTTTGGAGCTTGGATGCAGTAAGGGAGGCCTTGGTACTGTATTGTCTAGCCTCAGGCTCAACAGATCTCAACAGTCCTAGAGAGTGTTCGGCGCAAGCTTTTTTATTAAAGCTCAACCAAACTCTCTTGCAGGAAGGGCCTTGGTGCCTAACCAAGTCCTTGCTACCGCCTGGTACATAGCCTCGTGCTGGTGTTTTCAGAGGGGATGCATGGGACAGCTAAGGCGCTTGGTGCACAATTTCTTGTGGGCAAGATCGGATGGCAGTGGGCACACGTAACACCCGAGCCAGGGTAGCATGGCAGACAGTGACCTTGCCCCAGGCCCAGGGAGGATTGGGCATCATTGATCCGGAGATGCAGAGCAGAGCCCTGTTGGGCAAGTTGGTAGTGAGGGGCCTCACTCCACGTATAGAGCCCTGGAAGCTTCTTCTGCAGCGCGGTCTCCTTTGGAATACCCCCCGCACAGGTGGTCAGTGGCAGCAGTCACACAGATGGCTCTTCTCGGAGGCCCCCCTTGCAGGGAAGGGCTCTCCCTTGATGTGGAGTCTCTTCAGAGTCTGGCAGCGCTTAGCAGAGGGTCTTATCCGGGCTAGTCAGTTTTCGGAGGAGTTTGCACGACAGCCTCTGATCTAGCACCCGGAAGTCCGGGATCAAGATGGTCACATGCTAGGACAGAGGTTACACATTGGTTGGGCACAATGGGACAGCGGCCCAGCTCGATCTTTTAGGACGTGGGCGAGACTCCCAGCAACAGCTGATGCACATGTATGATTAGAGACCCTCTCACATCTTTGAGGCGCGGGCCCGAGGATGGCAAAGATTGAGGAAGCTATCCCAAAGTCTTGGTAGGCGGGCCTTCAGAGTTTCACACCAGCACAGTGGTTGGGCCAGTTCTCAGGGAAAAGGGTGCCTCTTCGGATTCAGCTATGCCCCCTCCCCCTCAACCGAACCCGGTTCTACACTGTGGGTCCAAGTGGACTCTTGCAGTCTCTGACAAATGGAGATCTGGAGATGGATGGAGCCTTGGATCAGTTAGGGTGGCAGAGGGTTAGAGTAGTGGGCAGATTGGGCAAGGAGTGGTTGATCGACCCCTCTCGCATCTCAGATCTGGATGCAACTCGCTGGCACTTATGGTTATGGGAGGCTTGTTCCCTCAACGAGATACAGTGGGACCCAAGGGAGTGGTTCTAGCCGTCCACAATAGGCCACTCAGAGAGTGGAGGAGGTGCCCCTCTTCTCTTATACCACATGCATAGGACACCGCTTGCAGTTGGAGGCGGTAGCTTGGACTCCGTCGAGAGAGAGGCATTGGGCAGCGCAGCAAGTAGCTCAAGAGTTGAAATCCAGGTTCTAGACACGCCTCTGGTCCAATCTCCGACCGTGGAAGATCTCGTACTTTTTCTAGATGATAGCGCATGGAGGTCTTCCTGTTGGCCCTTGGTTGGAGCACATGCGGGTGGATGGTAGCTGCCATAGATGCACGATTGGGGCTTTGGAGACAATCCCCCACTACCTTTGGAGCTGCTCAGTAGCACAGAGGATATGGCGAGAAGCACTTTGGATCGTGGCGAGGCTTCGGGGCACTCAGAGGGACTTCACGTGGGGCATGGCTGCTTTGTTGCAAAGGGTGGTCATGCCTTTCCCATTGACGTGGTCTCTCCAGCATCCAGGATTCAAGGCCTGTGCATTCACATCATTGAGTTTCATGAGGCGACCCCTCCCACTAGTCATCGACTTCTTCCTTTCGCGGAGGACGGCGTGTGGGAGACAGTAGCCAGCATCACTGCATGGAACATCTGGGTTGCTCACTGCAGCTGGGTTATGGGCCAGCAACATGTTCCACTGTCAGCCGCCTTGGTAGCCATCTGGCAGGACATCTTCACGCTTCGTGCCATTTGGGGGCGAGGCTCTCCAGATTCTCGAGCTACTGTCGCACGACGGGAACGTTTCTGCAAGGCTTGGGCTGTAGGTGTTTTCTACAACATCACCCCAAGAGGGATCACATGGCTGTATAGTCTGCCACCCTAGTTGTTAGCCCCTGTTACAGAGTATCCCTAGGCGGAGAGCTTTCCTAACAGAACAACATATCAATTTTGTGTAGCATTTATTTTCTGATGCTTCAAATGTGTTATTTCACTTGTGTCATTCAATGAAATTCCTATTAGAATTTGACGAAGAAAACTGAATTTTCGTCCCCTACATGGATTGCATACATACCTAGCACATACAAGGCTTCGCCAAGAAAACCATCTCCCATATTGCAGGCTATGAAAATACTAATTTCCGAAAATAGTATGAATCAGTTAATAGACGTCTATGAAACATTCCCAAAACTCCACATTCTTTGCCAGCAGTTCTACTTCAAAACTTTTTAATTGATCTCCACAGTATATTGAGTTGGAGGAGCATTTTATTTTCAGGTGCCCAGCGTACTACGAGATCCGAGGCCGATACCATTGTCTCTTCATAGACGGCTCCAGCTCCTATCCAGATTCCTCGCCTACCCAGATCAGAGATGCCTCGCGGCCTTCATTCACGAGGGAGTCCGACAAAGAGAGTACTTACTCAGGCGATGGGCCTTGGCCACACCATCAGACACCTCTCAGAGTAGGATCACAAAGTTATTCCCATTGAGTGACATTGATCGTCCAGTCTCTAGCCGCAGACGTGACAGAGACCCGACCCGACGACCGTAGCACGACACACGAGACATCGAGAGGCGACACAGATCACTCTGGGAGACCTCCCGTCATTGTTTAGACCCGGGATACGTACCACGGGAGTCACGGTGGCTCTGGTCTTGCATCGAGCCTCCTCTAGGAGACCAAGACGCACGGGACCTCTTGACGGACTCCAGCGCCCCATCACCGGCTATGCACCAGCCAGGGCAACATGACATACGGAGGATTACGTTCCGCTCGAGTCTTTTTTCTTTTCACTGTCATACCCAGATGTATTTGATTATGTATGATCAGACTTAGGATTCAGCACGGGTGATGATGCTCGTTTTAGTAGCTCCACCCTTACTAGGATTTGTATCAGGTTTTCTTTCAGTCTCATAGACCCATCGGTTTTCCGAAGACTAATAAAATTTCTTTCTTTCTTTCTTTCTCACTACAAATTTGCAGAGCAAGGCCATACACTGCAAATTCGGATCAATAATATTGTGACCTCCTTCCCCAATGGGGAGAATGAGGGTCTCCCAAGCCACCCTGGCTACAACATCCAAGGTGCCATCTTACCCACTCCAAAGAAAGTTCCTGACAAGTCTCATGAGCTGAGATATACAACCTCTAGATCTGCACCAGCAAGAGCAAACGAACCAGGCAGTAGCCAATAATACCTGGTTCACAACAACTACTCTAGATGCAAGGTCAAGTCTGGCAGAACTCCAAAAAATGAGTTTCCTCCCCATGCTCTCCAACACAAGAGCAAACTGCTGTGCTGGAGAGATGCCCACCCCAACCTGGCATCCTAAGTACCTGATGGAAACACCCCTCTAAATCCAAGTGAATCCTATGTCAATCTCCCAATGTGGAGTGTCCTTATCACTAATCCAAAAGCCATTGGATTTGTTCCAATTAATATGGGCCCCTGCTGCAATGCAAAACAAATCCAAGGCTATTCTGAAAGCGGTGAGTGTATGCGGTGTGGCATCCAAAAAAACAGCCTTATCATCTGCCAACTCACTATCCAAAAGCTCATCCTCCTGCATTAACGAAAGACTCAGCCCTATAATATCAGCTTCAGCTCTAAGGTAGTAGCTCATAGCTTCAGCCACAAATAAAAAGAGAAAGGGGGCTAAAGGGCATCCCTGACGGACCGATCTGGTAATCTGAAATCAGTCTCCCCGGACTCCTCCAATGAGAAACTGGCTATGGACTGATCCGTAGAGAGCTGACACCCCTCTAATCCATGCATCTGTGAATCCAAAGCGAGAGAGGGTACCCTCTAGAAAACCCCAGTCTACTCTATCATAAGCTTTCTCAAAGTCCAGGAGTAGAATGGCAAGCCTATGGCCATTATGTATGGCCCATTCAGAAGCCTTACAAAATGAGAAAATATTATCGAAGATGCTCCTACCATGCACAAAACCCATCTGCGTATCATGTATAAGATCAGGAAGAAAGGGCTGCAGACGTAGGCTGGTTGCTTTTGCTAGGATATTGTACAAAGTGCCCAACAAAGTGATTACTCTCCACTGCGACACTAAATGCCTACAACCCCTTTTAGGGATAAGATGAATGAGGCCATCAGTAAGTGAGTCTGGCATCTCACCCGAGTCCCAAAGGCCCTGCAGGGCTGAGATAATGTGATCCCCAATCTGATCCCAAAATGAAATAAAGAAAGAGGGTGTAAGCCCATCTGACCCAAGGCACTTGCCCTTGTGAAGGGCAGAGAGAGCAATCTTGAACTCTATGTTGGTGAATGGTGCATCAAGTGAGACTATCATATCTCTAGTCACCAACATAGGTAATTGCTGCCAAATAACAACTCGAGCATCATCTCTGGCTTGAGTGTCAGGATGTGTTGTAAGAAGGGAGGACTAGAAATATGTAGCTACCTGCAAGACGGTACCTGGATGTGTCTGTAGAACTCCGTCTGAGTCAACAAGCTGTGAAACGCTCTCCCTACTATGTCTGGGGCCTAAGAATAGAGAAGAATTGCTTGTTGACCCTACTTCCCGTCTAAGTCCAAAATGACTCCTTGGCATGAAAGGCATACTCTGCTCTCTAATCCAACAATGACTGCTACTGAGCCCTTGCTGCAGCAAGACACTCCTAAACCCAAGCATCTGTAGGCCTCTTCTGCTCTTCCTTATGAAGAGCAGCCAACTGCTGGCGGATACATATCTCTCGCCTGAGAACCTCATCTCTCCTTAACCGAGCAATTGAGTGATAAAAGTCACTAATATCTGAGAGGGTTGCTACTACATCTGATGGGAAAAGAAGCCCATCGTGCATGTGAGATACCCAAGTCTGCAACACTGCCTCTGTGAGGCCCTCCTCTGCCTAGAATGCATCTAGAATCCTGATACTGGCAGAGTGACTCCTCACATGAGGATCTGAAACATACAAAACAATTGGAAAGTGATCTGAAGTGGACACCCCATGTGTAATGCATACTGTCCCACCTCTGCCCAGAGCCCAATCATCCACATAAAATCTATCAATCATCATGCCAAGCATCTCTACCATTGTATTGAAAAAGGAAGGCATCCCAGGCTGCTCTCTCTAGGGAAGGAAATGTTTATTATGTCCTTTGCATGATCCAAATCAGGCCTATCACCTTTTGAGTAAACCACATTATCGTGATTCATCATCGAACCTGAGTGTAGATGCGCCTCATCTCTCTTGATAGGTTTTGATTGCCTAATGACCTTGGCTCCTTACATCCAGTAGACAGCACGATGTCTTACCTACAGAGAGGAAAAATGAAGGAGCCAAGGAAGCCCTTGTTTGATCATGCTAGTTCGGATAGGGAAGGCTCATTCTTATAGAAGATTATACCACAAGAATAGCCAGAAAACTGCTGACAAAAACCTACAGTTCATTGAAACAACTATTGACAAAAACCAGCATAGTTCCTTCCATGGAGGACCATTCAACTTTGTCATATGCCTTCTCAAAATCACGAAAAAGATCTCTTCAAAATCATGATGCTTCCATACCTTGAAGGGATTGGTATTCATGGCTAATAGAATTGACAAACAATGAGCAATGCCTTGTCAGACTTTGGAGATAGGGAATAAACCAATGATGTTCTATTGTAGATCTACTGAATAAGAGGGAGGGGGATTCAAGGAAGGGATTGGTGTCACAACTAGCAAACACTTCCATGCAATATTTTTGCAATATTTCACAATAACTTTGCGATAGAACCTGGAGAACACAAACTGAAATCTGAAAGTCAGAATTGCAGCACTTACCTCAACAATTATTTGATGTAGAATAGAGGGAGAGAAGAAGGAGACGCAGCACGCGCAACACTAGGACCCAGAAATAAGGGTTCGACCCCCCGAAGGTCTTTATTGCAGTAGAAAATACTTTGTACAACTGGCTTTGAGAAGAGCATGAAGCTGAGTACAACTCTTCCCTCCCTTAGGAGCCTTGAGGCCCTTCTTTTATAGACTTGGCCTAGCTTGTGCTCTTATTAAAGCTAAACTTGCTTTTTAGGCTACTTTTTACATAAAGCTAGCTTTAACTGCTTTTCTCCATCATTAAAGCGCTTTTCCCCCATGTGGGGTGCCTTAATGGAGTTTCTAGCACTATTGGGCCCTCCACGCAAGTAGGGGCGCCACTTTTTAAATTTTTCCTTGTGGGACCTGCTTTTTGGCACTTGCCCCCTTGAATTTAGGGCCTTTTTGCACCCTTCAAGGTCCTACACACCAAAATAAACAAATACCAACACTTTAACCCATTAGAGGTTAGCCAAATGCATGCATTCTAATCTTGGACTAATCCTAGTCCCTTGTGGGCATTCCCACAGTTCTCTTTTACCAATGCAAAGTAAACGTAAAACAAAGCTTATTTAGTCAACCAAAGTCAACTTTCTTGACCATCGTCAATGTAATAAAGATTCCTCTTGTACCAATTTGGTGACATCCCCTCGGCTTCTAACCAGTTCTCCTCAACTGAAAAGATTCTTGATACAGCTGTAAAACTTGAGGATACCTCCTAACTTGGCATCAATTGCCTAATAGTTATGGCACTTGGCAAGATACATGCGGATAAACACCGATGTAGTACACAGTCTGTTTGCTAGAGGACCTCCTCCATCTCTTCCATCTAAAGTGGATCTTGGAATTTGGTAAATTCTGATCGTTGACTTAGATCGGTCTTTTGGCATTATCTACTCCTTTGGGCCCACTGACCTTCCAGGGCAATAGGCGGCCACACGCCCCTCTTTCTGTATATCAAGCACTTGCTTCCGTACAGAGATTGTTGTTTTTCTTTGGCATCTCTTGCTCTTTGAGAGCACTGGCAGCCATAGGCCCTTCTTTTTCTTGGCATTTCCTACTCTTTAGGAGCACTAGGCAGCCATACGCACTTCTTTTTCTTGGTGTTTCCTGCTCTTTAAGAGCATTGGGCAGCCATGCGCCCTTCTTTTCTTGGCAAGTTGAGGCCCTTTTGTTTTTCTAGGCAAATCCATGCCCTTGTTTCCTATGGAGTTGACGGCTTTGCATTTCACAGGCCCGGACTCTTGCCATTTATGCTGGTGGTGCAAGGAAAGTGTTCTAAAACAGTCTTAAGACTAATATAATTTCCATACTCTGTTTATCATCTTCCTTGCAAATAACCTCAACAGTTCCATATGGGCTGCTTCTTCCAAGGGCTCTGTATTCCCCTCGGCTTCTTTGGCTGTAACTCCACCTTTAATTTTCCAAATAAGAGAAAGAAACACTTGGCCAATGACCTTTGTGCCGATACTTGAGCGCACTGGATGCCCTGTCCCCCCTCACATTGTGAGATGAGATCAACCGTATCATATGGTTGGATCTTCTCCGTCTCTATACATCACGAACTTGGGGGGGAGCTAGGAGTTCCCCACTAAAGATCCAGTTCAACTGCCATCACTTCTTGAGGGTATCAGAGGATGGAGTGACTATCCAACCCCAGTATCTGGAGGAAATACGAGTTTCTCATGCATTGAGGATTGCCATCTTATAGATGCAAGTATCACCCCATCAGTTAAGGATCAAGGCAAGTTGAAAGGGACCAAGATATGGATAGCTGAGGGACTCACATGAGCTCAATTAAAAAATAAGACAATAGAATTAGCCAAGGTCAAGGCTGCTAGGAAAGATGGAAATTGGGCGGTATACCATGAGGATGTAGCTCTCATCAAGGACGTTTAATCCAAATCAAAAGACTCTTGGTCTTTAACAAATGCATGGCTGATTATAATTTCAAACTTTAGACTATAATGTAGGTACTCTACATACCTTGTAGTTGCTTCTTTTGCACTCCTTGGGAGCAGCCATGTGCCCTCCCTAAGCTGATGTACTAGCTGGATTTTTTGTTGTCCTATTGACCTGTTGGTCTCTCGTCGACATTAATAGACTCTCAATCTTAAACCAATGTATGGCCAGCTATATATGTGTATGCTTTATCTAGGTTATCGCGTAGGTACTTATATAAAATGGAGCTGCCTTGTGCCCTCCCTAAGCTAATGTGCTAGATGGTTTCCATGTTGTCCCATAGACCTCTTGGTCACAGATGCTAGTATGCACACACAGAGAGATGGTT
The DNA here is from genome assembly GCF_047967505.1 of Dipteris shenzhenensis. Taxonomy (NCBI): domain Eukaryota; kingdom Viridiplantae; phylum Streptophyta; class Polypodiopsida; order Gleicheniales; family Dipteridaceae; genus Dipteris; species Dipteris shenzhenensis. The sequence goes on from NC_141606.1 coordinate 1,307,544, forward strand.
TGAGCGACTAGGGCTCCACACGGATAGACTCCCTCCCTTCCAATACAGTATGGATGCTCCGTTCTCTCCCCTCATGTCACATGAGGTCAACCAAGTCATCCGCGAGGATCTCTTACAGCTACACACATTCCGGACCTAGTTGAGACCGAGAGAGCTTCCAATGAAGCTCAACTTTTATAAGGATCACTGCTTGCAAATCACAAAGGAGGGGTTCATTGACCCACCAGGATACACGCAGATCCAATTACCCCACTCACTAAGGATCTCTATTGGGCAGTTGCGGGTCTCTTCACATAGACTTTGTATCGAGAGCGACAGAGTAGAGGGCATACCCAGGGAGAGGCGTATATGCATATTGAGTGACGTACAAGAGGTTGAGACAGAGGAGCATTTCATCTTCAGGTGTCCTATTTACTAGGAGATCCGAGAGCGTTTCTACTGCCTCTTTAGAGAAAGCTTTGAGGGGTTGTCCTCGTTCCTCTCCTATCCAAACCAGAGATGCTTCGCGGCTTTCATTCATGAGGCAGTCGGGCACCGCGAGAGGCTACTTCGATCACGGAGACAGGATCAGACTTCTTCCCTGGCAGATACCTCTCAGAGCTCCATCATGGAGTTCTTCCTGCCAGATCACATGGACCCCCACGGGACGAGACCTCGACATGATCGTGACCCAGAGCCAGCCACTCACACAAAAGGTTAACGCGCAGATTACACTCGGGGATATCCCCTCCTTGTTCAGAGTCGGAGCCCCGCCGACAAGGGTTACTGTAGCCCTTGTTAGGCGCAAAGTTATGACCAGGAGACATCACACGGTCACACCCGTGAGTGGCCGACAGCACCGCGTTCATGCCTCCATTGCCTCGTCCATCCTGATGCACTGGACGATGAGATTGATATGTAGTTGACCATTGACATGACTATGTTGTACTTAGTACTTAGTACTACCATTTTGCATTTTTTGCATTTTGCATTCTACATTGGTGTGGATGCTCATTTTATAGCTCCACCCTCACAGTTCATTTGTACCAGAATTTTCACAGTCTCATAGACCCATCGGTCTTCCGAAGACTATGATAGCTAAACGTCAGTTTTTCGAAGGGCCTCGCAAGTAGGCAATCATAGACGAAGTTATGAAGGCATGTAAGGCTTCCCTACCCACTCCTCAACTAGTCTCCACAGTTAAAGACTTCATTCACTCTGAAGTACAAACAATCAAAAAGGGGGTTATGTGTGTAAGTCGAGACAAAAAGTAAAACTGACATTTAAGAAGAGATTAAGGAGCATGAAGCCAAATGTGAAAACTTATGGATAGGGGGACTTTCAGAAAACTGGTACAAGGATGAGGACTCTTTTAGTGAAACTTTAGCATAGGTCAAAGCAGCCATGTCCAACATTGAATGGAAGGATGATGATGAAGATGATGATGATGAGGTAGCAACTAATATCAAACACTCCAAAGGACATGCTATCATCACTTTCAAGTCACGTGAACTACAAACCAAGATTCTTCGCCAATCACATAAGCTGAAAGGGACGAAGGTATGGATAGCTGAGGAGCTCACACGAGCTCAACTGAAGAACAAAGCGACTGAATTAGCCAAGGTTAGAGCTGCAAGGAAGGATGGAAAATGGGCAGTATACCGTGAAGGCAATCCAAACCAAAAGACTCTCAGACTTAAACCGATGTATGGCCGATTATATGTTTTTATGCTTTATTAGATGTAGCTATTCTGAATAATAGAGATGCTTTTGCACTCTATGGGAGCTGCCATGTGCCCTCCCTAAACTCATGTATTAGTTGGTTCTATGCTGTCCCATAGACCTCTTGGTCTTCCGTGGACGTTAATAGACTTTCTTTTTCTTTCTCAGCGCACACCCTTGTGGGGTATATTGTTTCTCATCAGATATGCACTTCAGTCCTTAACTAATGTTTTCGATAGACACTCAGTTGGCAGACCAAAGATGCTTGGCAGCCTTCATTCGCAAGGCCATCTGACACAGGAGGTCGCTACTACATAGATGAGATCAGAGCACACAGCTAGACTCCTCTCAAAGCATGATCACAAGTTTTTCCAGCCAAATAGCACCGACCGGGAGGGGATGCGAGGACTCGAGCCAGAGATACGACATATTCGCCAACGGACTAAGGCACAGATCATATTGAGGGACCTTCCCTCCACGCTTACTCGACCAGAGACATGACCCACAGGGGTGACAGTAGACCACAGTGGGCCATGCACCAGCGCCCCATCACAGGTTTTATGCCACCATAGCAGCCTCGCACAGCAACACCTCCTTCTCAAGGTTGATGCCACGCCCTCAGAGAGCTTTTTCCTATGTATTGGTGCCGTTATGATCATGATTATGGATTTTTCTTCTTGTATCATCACGGGTGTTGATGCCAAAACACCCTTATTGGGTATTTTGCTTCTCATCAGATATGCACTTTCAGTCCTTAACTGATGTTTTGGATAGACACACGGTCGCCCGTGGACATTATACAGACCCCTTTACTATCCTTGAGGGACTAGCTAGGTCTAATAAGCTCCAAACAGGAGGTTTAAGAATGGTTAGGAGTCTATCCATCATCTACCACCACTTTAGTGAGGTAACCCTGTTCCTTGCCCAGACAAGGCTCCAAATCAGTGTTAAAATGTCTAGAACATGTAACTTTTCTTACACTGTTAAAATCCTCATTGAAAGAACAGCCTGTAGTTAAAAATACTCCAAGGTTTCAACCTATATAACAAAATATACCCAACAAAAGATTAAACGCACGGTGACTCATCTAAGGCAAATAAATCGATCGTTTGAAACTTCCTTCTGCCAAAGACCAGACCACAAAAAATAGTTGCCAAATTAATCTGCAAGCCTGCTTCCGAGATCAAGTCACCTCATAATCAACATTATCTGCACTGTAATACATCTTTTTCCGCTTGCCCCAAGCTGCCTTTTTTTGCCTCTCAGCTTCTTCTTCTTCTTCTTCTTCTTCATCCTCCATCAAGCTTGTTTTTTGTCTTAAGATCTTTGCTTGCTTGGCCACTGGAAAGATCCGAATGCCAATGTAAAAATCGAGCTTTATAAATGTAATCAAACAAGATACTCCAAGCTCTAAAAAATTAGCAAGCTATACACAAATCAGGAGCTACAAGGTTGTGGGAGAGCTAGTGACTTGGCTGAGCAAAAATCGTTCATGCAGAAACATGGATTCAACTCCTCTCCAAGGACATTTGAAAAGAAAGGCGTTACTTTTTGCTGCAAGGCCAGAAAACTGCTCTTCATCTAGGTCCTCGTCTTCGCTCTCCTGCATTACCATCAGTAGTGAGATAATGAAAAAGAAAACGTCCAGATATGACTCTCAAAAAATATCAAAGAACCCATACCATTGAAACTTACCATATCAGCATCGTCACTACTTTCTCCTCCCTGTAGATGAATTCAAGTGAAAACTTTGGGTCATCATTCAATCTCGAAATTTTACCATCCATGCAGCAAAATCACATTCCAAAACAATTGCTCAAAAATTATCAGACATTGCAACCTCTCAATACTTCTCAACTTGCATGAATGTGTTTACAAGAAAGGTGTCATTACCTTCAAGTTGAAGACAGGTTCTTCCATCTGATCTTCCGATAGCTCTGTTGGAAAGTTCAACCAACCCACCAATGACTCTTACATAATTTAGAATATAAAACATGCATCAGAGCATTACTCAATACTATTGACATCATCGCAAATCAATAGTCTTGCTTTTAGAATGTCTTTTCAGCTCACTTTCCAAAAGGCTCGTTCGGGTTGAAAAAACAAAACACCACAATACCATCGCTCCCGGCCACAAAACAAATAACTAATAAATAAATGAAGATTGAGACTTAAAGAAAAGAATGGTATGGCCAATGTCAGCACATAATCAATTGCAGCACGTCAAGACATTGTCAATTGCAACGTCCATAAGAGCTCAACCCAATGTTACAACATTATCACCTTTCTTTTGCTTGCAATATTCTCTTGTGACCTCACTTTAAATTCCCTTGTCAACCTTGCAATTTATTTCTTACGTCTTCGCTTGTGACCTACTTTCAAAGTACAACTTCACTTGGCAGCATCAAACAAAACCCATATTACCTCTGTGTACGCGCACGCACGTGTGTGTGTGTGTGTGTGTGTGTGTGTGTGTGTGTGTGTGTGTGAAAGTGTGTGTGTGGGGGGGGATGTGTGTGTGTGTGTGTGAGCGTTCTCATAGAGGCTGTGCCTGCGTGTGTGTGTGTGTGTGTGTGTGTGTGTGTGTGTGTGTGTGTGTGTGTGTGGAAGCTAAGATTTCACTAATTAAAAAAAAAGTGTGTGTGGAAGCTATGGAGAGCTCGTCTACTCGTCCCTCCCTGCCCGTGCCACTGCCATCCTGCGTACCCTGTCTGTACAGCCCTGCATCTTCCCCGCTTCATCCGTACAGCTCCCGTACAATTTCGTACCTCTGTCCTTTTCGCCCGTACATATCTCGTACCAGCCTATCTCGTCCTTGCAGGCCCCCGTGCAGATTCCGTCGTCTATTTCTCCCCCTTGCCTACTGTCCGTACCCTGCTTGCAGGAGCCCGTGCCCTGCCTGCAGCCATCCGTACTTTCAATGCCGTCCTTGCTGTCCGTACATGTGCCGCCTTTCGTACAGCTTCAGTCCTCTAATCTGTACCCTGTCAATCGTCTTCTCTACCTGTTTTCCTGCAGTCCGTACCTATTCCGCTTTCAACTGGTGCTCTTCAGCCGCCCTCCACTGCTATTTCATCCTCTTTGCCTCTTCTCTTTTCTTCCCCTACCCTTTCTAGCCCCCTTTCTCCTATGCTCCATTATGCCCGGAAGAAGAAAAGAGATTCTGTCTCCCCGTTCATCTCAGAAGGGGTGAAGACTGCCAAAGTTGACTCTTCTGCCTTTCCCTCTTCCTCGCTTCAACAAGATTTGTTCCCTCTTCCTCGCTTCAACAAGATTTGCTCCAACAACTCTGTGCTGATTCGGTGATTTCGACTTCAGCTACTGGAATTCCCCTGAGATGAACTCTTTCCCCTCAACCTTTGCTTCAGAGTATTCGCCAGGAACAGCAACTTGGTGTTTGCTTATACTTTATGGGAAGAGTTATGTCAGTTGCTAGTTGCAAGCTTGGGCGGATTCAGCCGCCGTGGGTGTTGGGAAGATTACCTCTTTCATTTTCATGGAAAAGGGGTTTTACTTTGCTCATTGTGCTTTTGTGGATACCGTTTTCCATTTGCTTACCTTGGGTGGAGTTCATGGGGCAGGTCACTTTACAGTTGTTATGCCCTGGGATCCTCTTTTTGATCCAGCCCGCTCCCTCCTCCACTTCTGTCCTGTTTGGATTATTCTCAAGGATTTGCCAATTCCGCTTCTTCAGCATGTTCCTTCTCTTGCAGCTCTGCTGGGCCGTGTCCTTTTCATTCCTAAACAGGACTTTCTGGTCACAAATAGAGATATTCGGATATGTGTTCTTTGGGATATGGAGCAGCTCATACCTTCATGTCTGGAACTGGATTTTGGATTTTCTCATCCTCTCCAGATCCCTCTTCGTTTTGCCTCCTTTCCCAATGCTTGCTATAAATGTCGCCAACTTGGTCATTTTGCCAGAGCATGCCCTTCTTCTTCTTCGCTAACTCTTGCTCTGAAGACTTCTGCTCCTCCTATACCAGTTCCTGCGGTTCCTATTTCTTCTTCCAGTACACAAGAAGTCTGAAGGGGCAAATTGATGTATGTGTGTGTGCGCCTATGGGATTGGAGTCCTATGCACGAAGTGTGTGAGTGTAGGTGTGCTAGAAGGTTCTAGTTAGGTGTGTCAGGTTGGTGTGATGAGTTAGTGATCACAGGAGGTGATTGATTGAGATAATCAGGGAGATGATTGTGAATCTGGGATCTACTTACATGGAGGCAGTTGCCTATATATGTAACCACTCTATGAATAAACAACTACATTTTGTGTCTCATTGTTTCTACATGGACTTACACATGGTATTCTCACGCCGGGTCTTGTACAGTCTTTTCCTGATGTCTCTTCCTCCCCTCTTCCTGCTGCTCTGACAGATGGCTCCTTTGTTTTCTCTGCTTCAGCCCCCCCTTCTGCCTCTGCTCCTCCTGCACGTGTCTTCTTTCGGTGGAAGTGTGGTGGTTTGCCTCCTTCCACCTTGGTTAAATCGGCAAAGTTGGAAATCGCGGATGGTCCTTCGTCTTCCCTTCAACTAGACCTTCTTCGCTAGATGTGTTTTGCTTCTGTCACAAATGTTCCTTCATCGGGTTCACAGCTTGTTTGTTCTTTGGACTCTGCCCTTCTGGTTTCCGGTCTTCGAAAGGCTCAGCAGTTTTGGGTCTATCTCTACTTTATGGACAGGGTTTTATCTACAGCTCAACTTCGTTGTTGCGCTGAAGTTGCAGTGGGTCAGGATTGCCTTTCCTCCTTTGTCTTTCTGGGCAAAGGTTTTTATTATGCCCACTGCTCTTCGACTAATGTGGTGGAGCGACTTGTCAGTCGTGCTGGTATTCATGGGGCTGGTTTCTTTGCTTATGTGATGCCCTGGGATCCACTTTTTGATCCATCTGCCTCTCTTCCGACTCACTATCCGGTCTGGATTACCCTCAAAGCGTTGCCTCTGCCTCTTCTTCAGCATCTTCCTACTCTTGCAGCTTTTTTGGGGCGGCCTCTACATGTTTCGAGACAGGATTTTTTGCAGGCTACTCGTGATGTTTGCCTTTGTATTTTTATGGGATATGATGCAGCCCGTGCCCTCTACTCTGGATCTTGATTTGGGATTTGCTCATCCGATGCGCATCAGGTTGCATTTTGCCTCTTTTCCTACAGCATGTTATCGGTGCCGGCAGGTTGGTCATTTTGCACGTGCTTGCCCTTCGGCTTCCATGACCACTCCTCCTGCTCCTTCTTCAACAATAAAGTTTACTCTTTCTTCTCCTCCGGTTTCTGCTAAGGCTTTACTGGATAAGCCTTCTTTTACTGCTCCAAAGCATTACTGGAGGAAGGTAGAAAAATCACAAGTTAATCTTTCTCTTGCTGAAGAAGTTCAGAATCCGACTCCCGTTGAGCATCATCAGCCTCCTCCTCCTCTTAATATGGATGTGCCCCTTGCACAGGGGATCATACAGGATGCTGCACATGCTCTTTCTCAGGTTAATCCTCGAAGTGAAGCTGAAATGCCGACAGATGCAGCTCTTTCGTCGGAGGATACAGATGTTGATCTAGCTTCTTTGCCTCTGATTCCTGTGCCAGAGTCTTCTTTTGTTCGGGATGCAAAAGTGCCTTTTTTACTGGAATCTTTTCATCCCATGTTACAACAGGTTTTTGATCCTGTGATTCAGAAATTTGGAGTACCAGCCTATATCAAGAAGAATCACAAGGGCAAAAAACAGCTGGTTTTTATTGATGGTGTGGTTTCATCACTGCATCAGTTTTTACAAAGCAATAATTTGAAGCTGGAGGATGCTGCGTTTGATCCTCCTCCAGCTTAATATGTAACTTTTTACTTGGCTGCCTCATGACGTTTGCTCTAAGGCTTTACTTGTAAAAAACATTTCTTGTACTTATTGATGGGTTTTTACCTCTTTTTGAGGTTTCCCACACAGAAATATAAGATTTCACTATAATAAAAGCCACGAGGGAGACTGTAGCACATGCCAAATTTACTTGTCAGAGTTTGACTGAGCTTGCTCATCTTCGCCCTTTGTCTTCAGAGGAAAGCATGCTCTTATGTCAGGCTCAATTCTCTCTTCAATCCAATGATCACAGAAAGCTTGCTAAATGGGAAACTCGATCCAGACAACGGGCATTTTTGGATAAAGGCTGCTCTTCCAAGCAATTTTTTAAGAGTTTACACTACAAAAGACAGGGTACCAATATCTGTCGGATCCGAATGCCTGATGGCTCTTGGGTTCAGAGCTTGCTGATTTATGTGCGCAGCACTTCCCCACTCATTTTGGGCATGTGGATACTCTTTCTCCTCGGTTCATGTCTGCATTTAGCTTCTTTTGCAGCATATTCATCCAATTCTGTCTAATGCTCAGGCTTTGGAACTTGAACATCCCTTCACTAAAAGGGAATTGTCTGATGCACTGAGATCCTGTGGCAGATGGAAATCTCCAGGATGGGATGTTCTCACTGTTGAATTTTTTCTTGCATTCTAGGATCTTCTTAAATTCACCTTGCTACAAATGGTAAATACAGCATGGCAAAATCAGCCGATGCCTATGTCGTGGAAAAAGGGTCTTCTCAAGCTGATTCCAGAAAAGCACCTATGTGATTCACTTGGTGACTGGAGGCCAATCACGCTCATGCCAGTCATTTACAAGATCATTGCCAAAATGGTGGTTGATCGGATTAAAGGTTATTTGCATGATGGGTTGCATCCCTCCCAATATGGCTTTGTTCCACGTCGCCATATCACAGATAACATTGCCAATGCTTATATTGGGATTGAATATGCCAAATACAAGCAGCAAGATGTTCTACTCTTGCCGGGAGATAATGCAAAAGCCTTTGACACAGTTCAATGGGATTTGATCTCGCAAACTATGCGAGCTTTGGGGTTTGGACCAAAAATGCAGCAGATTATTCACTGGCTTTACAGAGATAGCAATGCGGCTTGCATTCTTTCTGGGGATATCTCTGATGAGTGGACTCCTCGTTGTTCGGTCCACCGAGGATGCCCTCTCAGTGCTTTATTGTATGCCATTGCTACTCATCCTATGCTGCAATATATTGATCATCTTGTGGCTATAGGATCACTTCATGGTTTGGAATTGGATGCTAATCGCAGCATGGTTGCTCAAGCTTATGCTGATGATTCTTTCTTCACTATGAGACCCGCGATGCAGGCACGCTTGAGTAGAGGGTATGCCTCATTGGCCAGGCTAGAGAGGCAGTGCTTCCGCTTACACTTTCAGGATCCACACACCAAGGGGTTGCTTTTTGACTCCTTGGCTCGCCCAGCGGGGATGTACGGCAGTCCTTGTTGGGGGCCAGACTTGTCGGATACAGAGTGGGCCCGTGTGGAGCGGCTACAGGTTCTCATGCTATCACGGATGATTCGTGGTAAGTCATCCGTTCCTCACCAGATCATTCAGGCTGAGTTTGGGTCACCCCCTTTACAGCTAGATGCTGCATTTCAGGTCATCACATATCTGTACCGAGTTAGGGAATATGGGGATTATACCTCGGGGCGTAGCGATAGCTCTATCCTCTTCTATGGCACTTGCAGCAGGAGGAGATCAGAGGTGTTGGTATGCACGTACAGAGAGATGGTTTGAGCGACTGGGGCTCCACATGGATAGACTACCTTCCTTCCAGTATAGCATGGATGCTTCGTTCTCTCCCCTCTTATCACACGAGGTCAACTAGGTTATCCGTGAGGATCTACTACAGCTACACACTTTTCGGACCTGGTTGGAACCGAGTGAGCTCCCAGTGAAGCTTAGCTTCTACAGAGATCACTTCTTACATATCACACCGGAGGGTTTCATTGACCCACCAGGATACACACAGATTCACCTACCCCACTCGATGAGGATCTCTCTTGGGCAGTTCCGGGTCTCTTCACACAGACTTTGCATCGAGAGCGGCAGAGCAGAGCGACTACCCAGGGAGCGGCGCATATGCACACTATGTGACATACAGGAGGTTGAGACAGAGGAGCATTTCATCTTCAGGTGTCCTGTGTACTATGACATCCGAGGACGCGTTTCCACTGCCTCTTCAGAGATAGTTATGGAATTTTAGCCCATTTCCTCTCCTACCCAGACCAGCGGTGTTTGGCAGATGTCATTCATGAGGCACTTAGACACCGCGAGAGGATACTCCGCGCACGGAGACAGGAGCAGACTTCTTCCTCGGTTGATCCCTCTCAGAGCTCTATCACGGAGTTCTTTCAACTAGATCACATGGACCCCAACGAGACGAGGCCTCGACATGACCGTGATCCAGAGCCCGTGACTCGACAGCTCAGACAGAGGGTCGACACACAGATCACACTTGGAGACATCCCCTCCTTGTTTAGAGTCGAAGCCCGACCGACAGGGGTCACAGTAGCCCTAGTTAGACGCAGAGCTACCACCAGGAGACGTGCCACCGCACCTCTGAGTGGCCGACAGCACTCTATTGCCGACTTCATGCCTCCATTGCCTCATCCATCCTGATATCTTGCTGTTGCTGGAGATGATGATGATATTGATGATGATGCTGAGATTGATATATAGTCGACCATCGACATGACTATGTTGTACTTAGGACTTAGTACTACCATTCTGCATTTTTTGCATTTTTTGCATTTTGCATTGGTATGGACGCTCGTTTAGTAGCTCCACTACCACAGCTCGTTGTATCAGGATTTTCACAGTCTCATAGACCCATCGGTCTTCCGAAGACTTTAATAAACTTTCTTTCTTTCTTTCTTTCTTTACCCCGAAGAATACGCCCCATGATCTTGGTGCCTTGATGTAGGCCCTCTCTGTTTATGGTTTGGCAGCTGGTCTTCATGTTAATTTTCAAAAGTCTAAGCTGCTCCCTTTGCATTCCAAAGACTGGCATAGTCTATTATGGCCCGGGGATATCATTCCACCCACTCAGTTAGTTCGTCATCTTGGTTACCCTTTGGGGTGGAAACTCACTCGCCGACAACAAGCTGATTGGGTTTTGGCTAAGCTTCAGAAAAAGCTTGAGTATTGGAAACTCGTAACCTGGCCTTTGCACGTTTGTCTTTGAATAGTGTAGTCCATCCTTGTGGCATATATTCAATTTTACTTGCCATTGATCACGTTCACTAAGGTAGATCTTACATCTTTCATGTCTGTCTTTATGGAAATCTTCTGGCGATCCAAACATGGCAGAAAAAATCTCAGGCTGCTTTCGATGCATCACATTTGTTCTCTCAAGATGCATGGTGGATTGAACATCACGGATATTCATGTGCATATTCTTGACCACAGGGGGAAAATGTTGCTGCAATTTCTGCAAGGTGATCAGCCTTGGGCTCTTATGATTAGGACTCTGGTCACTCATATCAGTATTTCTGCATTTGGTCATTGGCAACTCGATCACTAGGATTTCTTTTTTGGCTACACAAATGGCACTTTGCCTGGCTGCCATTTTGTCTCCCGCTTGCTTCTTGACTGGAAGCATGTTCTTTCTCATCTGGAATGAAATGTGCTCCCCTTTTCTCTAGCAGCCACTACATATGGATTGGGCTCTCATTATCGTCCTTTGTGGCGACAAATTACTTCTATGCTTTCGCCTTTTGTTCCGATTCCTCCTTTGGAACTCCAGGCTCGGCTAGAAGATTGGACTTTGACTTCTCCAGGGTCCTCTTCTTGTCCTTTGAGGCTATCTCAAATTACTGTACCTGCATTGTATAAAATCCTTTTGCCTCAACCTTGGGTTTCAGAGAGAGGTGATTCTCTTTGGCGAATGCATCGCCCAGCCAAGTGGTGGAGAAAAAGATTACAGCAACTTTGGGCCTATAAAGTACCGCTTCGGCAACATGTTTTCTTTTGGCGAGTTCTTTTGGGAGTGTTTCCATCTGGACAGCTATTAGCTCATCTCCACATTGCTCTTGCACTTTGCCACAAATGTTCTGCTTCTTCAGAGACTGTGCCTCACTTGTTTTGGCATTGTCCATGCTCTCGTGAGTTTTTTTATTTGCTTCAACAGCGCCTGCGAGCGAGATTCCCATATGTTCCGTTTGGGAAGTTCTTCTGGCTATTTCGGTTTCATCCACCCAGACCAGAGTTTCATCTTTTCTTCGTTTGGGTTTGCCACTGGGCACTATGGACTTTATGGACATATAGGAATTGTAAAGTCTTTGGTGATCCTACTTTCTCTTTGTTTGGCCTTTTTAGGCGTTCTCTACAGCAATCTTTCTTTGATTGCTTGCAAACCCGCTGCACAGATCATGAGGTCTTTTTGGCATATACTGAAATTTTCAGTTGATGTAATTGTGGCACCTTATTTTGAGGTTGCTACTCATATAATATAATCAATCAAAGATTTCACCCAAAAAAAAGTGTATGTGTGTGTGTGTGTGTGTGTGTGTGTGTGTGAGAGAGAGAGAGAGAGAGAAAGAAAGAAAGATATATTAACATCCACGGAAAACTTTGCGGGCCTATGAAACAGAGTGATACAACATCATAAAAAAGAAACTCATACATGCCACCAAGGACTGATGCAAAAGGGTGCGCTAGGGCCCTTTGCTGAAAACTAAGCTAAACAGAACTCCTAGCTCAGACTCATAACTCAAGCTCAAATTCTCCAACTGAGCTGAAGCTCAAGCTGGGGCTCGGTATCAAGATCCGGCGCCTGGTATCAGAGCGTCCCTCCTATGGGCCGTGAAGATGTCGTGGATCTGTATCTGTCTAGTAGTCTCACGTGGCAGCGGTGGACGCGATCGTCTCGATCTGAGAACCCGACGGGCTATATCTACTGTGATTCCACGCCTCTGGTGGTCCGCTCTGACGAGGGCAACAATGGGTCGTATCTCAATGGTGCGCAGTCTAGCAGCTATGCGCATCGTGTGTGGTCGTCGGTGGCTGATCCATGCTGTCCCCGTATTAGCTATCTACTCCTCCTCGATCCCACTATGTTCTGGGGCTGACTCAAATGTATAAAAATCCGTGACCTGCCTCTGGGTAGGGTCTTCCCCTACAACCTGTGACCCATCTGGTGTCTGCCGTGCTCGAAGCTGCCTCAGTAAGGTCTCCCTGTGTCGGCGCATCTCCATCAAGTAGAGCCCTATGCACACCTGGTCCTGGAAATGTATCAGTCGCGAGAGTGGGCCAAATCCAATCCCCTCCTGATATAGGCATTGGTAGCGTCCTCGTATCTCATAGTAGGCCGGACAGATGCACAGAAAGTGCTCCTCAGTCTCAACTGTCTCCATATCAAGAGAGAGACCAAAAAATGTGTGCGCGCACGTGCGCATGCATGCGTGCGTGCGTGTATGTGTGGATCTTCCTTCTCGTCAGGCATCCCATCAAATTTGTTGGGAGTAAAAGGAGGCAAAATAAGGGAGAAATCACCCGGCTTTCATTCACTTTCACTTACAACTAAGACAAGAACAGCATGTACAAGGGGTACATATGGAACACACAAGACTAGACACAACTACACCTACATAGTACAACATTGGGGTTGATTGATGATGTGGTAGTGCCTTGTCTCCACTAAACAAAAAAAAAGACCCATTATGTCTATGGCACTGCCATGTCAAAAATTTTGACTAATCCACTATGTCCATAAGTTGACCTAGCTAAGCTTAACTAATGTCAAATTTTAAGAACAACCACTCCTCGGTCCAATATGACACTAGATAGTACATTAAAACTAAGCATTAATTCTAACACTCTCTCTTAATACTCAATTAAACCAGATAGTACCTGTTTCTTGGCCAAAAACAGACGTTTCTAGCAACTATGCTTGAGGGGCTGCATGGATGTACCCTTATAGGCGCCCCATGTGAGGGCTGGAGAGCAGAGGGTTGGCCGACTTGCAGGTCGGCCACCTTGCCTAGAGATAGCCCCTATTATGGGGGGGTGTGCCATCTTTATAGGGCCATATGCAGCCCTAGCAGTGGGTCGGCCCACAGTTGCTGGTCGGCCCTACAGTTGGGCTGAGTCGGCCCCCCCTAGGCATAGAGGGGCGCGCCCTTTTATAGGGCTGTGTGCCCAGCCCTAGGTGCTGCAGTTGGCCCACCTACCAGCAGGGGTCGGCCCTAGTCTAGCAGCCGACTAGGGAGGGGCTGGGGGCTATTTATAGGCCCCCCCTCAGCCCTCATTTCATCATCTCTTGCAGGGCCTGGCAGAGGAGTAGAGCCAGCCCAGTTGTGCACTTGAGGAGCAGGGTAGTGGAGCAGTTCTTCCACTCCCTTGTGCTCCCTTCCAATTGGTTGTTGAGCTGTTTATTCTGAGCTCTCGAGCAGCCCATTGGTTCCAAGGTTTTTCCCCAGTTGTAGCGGGCTTTTCTCCAGAGATCACTTGCAGTTCTCCTATGCCTCTCTCTCCTTTCTTTCCTTCTCATTGTGGTGTGTGTGTGAGGCGTTCTCTTTCTCTCTCTCCCGTTCATTTCTGCTGCACTTCTCATATGGTATCAGAGCCACGGTTGGCTTGAGACCCGAGGAGCGGAGGGAGTGTTGAGCCAACACACAGAGAGGAGGATTAGGGTGCTGTTTGGAGGTGTCTTTGAGGAGGAGCGAGTGCGAGGAGTGGACTGTTCGGGTGACCAGCAAAGGTGTGACTTTGAAGGGTGTTTTCAGACCAGCGAGGAGGTGTTTCCAAGGGACGGAAAGCGAGGTGTGAAGGTACATTGGGCTGTCAGCCCCTTCATCCTCTTCTTCCACCTTCTCCTTTCTTCAACCCTCAATTCCCTTCTATCCCATCCATCTTCTCTTTCAATTCATCATCCTCTTCACTCCAACATGGCAACTTTGTCCGAGATGGCAGACAACAAGACTAGAATTCCAGTGTTGCCGACGTTCCCGGTTGACCGGCAATTGGATGGCCTCAATTACGGCGTCTGGCGGGTGATGATGGAGTCTGTGTTACAATCATACAACCTGGCAGATTTCATCTTGATAGGTGTTGTCCGACCAGATCCCCTCGCGAAGGACCTTGGCATCCTAGAGCAGAAGGAGGCCAAGACCCTGTCTCAACTCTGAGACTGTGTTAATGCCAGGGTAAGATCATTTATATTTCTTAACTGTACTCCTTAGGTGATTAATCACATGAAGCAGATGGCAGTGGCCAAAAGTATACTGGCATCCATGTATAACCAAACCTCTCCCATGAAGAGGGTCTCACAGAAGGTCCAAATGAGATTGTTAGATCCCAAGAAGTCTTCTTCGATGCGGGACCACATCGGGAGCTTCATCAGGAGATCCTCCAGGTGGGGAGGCAGATTTCATCAGGACATGACCATAACTCTCATGTCCCAGTTATCCTCTCAGTACGGAGCCTTCTATTCATCCTTGATAACCAATGGTAGGGTGAATGAGTTGACCTGGGAGGAATTGGTCCCCATGGTGCTTGACCAGGAGGAGCGCTTCGTTGATTGTACCTATGACAGTCAACCTGTGGCTTTGACATCTGATCAAAAAGGCAGAAAGCAGTTGGCAACTAAGGAACGAAAAGCTCTCAAGGCATCTTGTACGTGTAACCAATGTGGCCAAAAAGGTCATTATTGGCGTCAATGTCCCCAATAGAACGTAGAGGGGTCCAATAACCAGGTAGCCAATAGTGTGACTGCTGCGACCACTTTTACTCCACCCTTTTAGTAGCTCATGGCAGGCGCTGCCAGCAGGCTTTCTGGATCCAGAGGGAGGATTGCTTGCTTGTTTGTAGCAGGTCTCTCCTCAACGAGCATCTAAATCTAAATCTAGCTGATAGGGCAATGCACCATTTAAGATAGAAAGAATTATCACAATAAAAATAACTATTAAATCAGATCTACTTAGCCTTTATTGGGGAATTGCCTTTTCAATAAGGAATTCCACATGTATCTGATCCTTTGATCATTTTGTAGATCCTTGTGATCCTTGGGTTTCCGGTTCCTTAAAATCAAGGTTGATAATGCTGTCCGGTGTCAAATCTTGAAGTGCTGGAATAACCCTCAACACAAACAATCCCAAATATGAGTTGTTCACCCCAGGTTGCAATTCAGAATTGGGCGCTTTTTCTCAACGATTCAGTGCTTTTTAGATCAATTTAAGTTTCAGAACAATCCTGCTAAGATTGTGATTTGAGCTGCATACTCACAATCTGGAAATTTTGAGCTGTTTGCATTTGATCTGAAGCAGCCCAAGTAGTGTCATCAAATCCTTGCTATTAGTTAGGAAAAAGAGCCTAAATCAGGAGATCAATTCCCTATTCAAAGTCGATTTGCAAGCTGCTATTGGGTCAAAAATTCAAACCTGAAACCAATACTTGCTTACTAGAATGCATCGAATAGCTTGCTGTTTTGGGACGCAGAATTCTCCATGCCAAGTTTCGCCAATTTTTCTGGGATTGCTTGCAGTTTAAAATTCGCTTGCTTTCACAGCTGAAATCACGAACTGAGACAAGCTGATTGGACTGAACAAGCTGTGCCTAAAAATTGCGATCAAATTAAGGACTCCTTATTTGGATTATTTGCACTGAAACTTCTCTTTTTGTAGCTCGTTGAAGCTGTCTTCTCCAATTTGCTGCAGCTTTCTACATTTCCTTTAAAAATTTGCAACCATTGGATGCCAAACGTAGCAACAAGACACAATTTGCAGCAAAGAATCTGAATTCACAGCACTCCAAGTCAAATCGTAGCACTCTGAATCAATGGCAGCAATTTGGAACAGATTCACTGAAGATAATCCCCAGGAAAGAATTCGAATTTCAGGATTACTGAGGATAACAGCATCTAATAGCTTCATCTAATGGGAAGCAGCAGCAAATTTCCTTTGGGAATCAAAACGACTTGAGAGAGGGAGAGAAAGAACAGAGAACACACACACTGCCGGCCAGAAATAAGGGCTGCCCCCCTCCCCCTCCCCCAAAGATCTTTATTGCAATAGAAATCTTTGCACAACTGGTTCATTGAGGAGAGCATGAAGCTGATACAACCTGGATTCTTCATACAACGAGGAGCCTAGAAGCCCAGTTGCTATGGCGTGGCAACCTTCGTGGAGGCGCATCTTGCTAGTCAGCCTGGGAGGACCTGCGTGGCCATGTGTTTGCTGCGGCCCCAGCCCTATATAGGCTGAGGTGGACCAACCTGCTGGTCGGCCACCTAGGCCTGCTGGTCGGGGCATAGGGAGGGGGAGCACTCCCCTTATGTAGGGCTGGGTGCAGCCCTTATGGAGGGCCTGGGGCAGGCAGCCATAGAGGCCTGCTAGTCGGCCTGGAGGGCACGGGGTATAGCCATCTTTGTATGGCCCTTGAGCAGCCCCTTATCGGCAGACCAGGTCAACCCACCTAAGGGGAGGAGTCGGCCCCTAGAGCAGGGGGTCGGTCAGTCTGCTGCAGCTGACTTGGGGAGGGGATGGGGCCATATATAGGCTCCCCTCCTTGCATCTCATTTCATCTCGGGTTGTGCATCTCTGTGGAGCAGTTCAGCCATCTATAGCAGAGGTTTTCCTCACCGTTTTGGGGGTTTTTCCTTCTCTCTTCTTTCTTGTTTGGTGTGTGTGAGGTTGGCTCTCTCTCTCTCTCTCTCCACTTCTGTTCACTTCCGTTGCACTTCTCACATGGTATCAGAGCCAAGGTTGGCTAGAGACCCGAGGTTTGGAGGAAGTCTTGAGCCAACACACAAAGAGGACGTTTAGGGCTGTTTTTCGGAGGTGTTCATGAGGAGGATTGTGTGAGGCGTAGACAGTTTGGGAGTCAAGGAAGGTACGCAGACTTTGAAGGGTGTTTTCAGGTTCGAAGGGAGGTTTTCTTGGGCAGGACAACGAGGTGTGAAGGTCTTGCAGGCTCCTAGCCTCTTCATCACCATATCCAGCCCTCTTCTCCCCTTCTTTCCATCCATCCCCTTCAGTCCTTCTATCCCATCCACCCTCCCTCCTCCGTTTCATTCCCTCTTCATCGACCGTCAATTGGATGGACTCAATTACGGAGTTTGGCGGGTCATGATGGAGTCTGTGTTATAGTCGTATGATCTAGCAGATTTCACATTGGTGGGAGTTGACACGCCTGATCCCCTTGCGGTCAATCAAGGGATCCTACAGTAGGAGTCTGAGACCTTGTATGAGCCGTGGGACCGTGTCAATGCAAGGGTAAGGTCATTTATCTTTCTAAACTGTACTCCTCAAGTGATTAATCACATGAAGCACATGACGGTGGCCAACAGGATCTAGGAGCATTTGGCGTCCCTGTATAATAAAACCTCTCCCATGAAGAGGGTTTCCCTGAAGTTCAGATGAGATTCTTGGATCCCAAGAAGTCTTCATTGATGCGGGAGCACGTCAAGAACTTACAATAACTTTAGCAGGAGATTCTCCAAGCGGGAAAGCAGATATCTTCCGAGGACATGGCGATAACTCTACTGTCCCAACTATTGTCTCAGTATGGTGCCTTCTATTCATCCTTAATAACCAATGGAAGGATGGATGCGTTGACCTGGGAGGACCTGGTCCCGATAGTGCTTGACCAGGAGGAGAGATTTGTAGATCATACCTATGAGAATCAGTCTGAGGCTTTGGTAGCTGAGCAAAAAGGTCAAAAGCAGTTGACAACTGAGGAGCGGGAAGCACTCAAGGCATCACATACATATAACCAATGTGGCCAAAAAAATCATTATTGACAGCAATGTCCTCAAAGAAACAATGAGGGGACCAATAACTAGCAGGATGGTGTTACCGCCGCTACTATGTTTACTCCAACCTTCTAGTAGCACGCGGCAAGATGAGCTACCAAGAGGCTTTTTGGATCCCGACGGAGGATTGCTTGCTTGTTTGTGGCAGCGGTACTTGCCAAACAAGTGCAATGGTGATGGAATCTCTACTCAAGGTAAGCTTTCAAGCAAGACATCGAGCAATGAGGAGTTGTTCCCGCTGACTCAATGGCAATATGTTACCAATATGTGTTTTGTTTGGACGTTATGACCAAGCAGCCTATCTTGGCCATACTCGAAGGGGATAGCAAGCCCTTGCCTCAGCCTTTAGTGGCTTGTATGAGTTACTTTTCTTATTCTACCTTGTCTCATAAGCTTATTAGCGTTAACATTTCTTTCTTTCTTTCTTCCGTTCTCTTATCAAATCCAATAAGGTTCCATTGCATGGATCAGCTTTTCATGTTGTATTGTATTGAAAGTAGTAATAGTCTACATGCTTGTTAACATATCTTTCTTCTCTCATAGGCCCATGAGGCCTCCCGAAGACGTTAATATATCTTTCTTTCTTTCTCTTATCAATTCAGTAAGCTTTCGAGGCCCCACACGTTAACATATCTTTCTTCTCTCATAGGCCCATGAGGCCTCCCGAAGACGTTAATATATCTTTCTTTCTTTCTCTTATCAATTCAGTAAGCTTTCGAGGCCGCACACGTTAACATATCTCCATTGGATGAATCTTGTTTCCATGTCACATATGCTCGTTAAACCTGAAGTGCGCAATAACAGTTGTCATCCCAAGCAAGAAAGCAGGTAATCAGCAAGCTTTAATTTTCTTTAACGTTCTTCCTTTTTTAGTCAGCTAATTTTTTGTAGCAATGTTGGTACGAAAATTTGCAAAAAAGAAAAAATAAGCTTGAGCTTGTACAGACCAAAACAATTCACGAGGAAGGTATCATAGCCTTAAGAAGGAGCATCTTGGAGCGAAGGAAAAAGTACCCGAGTCTTCGTTTACATCCAATGGTATCTTGTCGGATCCTTTATAAACTGTGTCCAGACACAAAGCAAATCGTTAATTTATGTCTCTAGTCTGGCACAAGAGGATTCAAAGGAAGACAACGCCACATTTAGGGATCCTCACACTTATCGATATCATCATCCAGCTCATCTAAAGGGGCATCGACATCAATCAGTTTTCCCTTTCGCTTATGAGTAGTCTGCCCGCTCTGCTCACGCCTTGTTTTCCCTCGCCCACGTTGACCCATCTTTATATTGCTCTCTGCAAAAGATATTGCATTAGCTGCCAAACAATACTGATACGTCGCTGCACAAAGTTTCTGAATACAAGTCACCTCGGTCTGCAAAAGATCTTGCCTTAGCTACCAAAAAAATGCCGATGCTGCACACAAGTCTCTGAATACAAGTCGCACAGCGTACCCTTGCGTTTGTGACCGAAACCTTCAGAATCCGAGGTCACTACTTGCTTGTGTTGCTGAAAAACTATACATGTAACACACTTTTAGTGTGTCCTGCATTGTTGATCTCATTATCAATGCTCTCCTGGAGTTTTGTGATTATTCTTAGTTTTTTAGGAATTTTTATTATGAATTTTTAAAATTCTTAACCTCTACTTATTGGCTAGTGCTTTAGGATTGAGTTAGTGGGAGTTTTGTGATTATTCTCAGTTTTTAGGAATTTTTATTATGAATTTCTAAAATTCTTAACCTCTACTTATTGGCTTCTCAGCTTTTAGCTTGTGCGCGCTTTTTACTCCCCTCCAACATGGCTATAAATCAATTTGGGACCTCCATGCTTGAGCTTTGCTTAGAACGATTGCCTTGGCTTCCTCCAGCTACAAGTCTTCAAGTCACTTCAAGCTTTCCAGGCTTTTAGATACATATTTGTTTCGGGAATCTAGTACTTCAACTTTAATGTATTAGGTACATATATGGGTCTACTTTAATGTTAAAAACCAACTTTTTGTGAGTAGCCTAATGAACACCAAACCAAGACCAATATTTTGTTTTCCTGGGTACAAAAGTGCCATGCCAAAAATTCCATAGCGAACAAAATTTTAAAAAAGTGTATTAATTAGTCTCCTCTCCGAGTATAAAATTTAACCTACCTTAAAATGGAACTATTAGTCTCCTCTTCCACTAAAAAAATTTAACCTTCCTTAAAATGGTTCCACTTTAATTTAAAAAATATAACTTTCTGTGAGTAGCGCTAATGAACACCAAACCAAGACCAACATTTTTTAATTTTCAGATACAAAAATGCCATGCCAAAAGTTCCATAACGAATAGCATTTTGGAAAACTCTATTAATTAGTCTCCTCTCCAATCATGAAAAATTAACCTGCCTTAAAATGGAACGAATTAATTAAGTGATTTACCTAAGTTTTAAAAATTAAACTATAACCCAAAATGAACTTGCTCATCTTTGGCTCCTCCCTGCTCCTCTACCTTTCATCTCTCTACTTTGATGTGAAATCCATAACTTTCTATCAGTAGCCCTGACAAACCAAACAAAGATCAACATTTTTTTATTTTCAAGTACAAAAATGCCGTGCCAAAATTTGTGTAACAAATAGGATTTTGAAAAACTCTATTAATTAGTCTCCTCTCCCATCAATAAAAACTAACCTACCTTAAAATGGAACTAATTAATTGAAAAAATATATTAACTAGTCTCCTCTATTAAATATCATTTTGGAAAATTCTATTAATTAGTCTCCTCTCCCATCATGAAAAACTAGCCTACCTTAAAATGAAACTAATTAAGCGATTAATCTAAGTTTTATAAATTAAGCTATAACCCAAAATTTACATGCTCATCCTCGCCTCCTCCTTGCTCCTTACTCGTTGCCTCCCTATTCCACCTCCCGCACTGCCCCTTGCATGCCTCTCCTCTCTACCTTCCTTCCCTCCCTCTGCCTCCCATCGCTAGTTAAGATATTAGCTTAACAAATATTGGGAATGCAAAAATGTCCATTCCCTAAACTGGTTGCGAGTAGGTAGAGTATTCTTTTGTACCTTCTTAGCAAAATTAAACATCTCTTATGTTCTGATGAACCGATCAACCTAGAGAGTGAACTTTCAAGCCATTGTCATGTGACATTGTGCATCGATGAGGTCGTAGTCGCCATTCTCCTACATGAGAGCATCCTTCTTTCAAACCCATGTTGCTTGAACTATCTTTCTAGCTATGATAACCTTTATGGCGGGCTCTTATATTTGATTAAATCTTAAACAAAAATGGGAAACTGTGACTTGGACATCACCTTCTTCTATTTTATTTCATTCCTAGTACCACCTTGAACTCTCACACCAATCTTAATATTGATAAACCTATGTAAGAGTGAAAGTCTTAATAAACATGTATAGCATAAAGGACTAGCATGTGAAAACCATCTCTGAACGAGAGATTAGACTGGTAAGAAGATAATGGTGAGTGAGGATGAATTTATTGCATACCAAAAAAAGGGGTTCCCATTTGGATCCTCCTCTGCATTTTGCTTCAAAAGTGAGTTTGTCTGCAAAGAGAATTCAAGAAAAGATGAAAAATGAAATAAGGAGAGAGCATAGGGAAGAAATGTAAGGACGAGGTAGGAGAACGTAGGCAAGAAATGTAACTAGTAACCGCATAGAAGACGACAAGGGGGAGAGAATGTAGGGAAGAAGTGTGAGGAGGAGGCGATAGAGCTAGAAGGAGCTAGAAGAAAAGCTACAGTAGCCAAGATTATTTGGACATGCATATTAATTTCTAGCATTAAACTTACGGCAATTGAATGTTAATGATTTACATTCTTATAGCTTAAGTTAATCAAGTAGCTGACTTGAAGCCGGAAACACTAGCAAGGGCACACATTCACTTTCACATTTTCCCCCCCCCAAAAAAAACTTACCTTAGTCAAACAATCGACTTGAAGTAAACACTAGTGCTAGGGGCACACATTCACTTCTGCTTTTTCAAAAATGGAATGTAAACATTTTAAGGTAATCCAATACATTTATTTTTGCCAAATACGGTTGTAAACAACATTTTTTGTATGCTATAAAGCTCAAAGTAGACTTTGAAAGGCTCTAAAACTCCCAATGAAAGGAAATCGGCCCTACACATTAGTTGCTTCACCAAAGTCAAAAGGGCATGGAAATGAAATGTGCCACAAATTTAGGATATGAATACCTTCTAAGAGAGGCTTTAAGGCCTACACCAACTTTAGCACTTGATGAGTTTTTCGCAAAAGACATAAAAAATGTGCTCTCTCCTAAATCATATAAGAACACGACCCAAGGCCAAAAGTCCCAAATGGGTTGACTAAAGTTAGTCCTTCTTCTTTATTTCCACCTTGTTTATTCATTACAATCATATTTGCAATGTAGTAATTGATGAAACATATGAAGACTATGTATACCTCAATACCTTTGGTCTCATTTTAAGATCCATGGCCTTAGCAATACAAAATGGTATACCATAAGGATCATTTAGATACTACCATTGCCATCATGGTGCAATCTTCTCCCTTCTTCTTTTTTTAAAATCTCCTCAGTCCAATGTACTTCCCTTTCTCCCCATAAACCCTTGTGTATTGCAACTAGCTTGATGCTTATGTATTTGTAGTAGGGTGATGAACCTCCATTTATTTTTTAATGAGTAGAGTGATGAACATCCATTTCTTTTCTAATGATTGCTTCCAATGCAACTAGCTTAATGCTTAGGAATTTGTAGTAGGGTGATGAACCTCCTCCATTGCTTTTTTAATAATAACTTTCAATGCTATTTTCATGTTTCTCTAACTTTCTATTCCAATTCTTCTCCATTCTTGTTTTTTTAATCTCCTTGTTGCAATGTACATCCCATTCTCTCCATAAACCTTTATGTATTGTGATTGCAAGTAGCTTGAATATTATAAGGCATTTGCATTACGGTGATGGCAATAACCTCCATGCGACTTTCATGGTTATCTCCCTTGATTGCAATGCCAACCTTCTGAATGTGTTTGGATGTAAGCTTGCTATTTTACTCTAGGAACAATGGACCTTGATTACCAAAAAACCCAATCACATTAGAGTTATGAACCTTAATTGCTTCTTTGACAATAACTTCCATGCTATGTTCACGTTAAATTGCAACCCCAACCTTGTAAATTTGTATGAACTTGAGCTTGCTAGTTTATTATAGGAACAATAGACCTTGATTGCCCCCACATAAATGGGTCTACTTTATTGTAAAATCCATAACTTTCTGTCTGTAGCCATGAAGAACACCAAACCAAGACCAACGTTTTTTAATTTTTAGGTGCAAAAATGCCATGCCAAATTTTTTGTAACAAATAGCATTTTGGAAAAACTCTATGAACCAATCTCCTCTCTCATCATGAAACCTAGGTTAAAAGTGAACAAAGTGATTAAAATAAATCTATAAATCTACTTCACCTCCTTCCTACTCCTCGATCATTGCCTCCCTCTTTCGCTTCACTCGCTATCCCTTGCGTCTCTCTCCTCTCTCTCTTCCATCTCTCCCTCCCTCCCTATACCTCCTATTACTAGTTAAGATATCAAACTTAGCAAATATTGGGAATGTAGAAATGTCCATTACTCGAACTCGCTACAAGTAAGTTGGGTATTCTTTTATACCTTTTTGGTAAAATAGATACATGAAATGTTTTTGCTTTATATAGAAGAATATTATTAGAAATAGATGTTTGTATTTCAAATTGTATTACAAAGAGGATTCATAGATTGTTTCTCTTCTTCTTCAACTCTAATACACCAATAATAGGGTCTTTGAATTCTTAACTAAGTCCTTAGAAAGACCGCTATGCTATTTGGAATCTCGCATTCAACTCGTAAGTTCTTATAATCTCATGTACAACACATTGGAATGGATTACATAGGTTGCCTTGGGTCAATACTATGAATTCTCCATGCCTTCTTGTTCCAAATGGATGGATTCTCCATTCCTGCTTGCTACTGCACACATGAAGAAACATCATTTTAGAAATTTAAATTTAAAGAGATGTAATGCATCATGTGAATTCTTCTTCTTCAATCAACTTTTGAGCTTCAAGACTTACATTAGTAGCATCACAAGCTCCAAGCATCTCCTTTGCATCACAATTCCCTTCAAGTCCTGATGTTGGGGCCAAAGGCCCCAATGGGGTTCTCAATTCACAAGAGACTCTCAAAATAGCAAGAACCAGAAGACACAAAATAAGAATGAAGAAGAATGGTAACTAACTCATACATTGCTCTTTCATTGCATGCATATATAGAGAGGTCTATGCCCCTTCATTGCCCACACATGTGCCTCTTGGTATCCCTATGTGCAGGCCCTAACACATGGCACTCACGGTGGACTGTGCGAACCACACATGCATAAATATCCCCTGAGTGGAAGTCAGATGCCAAAGAAAGAGTGCAAAGGAGAACAATCCTTTTGGGCACAAGCCAAGGCAGAGAACCGTGTGAGTGCATAATTGAAATACAACAATAGGCATAGAATGCCACATTCTTGAAAAAACTCCAGCAATGTTGATATAGATCTTGCCTTTTCAATTGCAAAATAATTGCACCAATAACTGATTACCCTAGAGTGCAAACTTTCAAGCCATTGTCATGTGCAATTGTGCATCAGTTGTAAGGCAATTTTGCCTTCTACCTGGACTCAGTGAGATCATAGTCACCATTCTCATACATGAGAACATCCTCTTTCCAGACCCACGTTGTTTCAACTTGTCTTTCCAACCAGGTCACCCGTTATGATAGCTCCTTATGTTTGATTAGGCCTTAAAAGAAAATGGGAAACCGCCTCAAAAAGCCATCTTCCTTTCATTTTCTCAGTAGTATGGCTCTAGTGGCCCCGTTTGCCCTCAGAATTCACATTCTTCTTTTGTATTTTGTTTCTAGTAACACCTTTATTTTTGACACTACTATCAATATTGGCAAAACCTACATAAGGGTGAAAGTATGAACAAAGAAACACATGCAACATAAAGGACTGCACGTGAGGACAATGCCTGAATGCAAGATTAGACTGGTGAGAAAACAATGGGGATTGAGGATGAACAACACGAGGGGTTCCCATTTGGATCTTCTTATGCATTGCGCTTCAAAAGTGAGTCTATCCGGCAAAGGGTATTCAAGAGAAGATGAAGAATGAAATGAGGATAGAGTGTAGGGAAGAAATGTAAGGAGGAGGTAGGAGCGAGCATAAGCAAGAAATGGAGGGAGAAGGAGCCAGAAGAAAAGCTATTGTAGCTAAGTTTTTATGGGCAGGCGGATTAATTTCTAGGAGTGAACTTACATTTATTGAATGTTAATGATTTGCATTCTTATAACTTATGTTAATGTGACAATCAATGTGGTTTGCCACATTGGTTGGCACCACCACATTTTGATACCTCTGATGTATTCTGAGCATTAGGATTTTGCTTGGATTTTGCCTTGGAGCCAAAGGCCCAAGATGATTGTAAAAGGTGAAGAAAGAGAGTGGTGGAGAGAATAGGGTTCGCCCTCACTTCCTTCAAAAGTTGGCATGTATAAAAGGCCAAATAGTTGACTTTGGTCTTCATTGTTGTATGCTCACATTGGAATACAAGCTCTCTTTCTTCTCTTGAAGTTTGCTCAATGTTTCCTCTTCATGCCTTTCATGAGTGCCATGTTCTCTTCCCCCTTCTCCTTCACCTTGCACACTCCCTCTCAAGTTTCCCCTCCCCTCTCCCCCCCCCCCCCTCTTATCTTATGGATCCATGATGGCAACAAGTCAAGAATTGCTAGAGTGATACTAGCGGACATCATTTGCATGCATTGCTCTTCACCAAAATTTGCTTGGAGGGAATACCGTGTTTGCATATTGACTAGATCCCTATGCATATGAGTCACCACTGGAGACTTCACATTTTGGGTGCCACTATCGGGAAGGGCGCCACATACACTTTTGATTGCATAGTCGCTCTTGTTATCTTCCCATTGCCCAACGCTTGGTAAAATAACAATTGCTTTTGGAGTATTGGTAGTGTGTGAGTGAAAATAAGAGTTTTTAAGGGTTTTTGATTGACTTGAAAGAATTTTGATGTGTTTTTAGCTTTTAAAACTTTAATAAAGGTAGTTGAGGTGATTGCTAAGGCATTGTTGCTCTCAACTACAATCAAGAACACTAAAAAACAATGTTATTTGTGAATTTTAAAGTGGTTTGAAGTGACAACATAGTCACATTTTGAAAGTACCCACCAACGTGCTTGTAAATGTGTTGCTTTTTGTTGTTTCTGTGCTTCCCTAGCTAGAATAGGTAGTCTAGCATTCCCCAAGTCCACAAAACCCTACAAAAAAATCATAAAAGTTGAAAAAATAATCAAAAACTAGTTGAAGAATTGTGTAGATAGGACTCTATAGGGTTAGCCTCTAATTTAGCGCCATGCTAAATTAGCTAATTTAGAAGGGTGAATTAACTTTTCACATACAGGTTGACCTAACAACTAGCTGGAGCACTTAATGTGACAACTAAATACCTCCAAAAGTCAATGCTAAATTACATGCTAATTCAACATGCACGCATAGAACCTAACCCCACGCCCACAAGGTTAGCTTCCAATAAATCGGATCATTGTTGGTAGAACTCGAAGAAATCTTACACTTAAGGGCTTTTAAGAATTACCAGGATCAGTGTAACCTCAAAGATCAAGCATAAAACCTATAAAAATCCATTTGTGACTTCAAAATATGATAAGTGGACACTACGCTGAATTAAGCTCTAACTAGTGCCACGCTCAATGAAGACCCAATTCAACATGCTTAATCCCTATTTCAATGCACAAAGTTAGCTCTGCTAATTCAATGCCATGCAAAGTTAGCCAGTTAACTACAATTGGTCACGTTTTAATTGCTAATGCATGTCTAAGGTGTTCACATGCATTCTTCCACGTATATGCACTTGAGATCTAGTATGGTGTTGTGTAGCTTTACATCAAACCAATTTGGGAACTCAATCCTAAGATCACACTCAACACACACACCATCCCAAGCTAATATATCCAGATCCAAAGACCTTATGAGTTTTGATGGAGAGATGGGTGAGAACCCGAATGTCCAAGCCTCCATGGCCCCCAACTCTAGCTTGGTTTGACACCAGTTACCTACATCATCTCGAATATGAGAAACTTTCTCCAATATGTTGGGAAGGTTTGGGATGATTGAACGATATGGTAAACCCATTTGCTAGGTAGAATAGAGTGCCAAAGGAGTGGTAGGCCCCAACTCAAGCACCTACGTTAGAGGACACGTGGAGTGCACCAATTCCTATCACACCGCTAAGCAATCTACTATTGTGTGTTCACTTCTTTGAGGGAGACCCTCCTATAGTTGTACCAACTTAGGAAGGAGGCCTGGAAGGTACCCCATATCCATCATCGGCTCCTTATGGACTTGTATACCTGATGTAAATATGCCCATTCCTGGGGTACCGCTGATGCAAAATCGGTGATACCTAATCAGCCTTGTGGCCCAATTCCATTGCCTAGTGTGTTAGGTTCTACAAATCCTTTTTTTTTTTAAACTTGCTAACTTTAAACATGGACAACCCATGTATGGGCCAGGTTCACATCCCAACCTCCGAATTCTCTTACTACCTAGATCATACTCTCTGATGAGGCTATGAGGATCCTAGTGCCAGCACTAGAAAGGGGGGCCATGCCACCAACCTTTACAAGAAGGGAGACTAATCCTGCTAGGACTAAATTAGTCACGATCTCCAAGCTCATCACCAAAAACTTGAAAAAGTCCAAGTCATGTATTTCAGTGCATAGAGCTAGATGCTAATTCAATGCCATGCAAAACTAGCTAGTTAATTACAATTGGTCACATTTTAATTGGCAGTTCCTGTCTAAGATATTCACATGCATTATGCCACCTACATGCACTTGAGATCTAGTATGGTGTTGCGCAGCTTTGCATTAAACAAATCTGGGAACTCAATTCTAAGCTCACACTCAATACACAAACCATCCCAAGCTAATATATCCACCTCCAAAAAACTTATGAGTTTTGATGGAGATATGGGTGAGAATGCGAATGTCAAAGCCTCCATGGCCCCTAACTCTAGCTTAGTTTGACCCCAGTCCCCTACCCCTTCCACCACAACATCTCGAATATGATTTCCCCCCCCCAATATGATGGGAAGGTTTGGGTTGACTGAATGATATGGTAAACCCATTTGCTAGAGGTAGAATAGAGTGCTAGAGGAGTAGTAGGCCCCAACACAACCACCTATGTCAGAGGACATGTGGAGTGCACCAATTCCTACCACACCGCTGAGCAATCTACTATTGCGTGTTCACTTCTTTGAGGGAGATCACTCCTATAGTTGTACCAACTTGGGAAGGAGGCCCAGAAGGTACCCCACATCCATCATCGGCTCCTTATGGACCTATACCTGATGTAAATATGCCCATTCTTAGGGTGCCACCAATGCAACCCGTGATTCCTAGTCAGCCTTGTGGCCCAATTCCATTTCCTAGTGTGTCGGGTTCTACAAATCCTACTTTTGTCCAACCTGCTAACTTTTGGAACCCTAAACATGTAGGTTTCGATAAAGTGATAATACAAAATGGGTCACATGATCCTATCCACACCATCTTCATCTAGTGGTACTAGCTCCAATAGTAGCGTATTCAATCAATCATCCCAAGGCAAGGAGGAGACTCGGGGAATCCTGATCCATAGAAAACCTACAACCCCTAAAGGGCATGCTGAATAACCCACTTCCATCATGAAGAAACCACGCTTGGCTGAAGCCCTTGGCTCAAGCCCAACAATTGGTGTAGGAGTGGGAAGACAATGTTGAATAACAGCTTAAGGCAAATAGATGGGTGGACACCATTCACCCTAGTCACCAAGCATCCAATAGGGCCTCTAAAGCCTTTAGTGCACTTGAAAGATTAGAAGAGGAGGGTGCATAAAGCTCTTCAGCCAGAGGGTCACTCTTCAACCTGAGGGTCACTACTACTAAGGAACAAGATGTTCGAGGAAGACCCGGCATGGCACCGAGTAAAGGAAGATGACAACATGTACTTCTATGCATTTGAAGAGTAGTGGATTGGCCTTGAGCTAGTCATGCAGATTGGGATAGGGATTAACTATAAGAAGAGATGGGGTAGAGGAGAATTATAAATTTACTCACTATAACAAAGCAGGCAACTTAAGTTGCTAATTGAGAAAAACTAATGTACAAAACATTAAGATATAGAAGGTGGATATGGTAGAAGGTTACTTTAAAACATTTAAAAAGTTAGAAAGGATAGAAAAATTACGAGTGATTAAAGGTGGAAATTAACATAAAACCTTAGAAAAGGGAGGGTAGAAGACTAGTGACATGATAGAAATAAGAGGTTAGGAAGGGTTAAGAAAAGTTAAGTGGAGTAAAATAGAGTTTGCTCATAAGAGCAATGCAAAAGGTCGAGGGCCATGATGCCTTAAATGTATTCTTTAGGAGGCGGGAGCGAGAGTCGGAGTGGGTTCTTGATTCGGAGCAAGAGTCGGAGTTGTTGAGGGTCTTTGATTGGAGCGAGACATCCCAAGAATGTTTCTTGTGTGTGTGTAGAAGACATTACAACACCCCTTTCCATAGTGAAGATAAGACAAATTTAAAGTAGGAATGAAAAATGTTAAATGACAAACTTTAAAATAAATAGAAAATCCTCTATGAATGATAAGTTGTTGGCAGCATTAAAGTCTAAGTTACCTAAGGTTTTCTAATTGCTAGTAAACTGCAAGGGTTGACTCCCCCTTTTGCATCCATCAGTTGAAATTTTGGAGTTCCAGCAAAAGAGAGGTATTTACAGATTGCCTTGTGAGTCTGATTATGCAGTGATGCCAATGTTTTGAGGCATCTCAGTTCCTATTTTCGATAGCGATCATTTTCGTGGGGCCATGATTTTTAGGAAATACCTTATGCAGATCACTCTAGTTGCAATTTGAGTCGTGTGCGCTCATCCATGGTTTGCATTGGGTTGCAGTGGATGCTTTATAGGCTATTTAGATGTATTGCAATCCTTGTTGGATGCGTTGATAGGCCCAGATTGCCTTGTGGGATGCTTTATTGAGAAACATTTAGCACATAGATGCTATTTTATGATGAGGGACAGCTTAACACATTGCAGTTGATGCACTGATAGTGCTATGCTCTCTTGGATGAGACATTATTGATGCTTATGCCCATGGACGATGTTTATGCTTGAGACATTTGACTCTTATTGGCATTGAGTTTGCCATTGTTTTGTTATTGCAGGTTGGCATTTTCTTTTGGGCCACATTTGCTCATATGGATGCATAGTATATACACATGAGTCAAATGCATTTTGATGCTTTAAGCTTTGAGTTTTTGATGATATTACCCTCCATTGTGGTAGACATATTTGGGTGCACGTCATGGTATCCTCTTCCACGTCTAAAAATGAGTTTTATAGCATTAAAAAGTTTGATGGGACAAGCTTTTCTCTGTGGAAAGAAAAGATAAGGGATGCTTGTTCAAAAGAAGCAGAATAAACCCTTGGAAGAGATTACAACTAAGTCTGCAGCTATGTTTGAGGATGATTGGAATAAGTTGGATGGATTGGTAAAGTCTACTGTTAGACTTCATCTTGTAGAGTCAGTTTATTTCTTAGTACTAAATAAGCAAACTACAGAAGATTTGTGGAAGAAATTATGTGTCACTTATGAGAAGGAAAGTGCCTCTAATAAAGTTTACCTGATAAAGAGGTTTTTTGATTTGCAGATGAAGGAAGGGATCTTCCTTGCTTCTCACTTGAATGAATTCAATATTATTTTCAACCAGCTTTAAGCTTGGAAGCTGAATTTTGATGCGGAGACTAAGGCAATATTCCTCTGTGTCTGAAAAGGGAGCAAAAGGATAAGAAAAATAATGCAAATTGGGGTGCAAATAAGAAGGAAGAGAGTCCAAGGGAGGACAAAGAAAAAGTGAAGATCGAGGAGATCAATGCAGTCTCACTGATGATAGTGACAATGACATTCTCTTTATGTCTGGTCTACCTGCAGAGTTGCTTACCACTTCAGATGATGCATATTCCCAAAATTGAAATTTGAATTCTAGTGCTTCATTCCATGTTACTCACCATAGGGAATGGTTCTCCACTTATGACGGTGAAAAGACAGGTTGTGTGCATCTTGAAAATAACTATGTATGTGACATAGTGAGAGCAGGTGACAAAGTTTTCTTTTACAAATTGGTCTGCATTTGTTTTGAAAAATATGAGACATGTGCCTAAGTTGACCAAGAGTCTCATTTCAGCGGGTCAACTAGATGATGCTGGCCACCTTTGGCTTTCAGAGTTGTATAATTCAAAAGGGCTCTATGGTTTTAGCAAGGGGTGCCTATTATGGGACATTGTATCTCTTACATGTATCAAGGGTGTCTGATCATGTTGTTGCAATTAACTGAGCAGGCAAGTACTTCTTTATAGCATTGTCAGTTCGGACACATGAGCCAAAATGGAATGAAACTCTTAAATGGATGCTACTGTGTAAGATTCATAGCACTTAATGAAGAGAAGGGTGTGTTTTTTAATGTAAGATTTAATTTGCATCCTTAATTAGGTTTTGAAAGTTGGATTATTGGGACTGGTCGACCCCAAACCGATGCTATTAGTGAACTAAGGTCCTAAGGAAACTTTACAAATCCCCATTCAATCTTTGCCAAGACTACGGGAGCTCTACTTGTTGATTGGAATTCCTATTATACCAACCATACATTACAATGATCTGCACTCTATCATGAATTCTGAAAGCCTAAATTGTCCTTGAAACAACTCAAGTAGGATTAACAAAAGCCTTACTACTATTGGTTCATTTTGCATTTCCTTGGCTAATCTCTTCATATATGTATAGCCACAATTGTATGTGTTGGTTGATATGTGAACTATAGCTACTATGGTTTCTATTGTATTTAGCTTAGGCAAGTGACAAGACTAGTCATATTGAGTATGTCGATGATTCAAAGAGCAAGCCATCTCAATGAGTTACATGGCAAAATAATTGAGTACTTAAAATCCCTTTTATTGCAATTCTATTGTGCTATACAAAGTCATATAATAGAGATAAAACAAACCCAACAACATGACTACCTGAGAGGGCTAGTGCAAACCGCTTTAGTTACTTTGTTGCCTTAATTTTTTGTACATTTGTCAATGGTACCCGACAAAAACCATAAAGAATATAAGTCTCATGTCATATTCAATGAGTACATGTACATACATACATATACAAAATTTCACAGCCCGTAACTCAGAAGATTGCACGAATGCTTGCAAATATGCATTAAGTAACCTACGCAAGTTGGTGTCCCAAAAATCTGCTCTTGTCAAGGTAGAACTACTATGGTTTCCCTTAAGGGTCCCGTATAAGGCAAGGGGGACAAAACTCACCAGCACTAGCACAAAGATATGCTTGCCTTGTCTTGGGGGCCCTATACCTAAGGGCTAAGGTGTGTGTAGGATACGAGCAAGCCATGTGGGAGAGTTACATAGCAAAATAATGTGTGTTTGGACGTAGTGTAAAATCCCTTTTATTACAATTATACTGTGCTATACAAAGTCGTATAATAGAGATCAAACCAAACCCAACAGAGTGACTCCTTGAAAGGGCTGGCGCAAACTGCTTTAGCTACTTTGTTGCCTTAATTTTCCGTACATTTCATCGATGGTACCCTACGAAAACCATAAAGAATAAAAGTCTCATGTCATATTCAGTGAGTATCTACATACATACATATTCATGTCATATTCAGTGAGTCATATTCATAAAGAATAAGTCTCATGTCATATTCAGTGAGTATCTACATACATACATATACAAAATTTCATGCAGCTTAACTTTCTTCATAACGGCTCTAATTTTCACAAAATATAATGGCTCCTAATGTCCAAATGGAGTGCAAGCAAATATGTTGCACTCCTAATTCATAAAAAAACTTTTCAGAGTGCGGCAGAGAGAGGAAGAGGAAGAAGGGAGGGGGAGCCGAGCGGAGGAGGGGGGGAGCTGAGCGGACTGAGCAAGAGCGCTCAAAAGAGTCCGGGGGCCAAGCGGGAGAGGAGAGGTTGAGGAGGGTGTTAGTGCAAGGCGAGGCTGAGGAGGGTGGGAGAGGGCGAGGCAGTGAAGGGCAAGAAGGGGGGCAGAAGAAGGGCGGCGCGAGATTGAGGGAGGGGTGCCAATGGGAGACTGAGCAGGAAGGGAAGCGTAGGGTTTTCACTCCCTCCCCCCAATTAACCCTTTAATATTTCACCCTTTATGAGCAACCCTCCCCATTCACATCCACAAGTACTACTGTAATTTTTTTATTTTTTGTTTGACGCGGGGGGGGGGGGCGGGGGGTGGCATATTTCATATTGAGTGTATATATAAATACATACATATAGACCAACCACAGTTGAGCAAGAAAGCACACCTGATAATACTTCAATAATTGAGGTCGTTTCTTCTTGAAAGTGGGCGTAAGCAAATCACGTTCCATATCGAAAGGAATGGATTCTAGATGAATGGCTTTCAGAATCTCGAACCCCTTCAACTGCAGAAGAGCTCCCGAGTTAAGAACGTCCAACAGGCTCTAATTGTTGGTAAAATGGAGACAACCTTCTGAGATCACTTTACCTTCTGCTTCCTGCCCAATGCTGCCAGCTCACTACGATAAAACTCCTGAACTCTTCTCTCTTTGCACAGCTCTGGCAAGTCACCTTTCAATCCATTGGCTTCTGCCCAATTCTGAAGTGATTGCTCATTGGGTACTACCACAGCAACCAGTGATGCTTCGAAACTGTTGCCATATACCCAAATCTGTTGTTTGCACAAAACTTAGTCATGGAACTAAATAAAAAGTATCCATTTTTTAAAAATTAATTCAGGTCCACACTTACCGAATCAACATATAGACTCATTCCATATACCAACTCAAGGTGTTCTACTGCAACATACTCCCCCTGGGCCAGCTTGAAGATGTTCTTTTTCCTGTCGATTATTTTCAATGCACCATTGGGCTGCCACTCACCAATATCCCCTGCACACATATAAGCACACACAGACTCCCTCAAATTTCAACTTAATATGCGTGCACACAACAAGTCTCAACTTTTTAAAGGTCATGATCACACTGATATTTTGAAGGTTACTACCTGTATGGAACCAGCCATCTACTAATACTTCTCGCGTCAGATCTTCCCGCTTGTAATAACCAGAGAACATAATCTTGCTTCGAATGCAGACCTCTCCTCTGGGCACTCTACCTAAAGCATCATAGCCCATGTCTGGTACAGATTCCAGCCTCACTTCAATACTAGGAGAAGGAGGTCCAACCGTACCAATCATGGACAATTCATTTGGGACACAACAGAAGCTTCCAGCACAGGTCTCCGTTAAGCCTTTAAAAGGAAGATCAAGAGTAAGTCCAATAAGCCTGAGTAACAGGATCACAACATACCAACATATCTTCTTTTTAAACCTTAGTAGCCATCTTTTCACAGAAGTTACCATAGCCCTGCACCACCATTGCACAGGTGGCAACTCTTAGGAACTCTTCCACGTGAGATGCGAGGGGAGCTGCTCCTGACATGATAAGCCTAACACGCCCTCCAAGTACTTTGTGTACCTGACTCCAATCCAAATTTGTTCCCTCTTTTCAAAATAGAATTAGAATCATATGCATACCGCAGGCTAAAGAAATTATTGTAGTTAGCTGATGCATGTGCATGGTCTTTTACAAAAATTTGCTTGACCACCATAAATTCTTTAAAGACAAACTGAGAGCCTTACAGTTTGAATATACACATCTTTTCAGTTTCAAACCAGGAGCTTCCTTTTTCTGCCTCTTCTTTTCATTGGCAAATTCAAAAATAGGATTATGATTACGGTGGCAAACTCAGGTGTCCACTACAGCATAGGGAGGACCAGCTCCTTGCAGACTGCTTCCTAGGTTCCCTGTGCAATGCCTATAAGAGCCAGAGGCCAGGTCTTATGAGAACGTTCACGACACTCAGATGCCTTGCTTGGATGGGAGTTCGGATGGGAGAGTCCAAGATTGGGATCCTGAACGTGTATGCCCCAGCGTGTAGACAACACTGCTCGGCCTTTTGGAGGAGGCTGTTAGAGTGTCTTCCGGATGTTGACTCTTGGATTGTTGGAGGTGACTTCAACAACCTGGAGTTTGGGGAAGGCAAGCAGTGCGGCGCCTCGTTCTCTGAGATGCCAACAGCAAAGCATAGCACCTGGGAGCAGTTTTTTTTAATGATCAGTGGTGGCAGAGACCTGTGGAGAGAGCCAGATTTCAGCAGGACTCCTGGCAGCCTTATCTTCTCCTTTGGACAGAGGAGACATGATGGATTTCTAGAGAGATTAGACCGTTTCTATGTTGGGGACTGGGCACTACACAGAGGCGGATCTACCAGGATTCTGGCATGTACCACGATGTCAGACCACTCTCCAATGGTACTTCACTTAGTCATGGTAGGGATTTGGGAGTAGTCAGAGATGGCACCGTGTGAGGGCTGGGCTGTGTGGGTGGCCGATGCGATTCAGAGGAGCAGTAAGCAGCTGCAGGCTCATGCCCTTAGGCGGAGGAGGACCCTTCAAGAGCGTGAGCAGGCTTTGAGGAGAGACCTCGCCTCCATCAAGAGGCTCAGGGAATAGGACCTAGTTTCTCAGTGGCTTAGTGACAGATTCGAGAGCTCGTCTCGAGCTTCAGGACGCTGCAGCGGGCTAAGTTCTCCTATGACTCCTCCCGGGCTCGATGGGTGCAGTAGGGGGACAGGATGACGAAGCGATTCTTTCAGACCACTGGGTCCCAATCGGCAGGCACACAGCTACAATGTCTCCGGGACTCGCAAGGTATCATGCACACTAACCCGCAGGAGATTCTAAACATGACCACCGATTGTTACAGCCAGCTCTTTCAGACGGAGAGGATGACCCCAGCTGGTCTTGTGGCCCGAGAGCTAGTTTGGGATCACGTTCCGACAGTAGTCTCGCAAGACTTATGTAGCAGACTTGAGGAGCCTTTCATAGATGAGGAGCTCTCGGAAGCCCTCAAGGCTCTCCAGAAGTGCCCGGGTGAGGATGGCTTGACTCCGGCCTTCTTTCGGAACTTCTGGGAGATTATCTCCACCCCTTTCCGTTCAGCTTGCCAGGAGATTTTTGACACAAGCCTTCTC
Organism: Dipteris shenzhenensis; assembly: GCF_047967505.1. NCBI lineage: Eukaryota > Viridiplantae > Streptophyta > Polypodiopsida > Gleicheniales > Dipteridaceae > Dipteris > Dipteris shenzhenensis. The sequence goes on from NC_141606.1 coordinate 1,344,086, forward strand.
CCTCAGTCCCTAAGTAGGGGGTGGATTTGTTTGATCCCGAAAGGGGGAGATAGGTCAGATATCCAATAGTGGAGACCGATCATTTTGCTTGATACTGCATACAAGATCCTCGCCAAGGTCTTGAGTTTTGTTGAGTGTTGGAAACCATCAGCTTTCCATTTGATCTTGTAAACCCACTTAGTTCCAATGATATTCTTGCCATAAGGCAAATCACACAACTCCCAAGTGTCATTCTGATGGATAGAATCCAATTCAGCTTGCATGGCCTTCATCCAACAATCACTCTGAAAGGCATCTTGATGACATAATGGCTCTTTATTGCATGCTGTAGCAACCGAAGCATAAGCAACAAAACTAGCATGCTCTTTCCGAACAGCTGCTCTCATACGGGCTGGCAGAGGAGTGTCTTGTTTGCTGTCTTTTAATGTGTCAAGGAGCCAACAGGGTACCTTTTTAGGCTCCTGAATTTCTGCTCTTTCCTGGTCAAGAGCCCTGTGCAAATGATCCTGATCAATGATAGGCACATCAGGCTGAATTTCTGCATGCACATGTGGCTGTAAATGACCAACAGATGGAGGAGGGACAACCTCAGATGGAACATCATCCCGAGCATCAGATGGAAACAAAGCCATCAAGCTGTCAAATATGTCTGGGGCATCAACAACGGGCTGTTTTTGACAGTCCAGCAAAGGCATAGTGAAAGATTCATCAAACACAACATCCAAACTGACAAAACACTTGCCCATGCGGGGCTGATATAGCTTATAGCCCCTGCTCTTTGAACTATATCCAAGAAAAATGCATTTAACAACTTTATCATCCAACTTAGTGTGTCTCTGTGAACGCACATGAGCATAAGCTAAGCATCTAAAAGTCCTCATGTGGGAAATGCAAGGCTTACGACCCGTCCAAGCCTCATACGGTGTGATAGTCTACAGTGCCTTTGTAGGACATCTATTCAAGATGTAATTTGCACGCATGACCGCATCCAACCACAACTTATTAGGCAAATGTTTGCCTTTCAACATGCATCTGGCCATTTCCATTGTTGATCTATTCTTCCACTCAGCCATAGGATTTTGTTGAGGAGTATAAGGCACCGTGCATCGATAATTAATGCCACGGGAAGCCAAAAAAACAGCAAACTCCTTCGACATGTATTCACCCCCCCTGTCTGTATTAATATGAGCAATGTGCAGCCCACTCTCATTCTCAGCCAAGGTAATAAAGTGCTTGAAGCATGAAGAAACATCAGACTTGGATTTCAATGCGAAAATCCAAGTGTACCTGGTGAAATCATCAATAAAAGTAACAAAATAGTAGAACCCCCCAAGAGCTGCAACCCTCATGGGTCCACAAACATCACTATGAATCAAATAAAGCTTACGCGAAGCACCAACTCTCCCATTCTTGGGAAACACAGCACGGTGCATCTTACCAAGCAAGCATGGTTCAGGTAGGCATATGCATTTTGGGAAGATCCATAACCATATCTTCCTTATATAACTTCACCAGGGCTCCAAAATTGAGGTGTCCAAACCTCTCATGCCACAAATGAGTATCTGCCATGGTAGAATCAATAGCAAAGGCATGTGCATCGGCAAGTGCAGCATCATCATCTGAACATCTGTCATAAGCATTAAGTCTATAAAGACCGCTAGACAATGTGCCAGCCAAAACCAGGGTAGAGGCATGTGTAACATCATACACTGCACACCTCACCCCATCAAAAATAACTTGAAAGCCACATGTAGCAATGGCTGAAATAGAAATGAGGTTCTTACGAATGCCTGGAACATAAAGCACATGCTCTAGAGTGACAATACCACCAGAGACAGAAGTAAGAGCAACTTGCCCAATATCTTTCACGGTATATGATGCATTATTGGCACATGTGACACTTCCCCCCTTAGATGTAAGCTCTAATGAGCTGAATAACTTCCTGCACGAAGTGATGTGCTTGCTAGCACCACTATCAAAGAACCAGGCATCACGAACATCTGAAATTGCCATACAAGCATCATGAACATCACGATTATACTGACATGTAACCAAGAAAGCCCAACGGTGGTCTTGTGCGAAATTAGCGGACTCATGTCGATCTTCTGCACTAGAAGAACCAGATACTGCAAGACCATACTCTCTCTTTTTCTTTTCACATGCTATGCGCTTTGTGCATTCAAAAATATCATGCCCAGTTTCCTGCAATAGTTACATCTCTTCTTCTTTTTGTTATCCCCTAAAGAAGAGACACCATGTGAATGATCAGCATGGGAATTAGAGGGCTTTCCAGCTGAAACCTTACCTTTACCTTTGTGTTTATGATGGGCAGCAAATGCTTGATCACTAGCCATAGTAGCATTGCGATTCACACGACTTTGCTCCTCCTAAAGAAGAAGAGCAACAAGCTGGTCAAATGAGAAATGATTGGCATCACCCCCTGCAACCAACCTCAATGTAGTAGCAAAGCCTTGATATGAATCAACCCATCAAGGGTATTAGAAACCAGCTGAGAATCAGGCATAATCTCATCAATGTTGGCCAACTGCTCTTTCAAATCCTTCACATTAGTGAGATAGGCATCCATGTTACCAACCTCATCAAGCTTTAAATCTTTCAACTGCCTACAGAGATAAGCAACCCTCATCTCATTCTGTACCTGATACAAAGATGCAAGCTGATCCCATGCTTGCTTATTTGTCTTGCAAGACCGAATATGAGAGATAATAACCCGTTTCACTGAAAGAGCAATCAAGGCATGTGCTTTGGCATCACGACCATCCCACTAAATTTGCTCCTGTGAAGAAGGCAAAGCACTTGGAGCAGGAGGTGCACGAGTCCTAGCTATAGCAGTAGACCCATCACCTGAAGAAGCAGAGGCTGCAGGTGTAGCACCAGTAAGAGTGCGTGTAGGCCTCGCCTCAAAACCTAAAACAATATGCCATAGATTCTTGGCAACCAAAACATGTCCCATCATGTATGACCACGTGGGATAATTGGTGCCATCAAGCTTGTCATTGGCCCCAATCAGCCCAAACAAATCATCTTTGCCACCAGACATGGTGCTGAAACACAAGGCAAATGCATCAACTGGCAAAGCAAATGGGAGAAAGGCAACCTCTCAGAATCAAGTGCCAAAAATCAGCCTAAGCTTCAAAGCTTATGTCCGCAAAAGACTCTCCTGTCCCAAGGTGTACCTCTTTCCCCAAAGGCAACACGAGGCCTTCCCAAAATGCAAATGAAGCAGAAATTGAAAAAAGCCAATGCAACAACGGCTTACCCAATGATGGACAGTAGTGACAGGCTTTGAAAGCGAGCAAATGAGGGTTGGAAATGAGAATTACAGCAAAAGAAGTGCTCCCACGAGGAGGAGAGCACGTAAAATGGAGTGACAGAGATCCAATGGAGAGAAGCTCGCAGCCCGAGGGAAAGGGATGCCAAATGAGGAGGGAAGGGCTTAAAGAGAAGTCTCCGGATCAATTCAGCAGCTCCGAATGGCTCCAAGAGCTGGCACATAGCTCGAGGCAGCTCCAAAATGCTGACACGCAGCTCGAGACAACTCCGAAATGCTGAAAAACCTGAAATGACTGGCACATACCCGGAGGCAGCTCCCCATATGGAATTTTGATACTCATACGGATTCCACACGTGCGAACTTTCTGGCAGTTTGTACAGTGTACGGATTTTGACAGATGTACGGATTTTCGTATGGATTCTGACATGTGTACGGATTTCCATACGAATTTTGACAGGTGTACGGATTTCCGTACAAATTTTTTCTAATAGGTATGGAATTCCATATAGATGCTGTAAATGCTTGCGTGTGGTCATTTTGCTGCAGCAGGCTGAAAAATGCACTGAAAACCAGTTCCCTTCGCGAGAGTTGCTCCCAATTGCGATCTTCTCGCGTCAGAATGAGGTTTTTCGCGACAGAAGTGCTTGGAAAGGCTCAAACACTCGTGAGGGTGTGAAAACCAGCAAGACCAGTAGGAAAGAGAGCTCCAAAGGTTGCCAAACAGCTTGGGAAAGCTGTCAATGGATGAGGGAATGGATTCCCGACCTGCTCTGATACTACTAGGGTGTTGGAAGCAATGGAAGCTCAAAAATGAAAGCACAATGCAGAAAAACAGATGCTGTAATAGATTGCTGCAAAATTGAAGTGTGGAAGCTCAAGGGAGAGCCAACATAACAAAACCCTAGGGCTAACTGCCCTAACTGGACTAAGTGTCCTAACTGACCTAGATGGTACATAAACTAACTGTACCAATAGTCCTAATTGACTATAACTAGGCCTACAAGGCTCATACCAAGGTATAAGTGGCATCTATGGATAGCCCATGAGATAGCCTACAAGTTTGCGGTTACGGCCCCATCTTAACGACATCATCCATGACATAGACTGGGTTTTTCCAGGAGCGCAACATCTTGGACAACATCTTCACGTTCTGGGAGGCAGTGGATTGGTCAAGGGAGGAGTCACAGCCGCTGGCCGTCGTTCACTTGGACTTTGAGAAGGTCTACGACAGGGTGGAGTGGTCTATCCTGGAGGGTACTATGAGGAGATTGGGTTTCTCAGACAGATGGGTTAGAGGAATTCCAGCATTATATGCAAGGAGCTCTAGTCAGATGGTTATCGGAGGAAACACAGGCGAGGCCTTTCCTCTCTCTTGCTCGGTCCGCCAGGCCTGCCCACTCGCTCCCTTCCTCTTCTTGTTTGTGGTGGAGGCTTTGAGCTACTATTTGAGATCACAAGTGGCGGATCTCACAGGGTTGAGGCTCCCAATTATACAGGAGGAGGAGCTACTTGACTCGGAGTTTGCAAATGACACGGCCTTGTATGTCGAGGGCACCACAGCGTGTCTAGAGAGAGTCAGAGACGCCCTATCTATTTACTGTGAGGCCTCGAGGGCACGGATCAATTGGACGAAATCCATAGGCTTCTTCACGGGCTTTGAGGAGACACAGAAGATCCGTGAGTGGGGGAATGACTTTGGCTTCAGATGGATACCGCGGGGCCAGACGGCAAGATACCTTGGATGCCAGGTGGGTATTGACGTCACAGGAGCAGCAGATTGCCCTGGTCCTTGAGAGTGTTCGGCGCAAGCTCCTCTATTGGAGCTCGGCGAAACTCTCCCTAGCAGGTCGCGCCTTAGTGGCAAACCAGTTCCTTCTTGCCATGGCCTGGTATATCGCCTCCCGATGGTGCTTTCACAAAGGATGCATTGGGCAGCTCCAACAGTTGGTACGGAACTTCCTCTGGGCAGGTTCAAAAGGCACGAAGAACACTAAAGACCGAGTAGCTTGGCAGACAGTGATCATGCCACAGGCACTGGGAGGCTTGGGTGTCAATGATCCGGAGATGCAAAGCAGGGCCCTTCTGGGTAATCGGTGGTTCATGGCCTCAGCCCAAGTGCAGAGCCTTGAAAGCTCCTCTTACAACGAGGGCTTCTGAGGACTTCTGAGGAACACCCCATGCATTGGGGGACAGTGGCAGCCTTCACATAGATGGATCTTCTCAGAGGCCCCCCTTACGGGGAAGGGCTCCCCCCTGATGAGGAGTCTCCATAGGGTATGGCAGAGACTAGTAGGGGGTCTCATCTGTGCTCCACCCAGATGTAGAGAGGAGTTTGAGCGCCAGCCCCTTATGTGGTACCCAAAGATCAGAGATCAAGAGTGACATATGCTCGGACAGCGCACTCACATTGGTTGGGCACAGTGGGACAGTGGTCCAGCAGGATCCTTTGGCCATTGGAGCAGACTACCTACGGAGACAGCGGCGAGGCTTGACTAGCGCATCTGCGAGGGATAGGGCAGCGAATGGGCGAGATTGACTCAGCCATTCCTGAGTCCTGGTGGGAAGGACTTCACGTTTGGAGAGACAACAGATGGTTGGGGTAGTTTTCCCATACTGGTATTCCCTTGAGGATGTTGATGTAGCGCGGCACCACGCACCCCAGCTTCTTCCGTGTAGGACCTGGAGGCCTACTTCAGCCACTCACTGAGAGTGACCACGAGATGGATGGGAGTCTTGATGGGATACACTGGCAGATGATCAGAGTGGTAGGACGTTTGGGGAAGGAGTGGCACATTGACCCTCCCAGTATCTCAGAGTAGGACGTCTCTAGATGGCGCCTTTGGCTGTGGGAGGGTAGACCCCTGAGGGAGGTCCAGTGGGATCCGAGAGAGTGGTTCTGGCCCTCCAGGAGAGGGCTAGCTGAGCCGGTGCATGAGGTTCCCTTCTTTTCCTGCACCACACGGATTGGTAGGAGGCTTCAGATGGACTCGTTGAGGTGGACCCCCTCGAGGGAGAGAGATTAGGTGACCCGGGATGTGCACTCCAGGTTTTGGACACGGTTTTGGTCTAACTTGCGGCCGAGGAAGATCTCATACTTCTTCTGGCTGGCCGCCCACGGAGGCTTGCCCATCGGCCGTGGTTGGAGAAAATGCAAGTGGAGGGGCAGTGCCATTGTTGCTCCGATGGTGTTAGGGAGACTATCCCGCATTGCCTGTGGAGTTGTCGTAGCGCAGCGAGGATCTGAATGGGAGCCCTCAAGATCATGACACGTATGTGGAGTCTTCATAGAGACTACACCTGGGGGATGGTGGCTTAGTTGACAGAGGGAGGACACGCGTTTTAGATTTGTGAATCTCCCAAGCCTACCGGATACAGGGTCAAAGCATCCAGAGGATTGCACTCCACGAGGCAGTCCCCCCTGACAGCCTAGCTCCTCCTCCTCCTCCTCCTAAGGAGGACAGTGTTTGGGACCAATAATGTACTCCAATGCGATGTACTGAAAGTGCATACTTGCCTTGCATCCCATTGGGCTCAAGTGACATACTGGTGGGTGCCAATCATCACCTAGTCTAGATTATGGACCTCTGGATGCCAAACAAGAGGCAATCTCTCAAACTCCTATCTGAACTCATGGAGAATCCTCATCAAGCTTCACATCAGGGATGACCCTTGTCTGACAAGGGGAGCATCTAGAAAGAATCATCTTAACGAGGATTGTCAGGCCCCCCGGTATCCTGGGGCATTTTGCAGGAGGCCATTGTACAGAAACTTCTTCAAGGGCTCCATGCCTAAACTCAACTCCAAACAGTCGCCTTGCATGATAAGGTTCCCCTCTGCACTTCTTCCCAATCTCCCCTCAGCCTAAGCATTCTAGAATCATTGCCTACAATGACACCCTAGCCCATAGGTTCCTTGTCTTGTCCAATGCTTCCCACAAAAGGTTTTCAACTAATCTCATAAACTACCAATACATCCCCTAGCACTAGCATTATTCCACATACAAGGCATTAAAAAATTATAGAGGCCTATGACTTACCAGCTGACCTGGGTAACATGAAACCCAACATGAATTTGATTCGATAGTTGACCTTGTTGCCTAGAAATCCACGTATGTCGGCATCCGCATTGGCAAACAGAGGAAATTTGAGCCTCAGATCTTGTTAGTGTTGCCACAGGCTTTAGTGCTAGCGGAATAGGTAACGGGATCCTTCCAGGCCTACCCAAAGAAGCTCCCATGGCAGCATCCTCGAATCCCACTTCCTATCATATCACAATACATCAGAGGACAAGCAGCAGGTTGAGGATGCAGTACAAGAACTCAGTGAAAGAGCAATTATTGGGTGACTGGTGCTCTTACTCCCATTAGTCAGCAAGTCCAAGATTGGATACATATGATCCTTGCTCTGCAATAGGATCACACCCGACCATCTATGGACATGGAGTTTTCTTAATACAGTTATCCTCACCACAGACATCCCATGCATTTCTTCTTCAAAGGGGTTCTTTTGGGTGGCCATCTTCTTCTATACATGGGACCGCTTTGGTTTTTCTCCCCTCCTAGCCCTCTTCCCCTCTCCGCCTACCCTGCCTAGCCTCTCCTCCACTCTCCACTCTCCACCTACCCTACCCCTTCTCTCCTCTACTCTACCCTACTTTGCCCTCCCTTTCCTTCCCCGCTCTCCTCTCCTACCTCGTCCCCCTCTCCTTCCCAGCCCTCCTCTCCGCTCTCCTCTCCTACCTTGCCCCCCTTTTCCTCCCTAGCCTTCCTCCCCTAGGCCCTCCTCTCCGCTCTCCTCTCCTACCCTGCCCCACCCTTTTTCCTTCCTAGCCTTCCTCCCCTAGGCCCTCTTCTCCTCTCTCCTCTCCCCTCCTCTTCTCTTCCTTCAGCTCCCTTAGCCCCTTCTCGATCTTTCGCCAGCTCACAAAAAGGGTCAGACGGAGCTCGTTGTGTTTGAGTGGGCCTCACCGCCCTGATCGACGAATGGATCCCCATTTAGTCAATCAACGTCCGCTTGCACACCGGCCGCAAAACTGTTATTCTCTCAAAAGACGAGTTGCAGCAACTCAAGAAAGACACTGAGGTTGAGTGTTCCACTTCTCTTTTCGCATGCATCCATGGGTCCCATCCTTCCAGATTACAAGCAAGGGATTGGATGCTGTCAGTGTTACTTGGAGATCTTGCAAGTCACTTGACAGATGTTCGCTTGCTAGGACGAGGTTTCTTCCAAGTGGTTCTTGACTCTCCAGATTCTGTTGCTACAGTGGTCAAGGCCAATCCCTTGGCACTTAGCTCTCGGAGGACATTCTTGACGCCCTTTTCTTTGGGTTTTGATCTTGTGGAGGAGAATAGTCGGGTCACTTCTCTTTTCATCAAATTCCCTGGCCTACCATAGGTTTACCACTGACTCCTTGCCTCTATTGGAGCCGTGTTCGGTTTGGTCACAAAGATCCCCCCTTCCTAGCATGCCCTCTTCAGCAACAGAGCCAGTCAGATCTGGATGGAGTGCCACGAGTTAGGGTCATTGTTTTTGACCGTAACAGGACGAATGACCATATCATGCTCTAGCGCCCTCGTGGCTCATTCTCAAATAGAGGATAGAGGTAGCAGGGAGACAGGACCAGTGCAAGATATGCAAGATTCTTGGGTATTTCACCAGAGATTGCCCAACGACAAAGAAAAGACCTAAAAGGTCTCCTGGTGCAGCTTGTTCTCGTACCACCACTTCGGCACAGAATGCACGTCCTGCACCTTCCACACGTGCTACCAGACCTCCAACAGATTGTCCTAGACCTTCAGCACCAACCACTCGACCACGACCTTCACCTTCAGCACGCCCAGGACCTTCAGCACACCCTACTCCTATTGTCCCCCATTGGGTACCAGTGAGGGTTGCCACGCCTACTTCTGCACAGGAGGATGCCACTGGTGCCACAGACCTTTCATCTTTATATGCAAGTGACGTCCCATTCATAGTTTCTGGTGCTGATGTTTTGGCCCCTGTTCCCCTAGTTGCAGAGCAGGAGGGGTTACATGCTCATGGTTCACCCATGGAGAGAGTTAGAGCTGACAGTCACACTGATAGTCAGTCCCCTGATCTTCCACCTCAGCAGCCCCCTTCTTCTTTGCATCGTCATGTTACTTCTCTTGATAGAGGTAAGGGGGTTATCTCTTCCACACCACCGAGTGGAGGGATTCTTCGCAGTCTGGCTCCGGACTTGGCTCACAAGAACTCTTTTGCAGCTTTGGCAGAGATAGCAAAGTTGATATGGAGGAGTTTGTTCCCTCCACTTTAGGGGAGGCTGTTATCGGGATTCCTATATGTGTGGGGATTCTTTCCACTATTGATTTTCCTCCACTTGACAGGAGGGGTTTTCCGCAGGAGAGGATTGTCTCTGCCACCAGGTCGGGTAAAAGGTCTTTCACCCAACCTCCTCTCGTAGATGAGGATTGTCAGCTGGAACATTCAGGGCCTAGGTGGTGTGCCACATTGCCACCATAGGCAACTAATTCGTAACCACCTTCATGCAGGTGTAGCCGGTGGTCTTATAGACATACTCTTTCTTCAGGAACACAAACTGGATGCCAGAGATTGTGTTAAGTCAGGCAAGTTACTTTCACGAGACACTTTTTGGTCGCCTGCTCTTGGTACTAGGGGAGGTACTTGCATTTTCTATTTCTTCCGCTATACTCCCCTTAGTGGTTGGACACACAGGGTTATTGTTTCCCCTAGAGCTCAGTGGATTATTTTATTGATAGGGGGATGCATGGTTGGCTTGTTAAACCTGTACGCCCCAAACATTAGAGGGGACCGTGTCCTTCTATGGAAGGAACTGCTCTCTTGGTCCTCTATTGCACATTCTTGGATTATTGGAGGTGATTTCAACATGGTTAAGATGCCTTCAGATAAAAAAGGGGGCAGAGAAGGTGGGGTTCACTCTTTGGAGAGAGCAGCGTGGAAGGCCTTCCTATTTCAGTTCAGTGGCAGAGATGCTTGGTATGATGATGCTTTTCAAACTTAGCCACAGTCACTTCTGTTTTCTTGGTCAATAGGAGGGTGTAGATGCCTATCCATGCACGGATTGACAGTTTTATGTGGATGATTGGGCTCTGGATAGAGGTGGGCATCCATACAAAATTTACAGATCAAGGTTTTTCTAATACCCGTTGAACGCACCTAATATTTTTACAAAGGGGTCTAATATTTCTTTCATCCATGGTCGAAATGGTTGGCACAAGCTTGAGTTTATTCAACTCCTTGGCAACATCTCTTATCCTTCAATCAAAGATGTCAACATGGTCTACTAGAACATTTGGATAGATTCTACACTGGAGATTGGGCTTTGCGTAGTGGGGATGCATAGGCATCTTGGGACGTACAACCATGTCCAACCATTCTCCAATTTTCATGCATTTGGAGAAGCCTCGATCAAGTTTTCGGAATGAGGATTGGATTCCAAACTTGTTGTTTCAGAAAGAGGTTCAACACACCATAGCTTAGAATTGGATCCTAGATGAAGCCGGTCCACAGCATGGCTAGGCCCTTTAGACAACTAAGGCTATATAGAGGAGTAGCTTAGGGATGCAGACCCAGGCTTTGAGGCACATATAAGCTCTACAAGCATGTGAGAAGGCTCTTAGGAGTGACCTGGCATCCATAGTGAGGTTGAGATAGCAAGAGGCATACTCCCTTGGCTAGCCGATATATGAGAGAGTGCTTAGTTGTCCCTCGAAGAGATTTAGGTAAGACGGTCGGAGTATTCATACCATTCTTGCGGGCTTGATGGGTATGGTGAGGTTGGATAGGATGAATTGGGCTGGGTTTTCTACACAATGGATCCGCTTCAACCAGGGCATAGCTTCAAAGGCAACATGATGAGTAGGGGCAAGCTTGACTCATATAGCTAGAAGATTCTAGAGTTGTCCACCACTTTCTAAGCCATCTTTTCCAAGCAAAGGGAGAGATCTTGCAAATGCAGGTGCAAGGGAGGAGATGTGGGCCACATCCCTTTATTAGTCTCTTCGATTATGATGAGGTAGACTCCCTTCATGAATGAGGAGCTTTTGGAGGCCCTCAAGGCCAACCCAATATAGAAGTGCCAAGGAGGAGATGGTCTCCCCCAATGCTTCTTTGCACCTTTTGGGGCATGTGGCCACCCCAACACTACAGCTAGTATTTCAAGAGATTTATGTTCCGAAGCAAGTGCCTTAGTCTCTTGTCGTCTAGGGTGGACTTCTTTGATCCCAAGGAACGCGATCAGACGGATATGCAACAATATCATTTAATCGTTCTCCTTGACGCCATATACAAGATCCTAGCCAAGGACTTGAGCTTGTGGTTGCACCAAACCTCCCTGATGATTCATGACACGCTTACACGTTTTGTCTAGGAGAGGAGCATTGGACAACGTCTTCAATGTGGCTCAAAGGATTTGGTTGGGCTCCTTAGGATCCTAGCCATGGTATGGACGATCCATCGAGTTTTCACTTGGGAGGTGGTATGGAGTAGTCGTTGAGTTTTCACTCAGGGGATGGTGGTGTGGCTGACAAAGGGGAGGTATGCCTTCTTCATAGAGGTGACATCACCGGCCTACCTCATTGATGGTAGCTTGGACATCCGTGATGCCTCTCCCCCAACAAAATGACGACCAAAGGCCTTGCTGGAGGACAACACCTGGGAGACGATTGCCCGCATTGTTGCCTGGCCTAGCACATCTAGGTGGGTCGTTGAAATCTTGTCATGGGCAGGTAGGAGACTCGACCAATGGCCACCCTTGTCCGTATTTGGCATGAAATCATCTATACCTTGTGAACCATTTGGCCGAGAATTCCATGAAGAAAGCCAAGAGGCATGAGCGGTTCTGCAAGGCTTGCCCTGCAAGCACCTTCTACACTTTCATGGATCAAGGTATCCATTGGTTGTACACTCCTCCCCCTGGCTGTTGGCCCCCGCTTCAAGAATAGCTGAGCCGTTGAACTGAGACCTGCGAGGCAGGCTGGGATGGCCAGCACCTTCATTTCAACACCTTTTTGGATTGCTGAATTTGTGTTCTCAAAGTATCTAATAGAAGGTTCCTTTCTCGGGGGGAGGGGGGAAACAGCTGCTTAGTTTTGCTAGGTAGTTGAAGCCATTCAGCTGTAGGTATGCCAAGCACGCTGCCTACACATGGATCGTTTTGCAAGTCACTATTGTACTAGAACAGCCCACAAGCCGTGAGCATGGTAATGTACGATTCGTTTCCTATATAAGCGTCTCACTGTCTCTTAATCTACTTGTTTGCACATGTTGAGAGAAGTGAGATCTGAGAGATAGTGTGATACATGGAAACCCTATTCCAGCAAGATAAGGGGAAGAATGCAAACCTCATTGCTACCTATAAGGAAACCCAAACGCATGTTAGCAAACGTCAACCAAAACAAGAGAGAGAGCTTAGGAGAGAAGGGAGGGGATGAGAGGAGAACACTGACTATAAAAAAGTAGTAAACCTCATTGCTACCTATAAGGAAATCCAAACGAATGTTAGCAAACGTCAACCAAAACAAGAGAGAGAGCTTAGGAGAGAAGGGAGGGGATGAGAGAACAGTGACTATAAAAAAGTAGCAAAAAAGTGTCAAATGCTCTATATTTTTTGTGGAATTTTTATATTCTACAAAACTGAAGCACCTTTGCTGGGTGCATTATTGGTAACCTATTGAAGACATGTTCTGCAATTGAGTTTAAAACAGTACTATCCCCTCTATTCATGCTTGCTTTAGAACGCAAAGACAGAAATCTTGTTGATGGAAATGTGACAATAGCAAGCCTTTCCTCTCAAAATTACAAAAAACGAAAACAATATCTCACCTTTTGAAAAATCAGATAATCTGCCAGAGGTGAGGCTTTGTCTTGGTTGTAACCCATTCTCATCCAGAAAAGTTTGCTGGTGTTAATACACAGTACAGCAACAATTAAGTTAGTTGTATTACAGAGGTTGTAATGTTTTACATGAAAACAACATTTGAAATATTGATCTGGAACAAGATTGGCATCTTTCAATATACATATCTATATTAAAATTTGCATTTCATCTATATATTTGGGCATGCCCACCCACCCATACACACACACACACACACTTTTTTTTGGTGAAAACTCTCAATGCTTTATATTACAAGATAGCTAACCAGGAAAAAAAAACTGGCAAGCTGAAATATTACATCAAGCGAAAATGTCCATATAGGACAAATACACACACACACACACACACACACTTTATTTGGGTGAAATCCATTGACGATTATATTACAATAAAAAGTCCCAAAAGCAGGGACCTCTAGTTACAAGCATCAAAAGATATCATTATATGACAAGAAAGCAAGATAGTATACATCCCGCGCATGTAGACAATCATAGAAGATATATTATATGACAAGAAAGCAAGATAGTCTACATCCTGCGCATGTAGACAATCATAGAATGATTGCAGTAGCAATGCCCGGAAGAACTGATATTTAAAGCAAGAGTTGGATGACCAAACACTTGATGGTTGAGGTCCTTACAGAAGGTCCATAGGTTCTTGATGTCTATTTTTACAGCGTTCGCACACACTTTAAAAAAGGAAAATCACACTTTTTTTTGTGAAAAAAATCTCACACACTCTTTTTTTTTAGTGAAAACTTTGGATTGATTATATTACAAGAGTAGCGACCTCAAAATGAGGCAGCCGAAATTACATCAACTGAAAATCTCAGTGTATGCTAGATATACATCATGATCTATGCAGCGCATCTGCAAGCAATCAAAGAAGGATTGCTGCAAAGAACGCTTAAAAAAACCAAACAAGGAAAATATAGGATCACCAAAGACTTTACAGTTCCTGTGTGTCCATAAAGTCCATGTAGGCCATCTTCTCCCAGTCGTATTGATGTCCTCTGGGCCTGGTATGTGCCATGTAGCTTTAGTTATTGGCACTTAGGTTACCTAGTACTTTTAGTGTCTTATGACACCTAGTACAAGTGGTACCACTAGGACACTAGGTCCTAGGGTTCTCTTTATAGTAACTTTGTACTTTCATTTTCATTTCACTAGTTGATGTGACGGCTTTCACTTCTTGCTCCACTCTTGTGCATTCTTTTGCTTCCGTGAGCCTATAGTGGTATTAGAGCACTTCCTTCCTGGACCTGCTCCCTACTCCTAGCTTTTTGCTTCCAGCTCCAGGTCCCGCACTTTAGCTCCATCGTCAAGCTCAGCCACTGGACGTCCCGCACAGCTCCGACACAACCTGCTGTCCGTACAATTTCATACAATTGTACGGATTTGTGTATGGCGCGTCAATTGTCGAGGGAGGAAAATTTTTCTCTGTCCATACGATTCTGTACGGTCGTCCATACAACGCGTCAGAACCTGTCCCGTATAGATGTACTGTCCGTACAGTTGTATGGATTTTCGTACAGTTTTCGATTCCCGCACATTTTCGTACTTCAGCGTCCGTACAGCTCCATACTATTTCATACTGTCCAGAGTAGACATTGTAGCAGATCTGCAATTTTTTGCTGACATTTGGGGCTTATGCATTCGGGCTTCGATTTTGCAATTTTTGAGGCTTTTGCAGGACATTGGCAAATTTGGAGTTTTTCAGTTCATTTCCTTCTTTTGGTTGCAATTTCTTGCAAGACATTGGAGCTTTCGGATTTGGATTGCAATATCTTCTTCAGATTGGTGTAGGACATTGGGTCACATTTACAGGACATTGGGTCAGATTGCAAGACATTGGGTCACATTTGCAAAATCTCAGCAAAATTTGGGGCTTTTCTGTATTTTCCCTCTTTTTGGCTTTTTTGCCCTCATTACATTTGGGGCTTTTGCCAAATTTGCTGATTTTTGCAGTGGTCATTGCCTGACACAATCACATTTGGGTCAAATTTAGATTTGCCCTTTGATTTGGGCTGGAAATTTGCAGGACATTCACTTAAAACATTTGCTGTCACTTTTGGACAGCCAGCTCTTTGCAGTGATAGCCTTGAGGCTTTTGTGTTTTCAGGTCTTTTCTTTTCAAGGTATCCCATTTGCAATGGCTGGCAACAATCATGATTTATTTGGCATTCTTCGTGAAGATGATAAGTTGGATGGCACCAACTACCCGATGCGGTCTTATCTCATGAAACATATTCTTGTTGCAAGGCATTTTTGGAACATTGTTTCTCGGGTTGATCTGAGGCCAGCCAATGCTACAGTGGCTGCCCCTACTGCTGGTCCTTCTGTAGAGGGTACTCCTCTTGATGCTTTATCCTCTAGCACCCCTATTGCTGCTCCTCCAACTTAGGAACAAACAAGATGGGATGCAAGAGATGCAAATGCACATACCTGTATTGCTTTATCATGCAAGAAAATAATTATTCCCCACATCCGGTCATGCAGGACACCAAAGGATGCTTGGGACAAATTGGCTTCTCTTTATCAGATTCACAATGAGGCACATGTTGCATATTTAAAAAGGCAATTGCAAGAAGTTAGCATGAATGAAGGTGACTCTATGGATGCAAGACAAAAATGCATCAAACTCCTTTGACATATACACTCCCCCCCTATCTGTGTTGAGGGTGACAAGCTTGCATCCTGATTCCTTCTCAACCATATTCAGCCACCTTTGAAAGCATGAGAACACTTCAGATTTCGCTTTTAAAGCATATACCCAGCAATATCTTGTGAAGCCATCAATTAGAGTCATTAAATATTTGTGCCCTCCAATGGCATTTGTCCTCATTGGACCACAAACATCACTGTGCACTAGCTGCAATTTCCTTTGTGAGAATTTTGGACAATTCTTTTGAAAAGGAAACCGATGCATCTTACCCAAAAGACAACCCTCACACACATGTTTGGAAACTGTGTGAGTTTGAGGTACATCATTTGCCATCTGCTGTGAATGTAGCTTTGCAAGAGCTCTATAATTGAGATGACCCATTCTCTCATGCCAAAGATGAGTTTCAGCAAGCTGTGAATCTGAAATTGCAAATGCTTCAAAAGAAAGTGCAGCTGAGTGGTGATCAAGGTGATAAAGCCCCTTTTGCAAAGTGCCAGTGAGAACTATGGCATTGTCATCACGAAGATCATATACTAGGCATCTGTAGCCATCAAAAATCACTTTGAAACCTGAAGTGGCATATCTTGTCAAAGTGACAGGATGGCTTAAAATGGACGTGATCTGCACATCTCCAATTCCTTTTACAGCATAGGAAGCATTATTAGCACATGTGACAGCCCCCCCTCGAGGTGCATTAGCTAAGGAATGAAACAACTGTCTGCAAGATGTGACGTGCTTGGAAGCACCATTATCAAAATACCAAGACTGAGCATCATTAGCAGTAAAGAATGCATCAACTTTGGAGGGATCAAAGGAGCAATGGACAGCCCATGCCCAATCATCCTGGAGAGCATGTGCATGTGAGGCATCTGCTCGCTTTTGGGATTCAATTGCATGTGAGGCATTGACTGTCAATCCTGCTTTCTTTTTCTCTGAAGCAATGTGCTTCCTACATTCTGAATTTCATGCGCTGGCTTGCGACAATAGTTGCATCTTTTCTTCTTTGACTTATTTGCTGTATTTTGAGATGCATTGGAGGAATTGCCACCGTTAGGCGCATATTTAGGCTTGCCCATAGGCTTGGAAGCCTTGCCTTTTCCTGTCTGCTGTGAAGCAAATGCATGATCAGGAATGGTAGCTTTCCTATTAGCACGACTTTGCTCTTCCTGCAAAAGCAAAGTAACTAACTGATCAAAGGAATAGTGGTCTGGATTACCCATGGCTACTAGTAGAAGGGTTGTAGCAAACCCTTGATATGTATCTGGCAGCCCATTCAATGTGGTACTGACAAGCTGAGAATTTGGACCACCTCATCAATATTGGCAAGTTGTTCCATGAGGTCCTTGACCTTTGTCAAG
Source organism: Dipteris shenzhenensis (assembly GCF_047967505.1). Taxonomy (NCBI): domain Eukaryota; kingdom Viridiplantae; phylum Streptophyta; class Polypodiopsida; order Gleicheniales; family Dipteridaceae; genus Dipteris; species Dipteris shenzhenensis. Next base: position 1,361,300 of record NC_141606.1, read on the forward strand.
TATCACGGGGCATTGTTCACTCATGCACTACTCCTTACACTCCTCAGCATAATCTTGTTCCCGAAAGGAAGAACATGTCCACTATGGAGATGACCAAATGCATGCTTAAGGCCAAGTCCTTGCCCAATAAATTTTGGCTTGATGCAGTGATGTGTGCCAACTATGTGCTGAATAGATCACCTACAAGGGCATTGAGGACTGTCACACTTTATGAAGCATGGAAAGGAAGGAAGCCTTCACCACATGAGAGTTTTTTGGGTCTCTTGCATATGTTCATGTACCATCTCAGCAGCTGAGACATAAGCTTGATGATAAGGCAATCAAATGCATATTTATTGGTTAGAGCCAGGAGAGCAGAGGGTATCGGTTATACCAACCAAATACTGGGAACATTATTGTCAGTAGAAATGTAATCTTTGCTGAACATTCAGCTTCTCGTCTTGTAAACTCCAAAGCTAAGCCAGTCCTGCAGGCCCTCCAACAAGCAATAATCAGCCAACACCCCATGCTGATTTGCGAGTTCCTCTTCCAGCACAAAATGATCCCACTATTCATGATGCATTGATTGAAGAAAGAGCTGTCAATAGATAGCAAAGGCAATCCCAGATGGCTTCTTGACACATTGAGGGACAGCAAACAAGATCAACCTCTTGCTGCCCGGACAAGATCAGGGAATAGACAGATGCATGGTCATTTTCTTGAGTTTGCACTCCTTGCTATACAGCTTGCAATGAAGAGCCTTTGTGCCATAAAGATGCTTTTGACAGCAAAGAGTGGATGGATGCAATGAGAGCTGAGCTACAATCTATTTTGAAAAATGACACATGGGAATTAGTAGATCTCCCTCCCGGCAAGCATGCCAGTGGTACCCGGTGGGTCTACAAATTAAAAAGGAAATATGATGGCAGCATAGATCGACACAAAGCCCGTCTTGTTGCGAAAGGGTATGCCCAACAACAAGGCATTGAATTTAAGGAGACCTTTGCTCCCACTTCCAGGATTACTACTATTAGATGTGTCATTGCCATTGCAGCCCATCACCATTGGCAAGTGCACCAGCTTGACATCAAGACTGCCTTTCTTCATGGGGATCTGCACGAAGGAGTTCATGTGACACAACCTCCTCGCTTTGAGGCTGTTGGCTCTGAAAACAAGGTATGTTGGCTGAGAAAAGCCCTCTATGGTTTGAAGCAGGCACCCAGGGCATGGTATGCCAAAATTCATGCACACTTACTGTCCCTTGGTTTTTAGAATAGCCCCACAGAGCCCACTCTTTATGTCCGTGGGAGTGGATCTGAATTGTTTAGTGGATGACATGCTGATCCCGGGTCCTGATACTCAGCATATTGCAGCTTTCAAGGCTGATTTGCAGCAAGCTTTTGAAATGTCAGACATGGGACAGCTGCACTATTATTTGGGCATTCAGTTTGCTCATGTTGAGGGGGCTATCATGATGTCACAGTCCAAGTATATTGGACAGCTCCTTGATCGTTTTCAGTTTGAGGATTGCAAGCCAATCTCTACTCCAGTGGACCTTGGCTTCAAATTTTCAGCTCATGATGGGAGCCCACCATTCTTTACCAACAGGCTGTTCGATGTCTCATTTACTTATACCTAACTTACAGTATGCAGTATCCCGATTCCCAACTCAACAGGTTCATGCACATGCCCAGTTCACAGCATTGGCAGGCAGTGAAGAGAGTCTTCAGATATCTCAAAGGCACTCAGGATTTAGCTCTCTTCTATGGTAATCAGGGTTCACTTACCATGCATGCTTACACGGATAGTGACTGGGCACGTTGTTCTGACACCAAAGTGTCACATACCGGCAACTGTTTTTTGCTTGGCAATTCATGTATCTCTTGGCTCAGCAAGAAGCAACCAACAGTTGCCACATCCAACTGTGAGGCTGAGTACAGGGCTACAGTAGAGTGTGTCTGGTTTCGATAGTTACAAATCTTGGTATTTGCCAGACATCCTCCACTATGGTCTACACTGACAACCAGAGTGCTTTGTCCATTGCACGTAATCCAGTGCTTCATGCGCGTACCAAGCACATTGAAGTTCACTATCATTATGTTCGAGAGCGGTTGTCAGCAGGAGACATAGAGTTGTCCTACCTTCCCACAGAGAACAACATAGCAGATATGTTTACAAAGGCACTTTCTCGTTCCAAGTTTGAAGTCTTTCGACAGGCTTTACACTTGGTTCCCTTTGTTACATGATCTGGCATACCTTATACATTCCTAGGTGGCTATATCCTTTTGGATGAACATGTGCCACCATGACAAAAAAGTACCAGGTATTCTGAGACATTTCCAAAATACTTCAGCCCATAACATGGAGGGGGGTTTGTAGGCCATCTTCTCCTGGTCGTATTGATGCCCTCTGGGCCCTGATATGTGCCATGTAGCTTTAGTTATTGGCACTTAGGTCACCTAGTACTTTTAGTGTCTTATGACATCTAGTACTAGTGGTACCACTAGGACACTAGGTCCTAGGGTTCTCTTTTATAGTACTTTTCACTAGTTGATGTGACGGCTTTCACTTCTTGCTCCACTCTTGTGCATTCTTTTGCTTCCGTGAGCCTACAGTCCAGAGAGCCCAATAGCGAACCCAAACAAAGAAAAGATGAAACTTCGGTCTGGGTGGATGAAAACCAAATAGCTAGAAAGACTTTCCAAAAGGAACAGTCAGGAATCTCGCTCGTAGGCGTTGCCGAAGAAGATCAATGAACTCACACACACACACACAAAAACCACCACGTGTTGTATACTGTATTGTTGTCCAGTAAAGGCATGTATTCCTATATTGCTACCTAGTAAAGGTGTGGAGTGGTGCATGTCAAGCTCTGCACTATATTTAGAATGGCTGCACACACACACACTTTTTTTTAAATAGTGAAAACTTTTGATTGATTATATTACAAGAGTAGCGACCTCAAAACGAGGCAACCAAAATTACATCAGTTGAAAATCTCAGTGTATGCTAGATATACATCATGATCTATGCAGCGCGTCTGCAAGCAATCAAAGAAGGATTGCTGCAGAGAACGCTTAAAAAAGCCGAACAAGGAAAATATAGGATCAGCAAAGACACACTTTTTTGGTGAAATCTTTGATTGATTATATTATACGAGTAGCAACCTCAAAATAAGGTGCTACAATTACATCAACTGAAAATTTCAGTATATGCCAAAAAGACCTCATGATCTATGCAGCGGGTCTGCAAGCAATCAAAGAAATATTGCTGCAAAGAACGCCTAAAAAAGCCAAACAAAGAGAAAGTAGGATCACCAAAGACTTTACGATTCCTATATGTCCATAAAGTCCATAGTGCCCAGTAGCGAACCCAAACGAAGAAAACATGAAACTCCGGTCTGGATGGATGAAACCCAAATAGCCAGAAGAACTTCCCAAACACACACACACACACACACACACCTTTTTTTTTTTTTGGTGAAACTAAAAACATTATATTATGAAACATCCATTTCACAACAGGACAGTGCTCGAGAAAAGAGCCAATGCCCTATCTATCAGAAACAGTAAAAGAAAAGCTGAATGCAAGAAACATCCAAATCTTCCTCATGCAAGGCATCGAATAAGGACTGCCGCAATGAGGCCCGGAAGAACTCATAAGGGTGCTGAAGAGATGAATTCAGAAATGCATGATTTCGCTGAAGCCAGAGGGTCCATAAAGCCCAGTATTTGATCCAATGAAAGAAAAGAGAATACTGTGACAAAGAAGCTGATAATCTGCCAAACATCCAGAAAAACTTCAAGAACCTGTGTGCTGGAAATCTGAGAGATAAAAAATAGGAGATCTTGTCCAGAAGTTCTCTGGAATTTGAACAAAACCACAGTAAGTGCTGAATACTCTCAGGAGTATGATGACATTTTGGACAAAGAGGAGAGGCAATCCGTCTTTGAGCCAATTTCACTCCCATTGGAAAAATACCAGCAATACATCTCCAGAAAAAGAGTCTCTGTTTTAATGGCATTTTCAACTTTCATATCAATTTTAATTTCCTTTCCACCAAGTTAAAGACTTATTCAGATGCCAAAAAGCATTTGCATGATGAGCAATCCATGGAGGAGGTAAAATCGATCGATAAGCCTGTATGGAAGTCAATAGATGCAAAGGCTGAGAGGATAATCCTGGACTTAGAGACTGAAGTTGCCAATCGTGAAGCCTGTCTCTTACTTCCAAAGATGGAATCGGAACAAAAGGGAGTAAGAGATCTGCAATAACTTTCCATATGGGTCTATGATGCATCCCAAGATTGTATTGTTGACATGCTGCCGGAAAAGAGAGAATATTCCCCTAAGTATCTACCACATCATCAATGAACCGGATGCCAAACTTCATGAGATTGTAAGCTTTGATTGTGGTTGTTGTACAGCAAGAGGAGAGTAAAAAACAGCACTCCAGTGAAGGCTTTCCAGTCGAGGAGATGAAGCTATAGAAGCACGTTGGGGAGACCATTTAATGCGAGAAAGCACCTGCTTCCAATCCTGAATCAACGCAGTAGAAAATGGACAACCAGGTATTCTACCTTGAAACTTGCCAAGTACTACTTCCCATGGATCAACTAGCCAACGCCCATAAGATTTGCGCGCATCTGGCCACACAAAAACACCAACATAATAGACCATGGCTGCTCTTGCTGAGAAAATACCCTTAGCATAGTGATCTTTCTTGCTAACACATGAAATTTGATGTTGAGAATATTCAAACCTCCATGCATTCTTGGAGAGCAAAGCAGGTCCATTTTGAGCAACCTCAAAGCTTTTTATGAAGCTTAGTTTTCCAAAAAATCTCCATGGCTTGAGACATAAAAGAAGAGAGATCTCGAGATGACCAATGTAATAAAGGCAGGTAAAACTCGATATAAGCTAAAACAATGGACCAGACAATTCGAAGCCGAACATGCAAAGGCCAAGTGGAGATCTTCCAATATTCTAATTTGTCGTGAATTTTGTTGAATACCCAAGACATTTGTTACTTATTTCTGATTTTCCAGCCAATTGGATAACCCAAATGTCTTACTATGTTCTTTGGAGGAATTATCTGACCTGGCCAAAGGAGAGCATGCCAGTCACAATGCTTGAGAGGCAAGAGTTTTGATTTCCGAAAATTAATATTTAGACCAGCTGCCAACCCAAAATTAAAAAGGGAATCCATCAATAAACGAAGCTCCAGAGGACAATTCTTTGGCATGAAGAAAGAATCATCTGCATAGGCCTGTGCAATGAAAGGCCGCGAGCCAAGAATCTGAAGCCCCACTAGCTGTCCAGTATCAACTAGATGATCCATATAAAGAAGCAAAGGATGTGAAGCAATAGCATAGAGCAAAGCACTAAGAGAGCATCTCTATCGAACTGACCGTGCCAAAGTCCATGACTCAGACAAATGATTCCCTATAAAACATTGTGCAGTGGAATCTGAGTAAAGCCAATAAATGATATTAACTAGCTTTGGCCCAAAACCAAGTCGAGACATGATTTGAGAGACATAATCCCACTGTACGGTATCAAATGCCTTTGCCACATCCACCTGCATGACCAATACATCTTGAGCTGAATATTTAGCATATTCCATTGCGATGAGAGTATTGGAGATATTATCATGTATATTCCTTCTTGGAACAAAACCATATTGCCTGGGATGTAGACTGTCATGAAGAATATCCTTTATCCAAAGAACCAACATTTTAGCAATAAGTTTATATATAACAAGCATCAAAGTGATGGGCCGCTAGTTAGCCATAGTCTCACATAGGAGTTTTTTGGGCACAAGCTTGACCAGACCATGCTTCCAAACTAAAAGAAGATGTTGATGTTGCCAGGCTACATTAATGATCTTCAAGATTGGACCCTTCAATTCAGCCCAGAAGGCTACAAAAAATTCAACCGTCAAACGGATGCGTCAATTTTACGAGCAAATACCTATGAGCAGGTTTATACGAGCGTGTTTTTCAAGAGATTTTAAAAATAGTATTTCTTTAGGAAACATGGTTTTTACACTTTTATCTTTATTAGAACTAGATCCCTTTATCATAAAATTATATAGACTAGTCACTCATTCATTTCTACATAACATAAATCTTCTTATTCATAGACATCCCTTTGTACCCTTGTTATTACCTTAAAAAAGTATTGAAAAATAATTCATTTAAGAAACGTCCCTCATAATCACTCTCAATATAATAATATTATACATAAATAATTACTTATTAAACACATTTATATCATATGTCAATATCTTTCAAGTGTTTTGATAGTATTAATAACAAGATATTTATGGACATGTTTCTACCGAAGTTTAAATTACTATAAATAAGTATTAACTTGGGCTTATATATCACTCTCATAAAATACATGTAATATTTAATACTATATATGCAAGGTTTTCCAAAATATAACCCCATAGATGTGCTCAAATGGGGTTTTCCGATCAATTTGAGTGGCTGAATGACTATATTTGGACATTGGATGTGAAAGTTATGTCACTTTTAAAAGTGCTGTCCAAGGTAGTTTCGCCAGCGAAACTACCTTGAAAGACCTTGTTCAAAGGGGTTTCGCTGGCGAAACTACTTTGCTGGCTTGCTTCAATGAGTTTTCTTTGGAGAAACCCTTTCATGAAGATAGGTTGAGAGAGGTTTTTCAATGTCACCCCCTATTAAGTAAAAAGTTGTAAGAAGGATCATAAGGGAATTTTCATAGAGAAGTCTACTCTACATGTGGGTTTCTTCAAAAGCCATCCCATTATGTTCTCACCATTCCAAAAGATTCACATAAATATTCGTGTATAAAATAGGCATTTCTATAATACTTTTCATATTTCTAAGTGAAACTATGTTTTCTTATGATCCATTTTTGTCATATTTTTGCATAGTTGGAAGCTTTTTTTTTCCTTCGCTCGGACGCTCGCAAGATTTTGCTCGGAAAATGCTCATCCCCCCGTCAAACCATCCCAGCCAGGGGATTTATGTTTACCCAAATGTTTGAGAGCATCATCCAACTCAATATCTGAAAAAGAGCTTTTGGCAAAGAAACTATAGGAGAAACAAGATCAATAAATTTTCTCCGCGCCAATTCAATCTGAGGAGTAGGAGAAGATGGCTGAGAAAAAAGCAATTGAAAATGATTCAAACATTGTTTTTCTAGCTAAGATAAAGTCTAGGTCCAAATACCATCTGATTTTTTGACTCTCATGATAGATTGACTTTGTCGATATGCATGTAAATTCTGAAAAAAAGATTTTGAGGAGCAGCCCTTATCTAGCATAGACTTAACTCTAGCCCTTGTCTGCCATTTGGAAAGCTTACGTTTATCATTAGCATCAATTATGGAAGAAGCACAAGACAATGAACTCTATTCAGAAGCCGAAAGGGACCTTTGATGGCTAATCTGTACCAAGGACTGCTTGTGTGATTTTGCCCACTGGATATGATGCCTGGTTTCTGCCATGTACCATCTTCCATACTCCTTGATGACATTTTGAATGCGATGTACAAAAGAGTTCCAAGCAAAGTCAATATCCTCCTGAGCGTGAGATAACAATGGCCTGCAAGCCAATCGAATCATTTGCTGGAATTTTTCATGAGAAAGATATAATTGATTGACTTGTAAGTGTATGACTGAAGAGAGCTGCATATCATCCAGAGGCATGCCAAATGAAAAGTTCAGCCAAAGTGGAGTGTGATCAGATAGTTGTTGAGAATAGTCAGTCCACATTTGACATGTATAATCATCATATTGCTGAGCAGGAATAAGATACAATCTATCAAGCCTAGCCCAATATTCTGTAAAGGCATTATGATGATATGTAAATCCCAAAACTGAAGGGTGGGTTGCTGTCCATAAATCTGCAATACAAAGTGATGAAATCATATGTTCCCATTGCTGAATTTCAAAGGGCAGCATATGGGATTTATGTGTGGTATTGTCCTTCCAGCGAGGAGAATTATTGAAATCACCACAAAGTATAGCATTTGTGGACCAAGGATATTGCTTTATGGAATCCCACATTCGAGCTCTACAAGCTGAACTTTGAGAGGCATACGAGGAACCAATTTCAAAAATCTCTCCATTGATCATGCATTGGATAATCATCCATCGGCCACAAAGATCATTATATGCTACACAGGGCTGCATATCATGTCTGGCTAGAATGCACACCCCAGAGAATTTATCAGAGCCTGCATAAAATATATCATATCCTGAAAAGAACCCATGCTGGCCACCAAAAGAATGCTGATTATGCTCTTGCAGACACACTACATCTGGATAAGTTTTATTTATATAGTGCCAAAGAAGCCTCCATTTATTCTGGTTGCAGAGGCCCTGTATATTGTAAGAAACACATGTAAGAGAAGCACGCATTAAAATATGTACAAGAAATGAGTAGTCTTCAGAAAGAAAAGGAGGCATCAGGCCTCTGTAATTGCCTCAGGGTCTTGCTGACCCTCAAAATCCAATTCCTTGACCAGATCATCTTCTTCACAAAGCGGAATACCCTTCTTGATTGCATTAACCCATGCCTTTGAGATGGGGCTGTCAGAAGAGGTAGATGGTTGACCTGGAGAAGGAGCAGAAGCATCCCAATTACGAGATTGGAGAGGTCTTTGTTTGAGAGGCACTGTCTTCTTTGCAGTCTGCCAACCCTCATGAGAAGATGGATTATTTTCCACTTGCTTGCTCTTTCCTTTATCCTTGTTTTGAGCTGAAATGACTTGACTCCCTATATGAACTGAAGGCTTTGCTCCTTTGCCTTTTGTCTTTTCCACATAAGTCTTCTGACCTCCTTTATTAGAAGGCGGGGGAATGGCAGCTAGAGGAGGAGGATGAAGTATAGAGGGACACTCAGAAGCGCAAAAATTTGGCCATTTCAAAGTGAAATATTTATTTCCCAAATTAACACCCTCAATCTCAACAGCAATAGATGGAGGGGTTGGTCTATCAGTATCCCATAATATGCAAAAGCGATTTTTATTACCTGTGGGACGAGGGGGACATATCACTTGTCCCAATGTCATTGCTAAGCTAGGAGCTCCGTTCTCATGTAATCTAGGAAATCAACCACTTCAACCCATACAGGGAAATGGTGCTTGATGAGATTCTGATAGTCCTTATTAGGAGACCAAGGCATGATATGCACCATCTGACGGCCAAAAAATAAAGGGGACATTTCCAGCATCTTTTGTTTTGTCAAGGCATCCAAGAGATAAACTTCATAAAATCCTCGGGAGGCAAAATAAACTCCTTCCACATAGCATCCACCTAAGAGGGAATTCACCCATTGGCCCACATCATTAGCCGAAGGTGTGTTGAAACCAAAATAAGGACAGCGACGCTGTAGCAGTTGGGCATGGGACCTGGACAGAAAGGCACGAAACCTGGACAAGAGGGCACGGGAACCTGTTGCGACTAAATTCCTTGCAGGAAGACTGTCTCACACACAACTTACACGTATCCTATGCACTTACAGAGCGGGCTTTAGAGAGGAAACTAAAGACGAGGCGCTGAGGGTGGCTTTGAGAGCACACAAGATGGCTGAAATCTCCCGCGAGCAGAGGTAAGGGCTCTGAATAGGCTTCAGACAGTTCAAAGCAAAAGTGGAGCATGTCGTCTCGCTCACGCACACTCCTATGCGCAGCTCTCTCTCACGCATACTCCTCCACACACACACCTCACACACACTTTTTTTCATGGGAAGAAATCTTTTATTGCTGTAAAATAATTACATTCATAGTTACTTCGAAAGTGGAGTAACTACTACTCAACTGAAGATCTCAGTATAAGCTGTATATACATCCTGATCAATCAAACGAGTCTAAACGCAATCATAGAATGATTGCTGCAGAGATCGTTTGAAAAAAACAAAAGATGAAAAATAGGGGATCACCAAAGACTCTATGATTTCTGTCCATCCATAAAGTCCACAGTGCCCAGTAACGTACCCATACAAAAAATAAGTCAAAACCCTGTCTAGCTTGATGAAAACCAAACAACCAGAAAAACCTGCCAAAAGTAACAGTGGGAAATCTCGCTCGAAGCCTCTGTCGGATGAGAGCGATGAAGTCACTAGTGTGTGGACAGAGCCAAAAGATGCGAAGCACAGATTCAGTAGAGTGTAGGCATTTGTGGCAAACCGCCGGAGCAATACGTCTATGTGCGAGTAACTGGCCAGATGGAAAAATGCCAAGCAGGACTCGCCAAAGGAAAAGCTGTTGCCGAAGAGGGACTTTATAATGCCAAAGGAGACGCAGTCGTTTTCTCCACACTTTAGTGGGCAATCCATATGCCAAACAGTATTTGCTCTATCAGAAATCCAAGGCGGAAATAATAACACTTTATACAGAGATGACACTGTGATATGTGAGAGCTTCAAAGGACGGGATGAAGAGGAAGAAGAATGTAAAATCCAATCCTCAAGCCTATTCTGAAGTTCCAAATGAGGTACCGGCAAGAACGGTTGAAGCATTGCTGAAATCCTATGCCATAAAGGACGATAATGAGCTCCCAAACCGTATTTGCTAGCAGCCATAGAAAAGGATAAAAGAGTGCCATCATCCTGAAGTACATCCGCCACAGAAGAAATGCCTTTGAAAGAGAGAAAATAAGAACGTCTGGGTTCTTGTATGGCCAAAGAAGGGTGGAATACTTTAGACCAATAAATATTCTAAACCCTCAAAGAATTTCCCGACAAAGAATCCCGGCAATTCCATTCCAAGTAAGATAAAATATGTTTCCAATCAAGAAGCAGGCAAGAGACAAAAGGGCAGCCTCTGATCTTGCCTTGGATAGAGCCAAATCGGAAATCCCACTGAGTAGGCTACCAATGCCCAAAGGTAGAAGTATGAATATGTAATAAAAGAGAGCGGATCATGAAAGCCCAAGGCTGATCTCCTTGCATAAACTGCAACATCATTTTCCCTATGTGAGCAAGTAAATGCATTTGAATATTGAGAATGTTCAGAACCCCGTGCATCTTTGGAGAACAGAGACGATGCATAGAGAATAATCTGAGACTTTTCTTGCCATTTTATGAACACCAGAAAATTTCCATGATAGCTGACATAAAGGAAATCAGATCTGCCTTAGTGAACATAATGAGAGGCAGATAAAATTGTATGTATGCTATCAAAATGGATTGTGTTATTCGCAAACGAACATCCAAGTTGCAAGCTTCCAATATTCAAGTTTTGCCCTCAACTTTGTGAGCACCCAATCAGTTTGTTGAGAATGGGTGAGTCCCCAACCTAGAGGATAGCCAAGATGTCGAATCAATTGAGAAGCGGGAACAATTTCCCCAGGCCACAAAAGACTGTGCCATTCATGAGCATGCAACGGCAACAATTTTGATTTCTAAAAACTGACCTTAAGACCAGCAGCCAATCCATATGTAGAAAGAGCCTGCATAATCATGGACAGATCACTCCGAGTATTTTTTGGGTTAAGAAAGAATCATCAGCATATGCTTGAGCGATCATGCTATGACTGCCAGGAATCTCCAAACTGTGCAACTGGTCAGTGTCCAAAAGGTGGTCCAGATATTGAAGCATTGGATGAGTGGCTATGGCAAAAAGCAAAGCACTTAGGGGACATCCTTGCCTAACAGAACAACCAAGAGTCCAGGTTGTAGAAATATCCCCTGAAAGTATGCAGGAAGCTTTACTATCTTGATATAGCCAAGTGATAACTTGCTGCATTTTTGTGCCAAATCCCAATGCCTGCATAGTCGATGAAATAAAATCCCACTTAACAGTATCAAAGGCTTTGGCAATATCAACTTACAATAGCAAAACATCCTGCTACGTGTATTTGGCATATTCAATTCCAACATAGGCATTAGCAATGTTATCTGTGATATGCCTACGCGGAACAAAACCATATTGCGCAGGATGCAACCCATCATGTAAAAACCCCTTTAGCCGATCGACAATCATTTTGGTAGTAACTTTGTAAATGACTGGTATAAGGGTGATAGGTCTCCAGTCGGCCAAAGATTCACAAATTTGCTTTTTGGGAAGGAGTTTAACAAGACCTCTCTTCCATGTGTCTGGCATTTTCTGATTTTGCCAAGCAGTGTTCACCATATGCAGCAATGTATGCTTCAAAAGAGGCCAATATTCTAGAAAAAACTCAACTGTAAGACCATCCCATCCTGGAGATTTCCATCTGCCACAGGATTTGATTGCATCTGACAATTCCCTCTCAGTAATAGGTTCCTCCAATTCCAAAGCTTGAGTAGTGGAAATAATAGGAGAAACATGCTGTAAGAGTAAATTTCGTGCAACCAAAACCTACTGCGAGGGAGGAACTACAGAACCAAACTGCTAAGAGAAATGATGCACACAAACAGAAGCAAGCTGTGACCGTGAGGTAGTCCATGAACCATCAGGCATAAGCACCCTGCAAATTTTTGTTTTTAATCTCCTCTGATGCAAGCTTTTGAAAAATTGTTTGGAAGAGCAGCCTTTATCTGTAAAGGCTCTTTGTCTTGCTCTAGTCTCCCATTCAGCCAATTTCCTGTGATCATTGAGTTTAAGACAATGTCTAGCTTGGCATAGTGTTGTTTGCTCATGCAGGGACAACGAACGAAGATGGCTGAGTTCAGTGAGGTCCTGACAAGTGAATTTAGCCTGAGCAATAGTTTCCCTCAGAGTCTTCATGTAAGACTTGCCATAACCTCTAATCACAACTTGCATTTTGGAAACAAAAGAATCCCATGCATTATCAATATCAATATGGCTGCGAGAAGACAGAGAATGAGATGCTTCAGTAACCATGGCCTTGAAAGCAGCATGTTGCAAATAGCTATTGTTCACGATCAGCAGATGTCGCCTTTGTGGCAATCTATCATCTGGCATATCATGAAAGGATAACCGTAACCATAGAGGTGCATGATCTGAATGCACAAAGGCATAGTCAATCCACATTTTGCATGTAACTTCACCATTTTGTTGCGGAGCTACACTATACCATCGATCCAGACGTGCCTGATCAGAAGAAAGGGCATTATGTTGGAAGGTGTATCCAGGTGACAAAGGCTGCAATTCCTTCCAAAGGTCAACCAAATCAAGATGCATCAGTAATTGAGACCATGCATGCCTTTCAGGGGTTAACATATGAGTATGTCTGGAGGTATTGTCACCCTGTTGTGGAGCATTATTGAAATCCCCACATATAAAGCCATGGTATCTCCATGGATATTGTTGCATGGCATCCCAAATTGCAGTTCTTTCTCGAGAGGATTGAGGTGCATAGACAGAAGCAAATTCAAACACCTCTCCTCGAATGATGCATTGAAGAATAAGCCATCTGCCTTTATTGTCATTTAAAGCAATAACTGGCTGAAGCTCATGTTTGATCAGAAAGACTACCCCTAAGAAAGAGTGCTCCCCAGCATAGAAAATATCATGGCCACAATAGTGACCTGTCTTTCCTGCATAGACATGTTGGCTGTGTTCTTGTAATGCCACTATGTCAGGCTGAAATCTATTGATATACAGCCACACAAATTTCCATTTCCTACCATCACACATCCCTTGGACATTGAGTGTAAAACATTTGATATGAGCAGTCATATTTACAGATATTTATAGTAAAATAACAACTATGTACAACAGCAAACTTCATGATGTCAGCCCTGCATTTCTATCTCAGGGTCAAGGCCTCTTCCTTGAGAAGAAATATCCACCTAAGGAGTAGACAGCAAAGCAGCAACCTCTTCTTCAGGGAAGAGTGTTCTGCTAGCTGTCACTGCAGCCCATGTGATCCCAATTCCTGTATTGACCTCTAGGGTGTTTCCACTAGAAGACGCACCATTCCAAGTGCCAGGGGGTGGAAGTCTTCGAGCAGAAATAGCTTTTCTTGGACTTTGCCATCCATCAGTTGGAGGTTTCTGTCCTTTTGTTGAAGGTTGAATAGCAGGAGGTGAATGTGAAGAAACATTCCCATTTGAAACCACTGGAGCTTTGCCTTTATCCTGAATTCCAAAAAACTGTCTACTACCTTTGTTTTTATTTGCAATGGAGGTAGGAGCATCTTTAGTAGGCATTTGAACAAGCAAAGTAGCAGGAGGCATTTTATGCTAATTCATTGGACACTGTGAAGCCATGTGTCCAAATTTTTTGCAGTCAAAACAAGCCCCTGTAAATAATCCCCATTTCAGTTTCTAAAAAGCACTTCCCATGTCTACATTGTTCACCATGACTGAATAAGAGTCTGGTGTGGGATTATCAGTATCCCAGAGAATGCAAAATCGATTCGAGTTGCCATCAGGCCGTGGTGGGCAGACCACTTTGCCTAAAGTTGCTGCAATTTTAGGCAAGAGTGAAGCCATGCATTGCGGGAAGTCTACAACTTCAACCCAGACCGAACATCTGTGTCAGATTAAAGCCTGAAAATCCCTTGTGGGAGACCATGGCAATACGTGCACCATTTGCTGCCCAAAAAAGAGGGGCGAATGTTCCAAAAGCATTTGTCTGTGTATCTCATCTAGCATAATGACCTCAAAAAAACCCCTGGCTGCATAGTGTACCTTGCGAACAAACGAGCCAGCCAGTGTGCGAGTCAACCAGTTGCCTATCCCTGCAGCAGGTGGCATCCGGCCTGGAAAAAATAAAATGGTTGCATTTTTTGCATATTCTCTAACTGGATCCACAATTTCATCCACTTCAACCATGAGGCCAACCGATGGAAGCGAGTCTTTCCACTCTTTCCTTGTGTCTGCAAATCCTTCATGCATGACATCATAGACCAATTGTGCCTCAAGAGAATCATATACCGGGTCATGCTGACCCTCAGCTTGCTTTTGCTTCTTACAATGAATTGAACGATCCTTTTGAAAAGTTTTTTCATAGGAAAATTCAGCCATAGCTTTGTAAAAAGTGGAACCCAGAAAGGAGGTACCTGTAAAGTGATAGTGGAGAAAAAAAACAGTCCCAAAAAAGCCCACAAGAAGCCCATAGAGAAGAGAAAAGGAGTGTATTTGTAAGGAGAAGAGGGGAAAGAGAGATGTAGAGGTCGAGAGAAGATAAAAACAGTTTTGTAGAGGAAAAGGAGAGAAAAAACCAGTAAAAATTCCCAGTTGAACTATATTTCAGAGAAAAAGGGAAGATTTTGGCGATGGGAAAGGTGCACCGGACCCAGGGACACAAGAGGAGAGAAACGGGAGCAAAAAGCCTTCAAAATCAGTGTGTAGATGTAGTCCGCAAGCAAATCCCTGTATGAAATTGATCCAGGAGCCGGAGATGAACTGGTAGCAGCAAACTGCAGCAGGCGGAACAGTCCGTACAGGCCGTACACCTGTACGGAATCTGTAAGGGGCTCTGGCGGGCTCTACGGCAGGTAGTAGCTGCTCCAAAACACCGTTTTTTGAGCTCTGATGCACCATAACAGGAAGCTGAGGCTCATGGGCTGGTTGGGGGAGGGTCTAGAGCTGTTGCGGAAGGCTGTCTCCTCTCTCTCTCTCTCGCACACACACCACACCTCACACACACACCACACACATATACACACACACACACACATACATGCAGCAAGGTCGTGGAGGGGGACGGTACTGACGGAGATTGTACGGACATGGATGGTATTGATGGAAACAGGGAGGAAGAGGAGGAGGGCTCCATCGCTCTCTCCTAGATCACATACTCACACACTTTTTTTTTTGGTAATATCCAGTGCATTGTATTTATATTGTCATAACTTTACAAAATGGGAAGTCTCCAAAATGGAGAGTATCCCAAAGATCAGAAGCACATGCTTCTTGCATAGAGCTTTTCTTCACATACTCACTTTTTTTTTTTTTTGTAAAACCGAGATACTTATATTATGAAACATTCATTTACATCCAGGCAGTGCTCAAAATAGAGCTACAGCCCTATCCATCAGAAGCAGTAAAAGAAAAGTTGAATACAAGAAACATCCAAATCTTCCTCATGTAAGGCATCATATAAAGACTGCCTTAATGAGGCTCTGAAAAACTCATAAGGATGCTGAAGGGGAGAATTCAGAAATGCTTGATTGCGCTGCAGCCAGAGGGTCCATAAGGCCCAGTATCTGATCCAGTGGAAGAAGAGAGAATACTGTGACAAAGAAGCTGATAGTTTGCCATACATCCAGAAAAACCTGTAGAACCTGTGTGCTGGAAATCTGAGAGATTAAAAATAGGAGATTCTGTCTAGAAGGTCTCTGGAATATGAACAAAACCACAATAAATGCGGAATACTCTCCGATGTAAGGTGACATCTTGGACAAAGAGGTGAAGCTATCCGTCGTTTAGCCAATTTCACTCCCACTGGAAGAATACCAACAATACATCTCCATAGAAATAGTCGTTGCTTCAATGGCATTTTCAACTTCCATATCATTTGCAATCTTCCTTTCCACCAGGCTAATGATTTGTTCAGATGCCATAGAGAATTAGCATGATGAGCAATCCAAGGAGGAGGTAATATCAATCGATAAGCCTGTATAGAAGTTAGGAACTGCAAAGGCTTAGAGGAAATGCTTGGACTTGAAGGCTGAAGGTGCCAATCTTGAAGCCTGTCACTGACATTCAATGTCGGAATCGGAACCAGAGGAAGTAGGAGATCAGCAATAGCTTTCCAAATAGGTCTATGATGCATTCCCAGGTTGTATTGTCGACATGCTACTGGAAAAGGGAGAATATTTCCAGGTTGTATTGTCGACATGCTACTGGAAAAGGGAGAATATATCTACAACGTCATCAATGAACCGGATACCCAATTTCATAAGATTGTAAGCTCTGATGGGTTGTTGACCAGCAAGGGGAGAGGAAAACACAGCACTCCAATGAATACTTTCCAATCTGAGTGAAGATGCTAGAGAAGCAGGATGAGGAGACCATTTGATGTGAGAGAGTACTTGCTTCCAATCCTGAATCAAGGAATTAGAAAATGGACAACCAGGGATTTTACCTTGAAATTTTTCAAGTACTACTTCCGATGGATCTACTAGCCAATGTCCATAAGCATGTGTGTGCATCTGACCACACAAAATTGCTAGCATAATAGACCAAGGCTGCTCTTGTTGAAAGAATGTCTTGAGCATAGTGATCTTTCTTGCCAACACATGATATTTGATGTTTATTATATTCAAGCCACCATGCATTCTGGGTGAGCAAAGCAAGTCCATTTTGAGCAACCATAAAGCTTTTTTATGAAGCTTAGTTTTCCAAAAAATCTCCATGGCTTGAGACATAAAAGATGTGAGATCTCGAGATGACCAATGTAATAGAGGAAGGTAGAACTGGACATAAGCTAGAACAATAGACTGGACAATTCGAAGCCGTACATGCAGAGGCCAAGTGGAGATCTTCCAATATTCTAATTTGTCCTGAATTTTGTTGAACACCCACGACATTTGTTGCTTATTGCTGATTGTCCAGCCAATAGGATAGCCCAAATGTCTTACTATATTTTCCGGTTGAATAATCTGGCCTGGCCACAGAATAGGCATGCCAATCACAATGCTTGAGAGGCAAGAGTTCTGATTTCTGAAAATTAATTTTAAGACCAGCTGCCAACCCAAAATCTGAAAGGGTATCCATCAAGAGGCGAATCTCCAATGGACTGTTCTTTGGCATGAACAATGAATCATCTGCATAGGCCTGTGCTATGAAGGGTCGTGAACCAGAAATCTGAAGCCCCTCTAGCTGTCCAGTATCAACCATGTGATCCATATAAAGAAGCAAAGGATGTGAAGCGATGGCATAAAGCAAGGCACTGAGAGGGCATCCTTGTTGAAATGAACGTTCGAGAGTCCAAGACTCAGACAAATGTTTCCCTATAAAGCATTGTGCAGTGGAATTTGAGTAAAGCCAATATATGACATTAGCTAGCTTTGGCCCAAAACCAAGTTTTAGCATGATTTGAGAGACATAATCCCACTGTACTGTATCAAATGCCTTCGCCACATCCACCTGCATGACCAACACATCTTGATTTGAATATTTAGCATATTCCATTGCGATAAGAGTGCTAGAGATATTGTCATGTATGTGCCATCTTGGAACAAAACCATATTGCGTGGGATGAAGTCCATCATGAAGGATATCCTTTATCTGGTGTACCAACATTTTGGCAATCAGTTTGTATATTACCGGCATCAAAGTGATGGGCCTCCAGTCATCCATAGTCTCACAAAAAAGTTTTTTGGGCACAAGCTTAACCAGACCATGCTTCCAAGCTGAGGGAAGATGTTGGTGCTGCCATGCTGCATTAATAAACTGCAGAATTGGACCCTTCAATTCAGGCCAAAAGGCTTCAAAAAATTCAACCGTCAGACCATCCCAGCCAGGGGATTTATGTTTACCCAAATGCTTAAGGGCTTCATCCAATTCATCATCTGAAAAAGACATTTCCAGCATTGAGGCTTTTTGCGAGGAGACAATGGGAGAAACAAGCTCAGTAAATCTGTTACGAGCCAATGCGACCTGAGGTGTAGAAGAAGATGGCTGAGAAAAAAGGAGCTGAAAATGATCCAGACATTGTTTTTCTAGCTGAGAGAGAGACTGGGTCCAAAGACCATCTGATTTCCTTACCCTCATGATAGATTGGCTTTGTCTATGTGCATGTAAGTTCCGAAAAAAAGATTTAGAGGAACAGCCCTTATCTAGTATAGGTTTAACTCTGGCCCTGATCTGCCATTTGGACAGCTTGCGTTTATCATTGGCATCAATTATGGAGGAAGCACAAGACAGTAAATGCTGCTCAGAATCAGATAGAGATCTTTGATGACTAATCTGTACCAAATACTGCTTGTATGATTTTGCCCACTGGATATGCTGTCTGGTTTCTGCCATGTACTATCTTCCATATTCCTTAATGACATTTTGAATACGATGGATGAAAGAGATTCAAGCAAATTCCAGATCCTCCTGAGCATGGGATAGCAATGGCCTGCAAGCCAGTCTGATCATATGCTGAAATTTTTCATGAGAAAGATATAATTGATTAACCTGTAAATTTCTGACTGAAGAGAGCTGCAAGTCATCCAGAGGCATACCAAAAGAAAGGGTGAGCCAAAGTGGAGTGTGATCAGATAATTGTTGTGAATAATCAGTCCACATCTGACATGTATATTCATCATATTGCTGAGCATGAATGAGATAATATCTATCAAGCCTGGCCCAATAATCTGTTAAAGCATTATGATGATATGTAAATCCCATCACTGAAGGGTGAATTGCTGTCCATAAATCTGCAAATCGAAGTGATGATGTCATGTGTTCCCATTGCTGGATTTCAAAGGGCAGTATATGGGATTTATGAGTGGTATTATCCTTCCAGTGAGGAGAATTGTTGAAATCTCCACAAAGTAGAGCATTAGAGGACCAAGGATATTGCTTTATGGAGTTCCACATTTGAGCTCTGGAAGCTGAATTTTGAGAGGCATACAAAGATCCTATTTCAAAAATCTCTCCATTGATCATACATTGGATAATCATCCATCGTCCACCTAGATCATTATATGCTATCCAGGGTTGCAGATCATGTCTGGCTAAAATGCACAGCCCAGAGAATTGTTCAGATCCTGAATAAAATATATCATATCCAGAAAAAAACCCATGCTGGCCAGCAAAAAAATGCTGATTATGCTCTTGCAGACACACAACATCCGGATGAGTTGTATTTATATAATGCCAAAGAAGCCTCCATTTATTCTGGTTGCAGAGGTCCTGTATATTATAGGAAAAACATTTAAGAGAAGCACGCATGAAAATATATACAAGAGAATGATCGGTCCTCCAAAAGAACGGGAGGCCTCAAGCCTCTGCCATTGCCACAGGGTCTTGCTGACCCTCAGCTTCCAATTCCCTGATAATATCATCTTCTTCACAAAGGGGAAGACCCTTCTTGACTGCATTGACCCATGCCTTTGAGATGGGGCTGCTTGAAGAGGTAGAAGATTATCCTGGAGAAGGAGCAGAGGCATCCCAATTACGAGATTGGAGAGGTCTTTGTTTGAGAGGCACCGTCTTCTTTGCAGTCTGCCATCCCTCATGAGATGATGAAATATTTTCTCCTAACTTGCTTTTGCCTTTATCCTTATTTTGAGCTGAATTGGCCTAGCTCCCTGTATGGACTGAAGGCTTTGCTCCTTTAGCTTCAATCTTTTCCACATATGTCTTCTGACCTCCTTTATTAGATGGCAGAGGAATAGCAGCTGGAGGAGGTGGATGAAGGATAGAGGGACACTCAGAAGCAAGATGCCCAAATTTGTGACAAGAAAAACAAGCTCCAGCAAAAATGCCCCATTTTAAAGTGAAATATTTCTTGCCCAAATTAACACCCTCAATCTCAACTGCAATAGAGAAAGGGGTCAGTCTATCAGTATCCCATAAGATGCAAAAACGATTTTTATTACCTGTGGGACGAGGGGGACAGATCACTTGTCCCAATGTCATAGCTAAACCTGGAAGCTCTATTCTCATATAATCTGGAAAATCAACCACTTCAACCCATACGGGGCAATGATGCTTGATGAGGTTCTGATAGTCCTTATTAGGGGACCAGGGCATGATATGCACCATCTAGCGACCGAAAAATAAAGGAGACATTTCCAGCATCTTTTGTTTTGTCAAAGCATCCAAAAGATGAACTTCATAAAATCCTCGGGAGGCAAAATAGACTCCTTCTACATAGCATCCACCTAGGAGAGAATTCACCCATTGTCCCACATCATTAGCAGAGGGAATTTTTCCTGGGAAAAAGATGATAATTGCAGTTTGAGAGAGCTTCTTCAAAGGATGCACAAGAGATGGCAGCTTCATTTTGTAAGTGAGTTCCGGAGCAGGTTGAATCCATTCCCTTCTACTTTGTTGAAAATCATCATTCAGCATATCAAACACATAGGAAGCATCTTCAGAAGAAGGAGCTATGGGGGAAGAGGTTTCCCTTGATTGTCTTTTGGGTTCAGGAGAGAGGGCTCTCTTGACATAGTACTTGTTTGGTTCTGCCATGGCGGCTAAGGGATTCAACAGATATCAAACAGCGAGAATCGGACTGAGCACAAAGAAGGGCTGGCAGGCTGTACGGAGGCTGAATTGACACACTGTACGGTGGCACAAAGAAACTGATAGAAATGTACGGACAGAAGGAGAGATTGCAGGAAAGAACTGACAAACTGTACGGGACTGCTGACAGGCTGTACGGGAAAACAGACTGTGTACGGAAAATTCAAACGACTGTACGGGAGCTAGTACGAGAACAGTACGGACGAGAAAAATAGACGACTGTACGGAAAAGTACGGACGAGCTGTACGGGATTTGAGAAGGAAGACTGCAGGTACGAACTGTCGTGCAAGATTGAACGGAGCCTCGATGGAACGGAATCCTAACGCTAGCTTCGTACGGAAACCGTATGACGGCCGTACGGTGGTACGGACAAAACGGCAGGTGCCAAACTATCCCAGACGACGCTGATCAGCGAGCACTCCTCTCCGCTTCTCTCACGACACTCCTCAACCCCAACATATGACACTCCTCCACATCACACACACACACACACACACACATTTTTTCTTCACATACTCACACACACACACACACACACACACACACACACATGTGCACGCAACGTACTATCTGTATAATGCCTCGAATAGTAGCTTAAGGCTGATCGACGCCTCACTCAATCGTCTTTTTGACACTGCAAAACCAAAGAGTTATGTAAGCAAAACCCCTAACTTTCAAACAATCGAAAAAAACAGCAGTCAGAAAGATCAACCGAAATTGTAATATTGCTAATTCACTGAATGAACGTGCACAACAACTGCTGTTGGAAACCTGTGTACACGCGGTCAAAAACCTTAGGTACTCCTACGAACAGTGATGGCTTCAACTCCTGAATATCCTCAATCAGAAGTTTTGGATCCTTCACATGTCAATATGAATAAAAGTGATTAGATATGCTAAGTCAAGAAAATTAGTGGGCTACTCCACAAGTAAAGTCCAGATCTGATTACAAAAGCTGGTTGCAAGGTATTGGGAAAAGGAAGGGTGCATAAAAATCTCAAACATTCACAAAACCCACTGTAGCATACTAACTGATATGCCTTGCAAGTAACGTCCCTATTGCACATTTCACCATTACATGGACAAGGGGAGACGATAATCAAACAATCACCTGGTGTCGATTATAGAAACTGTGGTAAGAATGATAAACAGAAAGGAAAAGTGTTTCCAGTGGATTTTGGAAAAGTTTTTTTTCCCTGTTCGCCCACCCCCCACTCTCACACACAAGGAAGGAGGGGGGGTTGGCCCAAGAAATGGTAGTTGGCTGCTTAGTATGCTGATTCTTAGATCTAGCTTGCCAATCTGAAGATGAAATTACTAAATATTTTGGAAAAGCTTAGTATGCTACTGCGTGCATCTAGTTTGCCCATAGAAAGTTTGTTCCATCAGAGTAACTCCCTCTCTCAGGCCAAAGTCCGTGTAGCCAGAAGACATCCTCGACCATGCTTTTGAAGTCCTATCAGCCCTCTTCTCACCTGAAATCCTCCATAGCTAGAAACATAACCAACTCTGGAACTTCTATTCATCTATGGGAGCAATCACCAAACAATAGGGGGACGACGACCCTTCCAGCCGTACTGTGGAAGTATCCATTGAGGATATCCCAGATGCTTAATCATTCCACCGCGTGAATGGACACAACCTTAGCTAGTCTTTATTCTTTTTTTATAAATTTATAATTCTAGTGCTACTGCTACTAGTGCTGGAACAAGGTCACACACTATTCCCCTAACTGCTAATCGCTCCTGCGTGCTCAGAATGGCTAAGGCCTGCTGATCTCACTGGCGCCTTTGCTGTACCATGCTGAAATCTCTATTTCCATCTTCTACAGTGCACAGATGCACTTCAGGAGCCTGGAACAGACCCTTCGATTCTCTACCCTTGCTGCTAAGCTTCACTGCCCTCTCTACTGCCCTGGCATGGAATTCTGAGGGGCTGTTTTACAACCTGTAGTGGTCTGGTTTGAATGCATATGCCCCACAATATGTGTGTGTGTGTGTTTGGAGGGGGAGGGGGGGGGGTGTGAGGGTGTGTGTGTGTGGGAGGAGAGCTTCAGGTTGGGTTATAGCGGTGAGATCTTGCGGCCCTGCATCCACTCAATAGCTCTTTTTAAAGTCGTCATCCCTCTTGCGCCCCTGCTGGAGCTTCTTCAACCTCCTGTGGGTGTATCCTCTGCAGTTGCGCCTCTGCTAGGACCCAAAAACCCATGTTCGGACCTCTGAGGGGCTTTAAATTATTGTGTGCTGCCTTCTTGGTTCCTGTGCCTGTCAGTGGGCTGTTCCTAGGCTTCATCTCCCTCTTTTCTGCTCTCTCCTCGGCCTCTTTCCTCTTGTATCTGTTGCTGTCTGCTGTCACTTGCTGCATGAGGGTCTAGGACTGCTGGGTGTGCACCTTTCAGCCTTTGAATCCCTGCTTATACAGAGTCTTTTCCTCTCTAACTTCGATTCCAAATTATCTGCAAATACACACCTCTTTTCTAAGTTTCTTCCCTTTCTTTGTATTCCACTTGTCATATACTTCTATGTTTGCTGTGTTCACAGCCTCTACTGCTTGTCCATAAGGCTCCCTTTGGTTATCAGATTTTACTGCAGGAAGTAGAGACTTGGAGTCTCTTCTTGTTCAGATAGGATGGGCTTCTTATGAATATGACAAGACTTTCGATAAAGAAATATTGGCTCAGAATAAGAAACAAAAGCAGTCTATGGGTCAGGATCACCCTGTTAATGCCTCGTAAGCAGTCTATGGGTCAGGATCACCCTGTTAATGCCTCTTACGAGGCTCATTTAGTGTTTGATGTTATGCATGAAGGCTTTGAAGACACACACAAAGATTGGACAGATCCTGGCCAGGCATCCTCTGCTACCATGTGCACATCTTCATTGGCAGCTCAGAGTACTCTCTTAACATGGTTCATGCTTGCCATCTCCAGTATAGCACTTGTCACCTTCCGTGTGACCCTTTCCGGACATTAGAGCTCTTATCGCCTTCAGCGCGACCAATCACCTTCAGTGTGATCTACCGTCTCCAGTATGGTCTGTATTCTACCAGCTTCAGTATGGTTTGCCATCTCCAATATGGCCTATGTTTACCGTCTTCAGTATGGTCTTTTGTTACCGTCTTCAGCACGGTCTCTCTCTTTGCCGTCTTGAGCAAGGCCATGGATCTTCAGTATCCATCATAGTCACATCCAGTGTGACAGGATGTCGGAAGCTAGTGCATGGGGTGGACTTCCACCAGTGAAGTTACAAGTTGAATGATTATCTTACTGGATCACCTCCACTGGTATTAAATTACCAGCATGCCATACGAGATTGATGACGCTTCGCACATCCACAAGGGTTCTCCATACCCGATTGTTCGTCTCCTAACGCCTTCAATGGCTTGGGGGTGAGCCTTGGTGTGTTAGGCTATGATGCTTAGTCAGATCTAGATCACATAGTCTTTTGAGTTGGAAGTGATCTGAAAAACCAGTCCATGAGTATCTAGTTTCTAAGGCTTTTCGAGAGCTAAAAGATAGTTCCAACTTGGTAGAATTTTGAGTTGTCTAGAGCTAGACCCCAAGAATCTAGGGTTAGTTGAGGCCTAGACTCCTAGATTTGGTAGAGTGGTATCCAATAAAAAGTTAAATAATGAAAAGTTATTCTATTTTGAGTCTAGCTTTTATGCTTTTGTTTTTTCTTCCAAGCTTTCCCTATTCTTGTAAAAGCTTTTTCTATTCCTAACCCTAGCTTTTGAGTTTGCTTTTTCTCCCCTGGCTCTTCTATAAATTAAGGGCCAGCCTTCTTTAGAGATTCATTCAGAGCTTGAGCTCCTACTCCACCCTAGCTTTGCACTTCAGCCTCTGCTGCTGTCCATCGCCTATCTCTCAGCCTTCTCCTGCTGCCCATCCATCCCTACCTCTCTTACTTCGCTCATGTTGTCCATGCCTATCTCTCAGCCTACTCCTGCTACCCATCCATCGCCTATGTCACCCGCTCCTCCTGTTGTTGCACATCACCTATTCCTCTCGCCTCTCTTGATGTTGTTCATTGCACTATTTCTAGCCATCCTCTTGCCGATTTTTCATGCCGTATCTTGACCCTATTGCTGCAGACTTGTGTGCGCACATAAATCTTGATCAAACGGAATATTCGATTCTGACCAACTGCTTCTTTATTTTCAAGTTTTATTTTCTCTCTCTAGATGATTTCTCTCTAGATGCCTTCTCTCTAGAAGATTTTTCTCTCTAGACGTTCGTCTCTCTAGAAGACGTTTTCTCTCTCTAGAAGACATTTTCTCTCTCTAGAAGACGTGTTCTCTCTCTAGATGATGCTCTCTCTCTCTAGAAGACGTTCTCTCTCTAGATGCCTCTCTTTCTCTCTCTAGACGTCTCCTCTCTCTTTAGCAGCCAACCTTTTGCAGAAGGGCATCCATCCTCTCCCAATCATTCCGTGCTTGTTGCTGATTTTTCACAGCCATGTTAGCAATTGAAGAAGGCATTCCTACCTTGCATCCGTACATTGCCTTAAACGAGCTCATGCCAATGGAGAGATGCTTGGTATTGTTGTAGCAAAATTCAACAAGTGCCAACCATTTATCCCAAGACTTCTGAGTATCATGACAAAAGTGCCTCAAATATTCCTCCACCCATTTGTTCACCCTTTCTGACTGTCCATCAGTCTCAGGATGGTAAGCAGTGGTGTGAGTAACATACCTACTGCTGTAAATAACTCCTGCCAAGAGTGACTCATAAATTTTTTATTTTTTATTTTGCAAGAAAATTGCTTTATTAAGTATAAATGAAAACCGCGACAGCAAGCTCAAATGCGGGAGTACATCATGCAATGCATGAGGAAAAAACAGCTCAAAATGAGCTAATAAAGAACCAAGGCGGAGGCTAAAAATGCCATCTCAACCCTGAAGGAGACTCAGATAAGAAAGGAGATCCTCTCCAAACTCTGAAAAAAGTAATTGTCCTGGCAGTGGCTGCTCTGGAGGATCCCTACATGCTCGCCCAAATGGCCATCAGAGTGTGTACTGTGTCGGTCCAAATATTGGCCATAGTCTGGAAAGGGTGAACCTGGATACCCTCCATCGCCTCTGTACACCTGGCTCTCCAAATACGCCAAGCCGCAATGCTAGCCAAAATCTCCCAAGACATGTCTACTGAGGCATGAGTAGCTCTGAAAGGAGTGAAGGGAACATCCTGGAGGAAACAAGACTCAACTGAGTGTCGCTGTACAATGGCTGGATCTGGATCATGTCCCTCGAAAAACACATGTGGGCCAGTAAGAGATAACCAAGCCACTGAACCCCAGGTCATATAGAAAGGTGTTGTATGAAAGATGCTGAAAATCCTAGCAACACCTTTCCAGATCATCCTCGCCTATCTGTACTCCCAAAGGCAATGATGTATTGACTCAACTGCCATGTGACGAGGACAAGTAGGATTAGCCCCAAACCTGGATCCCCACAGGTTCACTGCAATCCCTCCATGAATAGAAAGCCAAAAGAAAAGAGTGATCTTTCTATTTCCTGAGGGATTTCCAGAGCCTATGCCAAAAGTTCTTCCGCACAACTGCGGAAATCTGAAAACTATCCCAATGTGGCGCTCTGGAGGGCCTCCAACCTCTACTGCTAAGCTGAAATCCCTGGGCATTTCTAATTGTGTAGCAAAAGAAGGGGAAGCTCTTCTCTCGGTGCCCCTCATCCATCCATTCCCACTCCCCTGGGTCCCCCACTGCAAGAACCTAATAGGGGAACCACCATACAGCCAGAGTCTCCAAGACCCCAGCGCAAGGAGAATAGGATCAGGGTCAAGATACCACTATGAGTCCCTGCCCCTCTCCATGAATCCTGCAATCTTAATAGGCTGAAATGCAGCCTCCAAAAGAATATCATCATATGATCTGATAAGTCTGCCTCCCAATTGAACATCAATGACATGGTATCCTGCAATGCAATGATCTGTAACGGAATGCCTGTCCCTGAAAACGCTCCCCGCCAAGTGGACTCTGTAAGCGGCATGTCATCTGTGTCAATCCACTCTAGCGGAATGGCTGCCTGTATCTGCTATATCCTGAGTGCACTCCCTCTGAGGTGGCCAGCTGCTAAAAGTCTCTGATCCTCTGGAAGACTCATAAAGGCCTGCCAAGCGCCTACAGTAGAGGTAGGTCCCCTCTCCCATCTAGACCACCGCATATAATGTGATACTTCAAGTGGCCTGCCATGATCATTTAAAATCGAGTCATTCCACATGACTGGCTGCCTGTGAATTTCGTCACGAGAGTTGGGTGGAACTCTGCATAGTGTGTTTTTGAAGCAGCCCTAGGCTTTCAAAATAGTAGCCATGAGAGATGAAGGGGGAGATTTGAGATGGGCTGAAGTAAAGATCCATATGCTGCTGTCCAACCAATCTCCCCCATGAGAAGGGGCACAAGACTGAATGCTGCGTGAGAAAAAATCCTGCCAGGGCTCCTATCTAGGCATCAATCCACGTACTACAAACTTGCAGAGTAAGGCCATACACTACAAGTTTGGATCAATAATATTAAGACCTCCTTCTCCTATGGGGAGAATGAGGGCCTCCCAAGCCACCTTGGCTACAACATCTGAGGTGCCATCTAAACCACTCAATAGGAAGTTCCTGACTGGTCTCATGAGCTAAGCGATACAACCTCTAGACCTGCACCAACATGAGCAAACAAACCAGGGAGTGGCCAATAAAACTTGGTTCACAACCACAACTCTGGATGCAAGGTCAATCCTTACTGAACTCCAAAAGATGAGTTTCCTCCTGATACTCTCCAACACGGGAGCGAACTGCTGTGCCAGAGAGATGCCCACCCCAACCTGGCATCCCAAATACCTGATGGAGACTCCCCTCTGAATCCAAGTGAACCCTAAGTCAATCCCCCAGACTCGAGTGTCCTCATCACTGATCCAAAAACCATTGGATTTGTTCCAATTTATGTGTGCACCTGCCGCAATGCAAAACAAATCCAATGCATCCTGAATGAATTCAATGTCTGTGGAGTGGCATCCAAAAAACAGCCGTATCATCTACCAACTCACTGTCTAAGAGCTCATCCTCATGCTGCCTCAGAGGAAGGCTCAGCCCTACAATCCCAGCTTGAGCTTTAATGTAATAGCTCATAGCCTCAGCCACAAAAAGGAATAAAAAGGGGGCTAAGGGACATCCCTGATGGACTGATCTAGTAATCTGAAACCTGTCCCCCCTGACTCCACCAATAAGAACCTGGCTGTGGGCTGATCTGTAGAGGGTTGACACCCCTCTGATCCATGTGCTGAGAAGCCAAAACGAGTAAGTGTGCCCTCCAGAAAGCCCCAATCTACCCTGTCATAAGCTTTCTCAAAGTCCAAGAGTAGAATGGCCAGCCTGTGGCCACTATGCATGGCCCAATCCGAAGCCAAAGATGTTATCAAAGATGCTCCTGCCATGCACAAAACCTGTGTATCATGAATTAGATCTGGTAGAAAGGGCTGCAGACGAAGGCTGATAGCTTTCGCTAGGATTTTATCCAAGGTACCCAGCAAGGTAATTGGTCTCCACTGAGACACTAAATTCATGCAACCCTTTCGGAATCAAATGAATGAGGCCCTCCGTAAGTGAGTCTGGCATCTCACCTGAGTCCCATACACCCTGCAGGGCTGAGATAATGTGATCCCCAATCTGATCTCAAAAAGTAATAAAAAGTAAGGGGGTTAAGTCCATCTGAACCAAGACAATTGCCCTTGTGAAGGGCAGAGAAAGCAATCCTGAACTATGTTGGTGAAGGGTGCATTAAGTAAAACAATCATATCCCCTGTCACCAACCCCGGTAAGTGCCGCCAAATAACCACTCTAGCATCATCCATGGCCTGAGTGTCAGGATCTGCTGAAAGAAGGGAGGCATAGAAATCGGTGGCAATCTGCAAGACAGCATCTAAATGTGTCTGAAGAACTCCGCATGAGTCAACAAGCTATGAGACGCTCTCTCTACTATGTCTGGGGCCAAGAGTAGAGAAGAACTGCTTGTTGACCCTACCTCCCGTCTGAGTCCAAAATGACTCTCTAACATGAAAGGCATACTCTGCTCTCTAATCTAAGAGTGACTGTTGTTGAGCCCTTGCTGCAGTAAGGCGCTCCTGAATCCAAGCATCTGTAGGCCTCTTCTGCTCCTCCCTTTGGAGGGCAGCCAACTGCTGGCGGATACCTATCTCACACCTGAGGATCTCACTCCTCCTGATACAAGCAACTGAAAGATAAAAGTCACTAATATCACAGAGGGCTGTAGCTAAGTCTGAAGGAGAAAGCTGCCCATCCTGCAAATAAGATACCCAAGTCCTCAACATTGTCTTTGTAAGGCCCTCCTCTGCATAAAAAGAATCTGGAATCCTAACACTAGCAGAGCAGTGTCTCACATGGGGATCTGAGACCATCAAAACCACTGGAAAATGATCCGAAGTGGACACCCCAGCTGCAATGCAAACAGTACCACCTCTGTCAAGAGCCCAATCATCCACATAAAATCTATCAATCCGTGCATGTATAGACATCTGCAATCTCCTGTTCGACCAAAAAAACATGAGAGAATGTGGCTGAGTGTGAAAAGCATCATCGTGCCAAGCATCCCTGCCACTGTACTGAAAAAGGAAGGCATCTTAGCTGCTCTCTCTAGGGAGTGAATGCCACCTTCTCTACCACCCCTTTTGTCTGAGGGCATTTCAACCATGTTCAAATCGCCCCCTATAATCCAAGCATCTGCAATATGTGACCAAGAGAGCAGTTCCTTCCACAAAAGAACACGATCCCCTCTAGAATTGGGTACATACAGGTTTAAAAGACCAACCTTATGCCCACCAATCAAAACTAAAATCCACTGAGCTCGGGAAGGGACTATGATCCCGTGTCCAATCACCAAGGGGAGTATAGAAGAAGAAACAGAAATGCAAGTACCTCCCCTAGTGCCCAAGGCGGGGGTGACCAAAAAGTATGGCCTGAAAAAAGCTTTGCCCAACTTGGCACAATCCCTGATATCCAATTTGTGTTCCTGAATCATCAGAATGTCCAAGGGACTCCCAATAACACCTAGATGAAGTTGGTTACGGATCAGCAACTTGCGGCGGCGGTGAGGTATACCCTCGAGGCCCTGAACGTTCCAACTGACAATCCTCATGTGCGAGAGGAGAAGGCTGGATGGAATATCCTACCCGACCTGGTTGCGAAGAAAGCCCTCTCCTGCGAAAAGTTCCTCTTATCAAGAGGAGGGAAGTCAACTGAGGAAAGCACACCCACACTTGCTGAGGGTGAAACTCTGTCCACGGATGTTTGAAAGATGTGCTCCCCGAGCGTAGAGGGTACAAACTCCTCCTCTGCCTCAAACTCAGCCAAGTTTGCCAGAACTAAAAATGAA
Source organism: Dipteris shenzhenensis (assembly GCF_047967505.1). Lineage (NCBI taxonomy): Eukaryota > Viridiplantae > Streptophyta > Polypodiopsida > Gleicheniales > Dipteridaceae > Dipteris > Dipteris shenzhenensis. The sequence continues at coordinate 1,391,750 of NC_141606.1, forward strand.
TTCCTGCGAAGTACCTCTGGCGCAAGAGTGCGAAGGAGCCCTGCAGAAGGAGAAGTGGAACCAATAACCCCCTTACCTCTGTCAGGTGTAGCCAGACGTGTAAGAGAAGAAGGGGGTTGTCGCTGCATGAATCTTCATGACCTCAACCACGACTTTGGCATTATTCTCAAGTAAGGCACGGGTCTCTAGAGAAAGGTTCTCCCTAGGTGAGCGCTCCTGTACATGAACAGGGGCAAGAGAAGTCTCATCTGCACATGGAACGAGGACACATCCGTGGTAGCCTGAGGTACTGGCTCCCCAACTCTGACAGGCACCCAATGGTGGACGACCGAAGCAGGACGTGCTGGACTGTCCTGTCCGCGCTATAGAAGTACCAGAGCGAGAGGCTGATGGTCTTGGCCGTGAAGCCGAAGGTCTAGCAATGCGTGAGGCGGTAGGAATTGGTCGTGATGAAGGTCCAAGTCAAGTGAAGCTATGAGGTGCACCCATGGATCTTTTTGGTCTTTACTTTTTCCTAAGGAAATCTCTAGCAAAGTGCCAAAGGGTCCTGCAAATCCTACACTAATCCTGTCTCCTTGCAATCTCGACTCTCTGCCTGAAGAAGGAGCCATTTGGACGCTGAAGTGTAATGTGGTCATCCGAGATGTTAGGGTCAGAGACAATGATCCTAACACGTGGTACTGGTGATCGTCAGAGGCCAATCATAGAAGGCCCGTCAATGGGAGGTCGAAAAAACCTTGCGATGGATGATTGGCCTCTGCCGTCACGCTACCTCGTCGAGCTCGGTCGTCAGGGGCAGCGGGAGGCCCTATGTTGAAGAACGAGAGCGACGGTGACCCCGGTAGGACGTGCTGAGAGCATAGAAGGGATGTCATGGACCCGGATGTGTGAGTTTGTCCGCTGGCGTAGCTGTCGTGGCTCTGGCTCTCGCTCACGTCCGCGTCGTCGGCTAGACTGAGGAGAGGTATCCTGTGACTGGAAGAAATCAGTGATGGGTCGCTGAGTGTCCTCACGCTGTGTGGGCTGCGCATGCTGTCGTGCCCGGAGGGATGCATCTCGGTGGCGGGTCATCTCATGTAAGAAAGCGGCTAGGCACCGCTGGTCCGGGAGCTGCAACATGCGTGTGAGGGGGCCAAATCCGTCGCGGAATAGGCAGTGGTACCAGCCTCGGATGGCATAATAGATAGGGCATCTGAAAGCAAAGTGCTCCTCCGACTCGATCTCTTGCAGGTCGCAAAGTGGGCAGATGCGGTCCTCTCGTGGGATACCCTCTGCGCATCCACTCTCGATCCGTAATCAGTGTGACGAAACCCTAAACTGGCCGGGTGAAATTCAGAGCGCATGCGGTAGATGAATCTGTGTATAGTCCGAGGGCGTGATGAAACCCTCCTGTGAGATCTGGAGGCAGTGTCGGCGATAGCAATCGAGCTTCACAGGAAGCTCGGGATGAAGAAACCAAGTCCTCCAGGTGTGAAGCTGGAGCATGTCCTCTCGGTTGACCTCCTGATCAGTGGGGGAGAAAGGGGATGGTGGAGCGTCGAGGCTATACTGAAAAGGAGGCAACCGGTCCATGTCGAGGCCCAGTCGGGTGAATCAACTGGAAAGGCGTCTATACCAACATCGCTGGTCCCCATCAGCGGATAAGGACATAGAGGAGAATAGGGCTAGCCAGGGTAGGCGGAAGCGACTGTCGAAAGAGGAGCTGAAGTCCCTGACCCTGTGTAGATAAGTGATAGCCTGGAAGGCTGCATCAAGCTGTACTGGTGAGGCGCCGAATTCTGCTAAGATGATCTCATGAGGTACCGATGGTTTGCTGCGGATCATCCGAGCAAACATCAGCATCTGTAGGCGCTCGACGCGTGCCCACTCTATGTTTGAAAGGTTGACCCCCCACCATGGGCTGCCGTACATACCTGCTGGGCGGACCAAGGAATCAAAAAGAAGAGACTTGGTCCGCGGGTCCTGAAAGTGAGAGTGGTAGCACTGTCGCTCCAATCTGGCAAGAGTGGCATAGCCTCGGCTGATCCTGGCCTGCATGGACGGGCGCATTGTGAAGATCGGGCCCAAGAATACTACGCCCAGGTATGTATAAGAGTCGACTATCTCAACAGGGTCGCCGGCGAAGAGGAATTGCTGTCGGTGCATAGCGGGTCGGGAGGTGTTGAAGATCATGACCTTGGTTTTCCCAAGGTTGACCCTCAAGTCGTGGGTATCACAGAAGATCTGAAGTCCATCCAGGTGTCACTGAAGACCTGAAGCAGAGGAGAATAGTAGTACTACATCGTCTGCATATAAGAGAATCTGGATGACAGCCTCCGCAAGAGAGCAGCTTGCACCTCTGAGTGTCCTGATGGTGGTCTCGAGCTCGTTGATGTAGAGGCCAAATAGAGTCGATGACAAGGGACATCCTTGTTTGACCCCTATAGTGCTCGTGATCTCTATAATCCAGCTGGTACCAATCCTGACCCGGCCTGTCACCCTCTCATAGAGAGATACTATTGCCCATATAACCTCCGAGTCGTAACCTAACTCCTGCAGGCGTCTGACAAGGAGGGCCCAAGGAACAGTGTCGAATGCCTTGCGAAAATCCACAAAGCAACAGTATACCCTCTGTCTCCTGTGTCTGGCCTCCTCAATGATCCCTCGAAGTGTAAAAATGTGATCGTAAGTCGAGTGATCCGTCCTGAAACCGGCCTGTCCAGATGCCCTAAGGCCTCGTATCTCTGCGCGCGTGCTGACCTCACCATCTAACACTGATGCATAGATCTTGGACATAACATGTCCAATCATGATGGTCCTGTAATTCCCTGGATCCATGGGATCTCCTGCTTTGTGGATGGGTGTGATAGTGTTCAGGGTCCAGGCTCTGGGGAATCCGTGGCAAACAGCTTCATTAAACAACGTTGCCAGGATGGGGGCTAGAGTTTTGATACCATAGGCGACAAACTCTGTGCATAGGCCCTCTGTGCATAGGCCCTCATGATCCTTGGCTCGGACGTTGTGAAGCTTGTGCGCTGCGTGGGTGACTCCCTCGGTTGTGAAAAGGGTGCAAGATGTGGGGCGGGGGGTGGCGGAGAGGTCAGGAGGGGGCTGATCAGGGATATCATAGAGTATGGGTGTGTAGGAGTGCCAGAGGGAAGTGTTTGTGAGGGGGGTAGGGGACCGGCGTTCTAGAAATTTCCTCCAGAAATCCTTGGAGTTGCTACTAAACAAGATGTTTAGTAGCGTATCCTCATTCTGGCGCAGGAAGGCTAGCTTCTTGCGACGGACTAGGCGGCGATATTCCCGGGTGAGGTGTGGGTCAGCCCTAGCATTTCGCTGGGTCGTGAGTCGGAGTGTGCGACGTAAGGCTTTACATTCGTCATCATACCAGCTATTGCAAGGGGTGGAGCCAACGGATGGGGGGCGGGTAGACCGAGTAGTGTAAGGAAAGATGTGGCGGGCTGCATTGTGGAGAGAGTGGGTGATGAGGGCGGCTCGGTGATCTAGAGAGGGTATGGTGTCTATGTGTCTGAGGAGAGAGGCTAGGTGGGCTGAGTAGTCAGGTGAGAGGTTACGATCAAAGTGTATATCATGATAAGTGGTGTAGTGCGGAGTGTGGCTAGAAGGGGCTCGAGGCGTAAGGAGATGAAAGAAAAGGTAAGTGTGGTCGGCTCCTGGGGGTAAGGGTGCGGTACGGAAGTAAGTGATCTGTGAGGCTAAAGCAGGAGATCCCAAAATGTAGTCGACGACACTGGCTCCTCCGCCATGTGGGAAACATGTGAAACCAGAGGAGGCGGGCCACCGATCTAGTCCATTGTAGATGACCAGATCATGTATACGTCCAAGATCCAAAAGAGCCTGCCCATATGCAGTAACGGGGGCTAGACTGTCGACCGAGGAGCGGGGGAAGCCCGAGTCCTCTATGTCCATCTCAGGTAATAGGACCGGATCTGAGTGGAAATCCAGGAGGGATGTCTGATGTGTGCCTGTCCGTGCGTTGAAATCCCCAACTAGGAGGACCTCTCCGCGTCTGGAAAACTCCACAATGTCTGGGTGGAGATCTAAATAGGGGGATACCCCCGTATCCTCGCGTAGCACCCATGCGAAGTGTGACGTCTCAGGGAGGAAGTAGCATACTGCAATAAAAAGGTCGCGTGTGGAAGGGCATCGTAAGCGAAGCCATAGGTAACGGGCGTGAACATCCCGTCTGACCACGGATATCAGACTAATGAGTGCTGAACGGAAGAGTACTGCAACTCCGCTTGAGCCTCGGACCCCCCCAGTATTTCTGGTCTCCTCACGGAATACTGACTCCCAAGTATAGCCACTGACCGAGGGGAGAGGGCGCTCGGGGCTCTGGTGTGTCTCTGTATAGAAAACTATGTCACGTCCAGTGTATGACTCTGAGAAATTCCCAGGGTCAGACCATAGGGTACCATTACAGTTCCATATGGTGCATGCCAAGGGTACTGTGTGCTGAGTCTGAATCTCATAGACCATGTCTCCCTAGTTGGGGGGGGAGCCTGCTATCGTGTCTTGAGTACCTGGTGGGGCTCGGCGGCAAGGGCCAACTAGCAGGCGGCCATCTCGGACGACAGCCCACTTCCCCTCCTGACAAGCTGCATCTCGCTGCTGAAGTAGGATGCGCCGCTCCTCTACCTGCATAGGTGTGAGATCCTCATCCATGAAAATGGTAGGGTGGTCCCGCAGTGTAGCGCGCTGTCTGAGTGCCGCAAGTCGAGCCTGATTGTCCCTGAATCGGATGATAAGTGGCTGTGGATGTGTGGGATCCCGTCCCGTGTGCCATGCATACTCGATCCCATGCTCGGCGAGGCCGAGGTAGAGGTCACGAAAGCAGTCACGTCCACGAGAGGGGTAAGTGAATCTGCTCGGGGGATACCTCGAACTCGGATGTTGAGAGCCTTACTGGCCCTCTGTTCCTGCTCGGCGATGGTGGCTGAAACTGCTGCTTTGGGTGCCCGTCTCGCAACATCTACCCATCTGGTAGTCTCCTCAATAGCGGTCTGGATGGTGGCGATCCGCTCCTCCACCTCTGGTGTGGTGCGCGGGACCGCTGTGATTGTAGCGGTGAGGGAGACCACCTCTTGACGGAGGTGAGTGATCTCCTGGCTCATGCTCTGGATAAGTTGGTCCTGTGCTACGGTACGATCCTGTAGCCGATGCAGCTCCATAAAGATGTAATCAAGCGTCTCAGGTGGGATCCGGGTAAATGCGAATTGGGACATGGCGTATGGCTGGGGGGGCATGGGGGATATGCTGGCTGTATAGGACAGGGGAGTCAAGAAAGGCTGCTGAGTGATAGGTAGAGGGGACATAAGAGTGGTGGAGAAAAAAGGGAGCTGTGTGGGGAGTGAGGAACTGTGACCCTCTCCTATGGGGGACAGGCTGAGGGCGGTGGTAACGGGTGTAGTGGGTACACTGGTAGAGGAAGCAGTGATCGGAGTCGAGCTTATAGCTGCGGTAGAAAGAACTGCATTGGTGCCCATGGCACCTGATGTTTTCAAGACTGGCTGGCTATCAATTGCTAGTCCACTCCTGGAAATACGCTTTGCGAGGTCTCCCACAATTGGCTTCGGAGACTGTTTGGGTTTGTGGGCCATGGTGGGGGCCTGTTTAGGTGCACGATAGGTTCTTGCAGAGGCAGGGCGCGTTTTTCATTGCTGTAGGGTGCGCAGGCCTACGCAGGGCCAGTGGCAAGCCAAAGCTTGCAGCTCGCTGTGGCCTACAGATCAGATTAGAGTGGAAGAGGTCGAGCAGATGGTGGCGCAGGTGGCGAGGTAGGTCGGTCACGGGCTGATGGCGGGTAGGGCGATGGCAGGCTGATAGCGAGCAGGGTGAGTGGCGGGTTGATGGAGCAGGGCGAGGGCGGACTGGTGGAGCAGGTCGATGGCGGGGTTGATGGCGAGCAGGCTGACGGCGGGTTGATGGCGCAGGTGGCGTCGAGGTCGATGGCGGGCGAGAGAGGTCGAGGGCGAGGTGGCGTCGAGGGCGATGGCGGGCGAGAGAGGTATGGCGCAGGTGGCGTCGAGGGCGATGGCGGGCTGATGGCGAGGGGCTGTCGAGGGCGATGGTGAGGGGGCTGTCGAGGGCGAGGGGGGCTGTCGAGAGAGGAGTAGGGAGGAGAGGGTAGGGCGGAGAGGCTAGGGAAGGGGGAAGAGAGGGTAGGCGGAGAGGGAGAGAGAGCTAGGGAGGAGAGGCTAGGGTGGAGAGGCTAGGGGAATGAGGGCAGAGAAGAGAGGGCAGGCGGGGAGGGGGGCGTACGGCCGTATGACAAGGAGGGAAGCAAGGGAGCAAGGTAGAGAGGAGAGGCCAGCAGCGAGGTAGAGAGGAGAGGGCGGTGAGGCTGAGAGGAGCTATGGGAGGGAGAGGAGAGCATAGAGGGGAGAGGGAGGGAGCGCCGTACAGTCGTACGGCTAAGGAGAGGGGGAGCAGCAGCTCGTTGAACCCTCAACCCATAAATTTTGCATCTCCAGCACTGACAATTTCCTGAGGGAAACCATAATGCTTGAAGACAGATGCTGAATACTGGGTCTTAGTGGGTATGAAATGGGCTTGTTTTGTCATCCTATCCACGACAAAGATGCTGTCCCATCCCCTCTCTATAGAAGGCAATCCTGTGATGAAATCCATTGCGATGTACGTCCATTTGCCCTCTAGATTGGGTAATGGCTGCAAAAGATCTGCGGGTTTATTCTGTTGGCGGGGCAAGCATTCAGCCACGTATTTAACCACATCCCTCCACATGCCTTCCTAGGTAAAGCTCCGCTTGATTCTTTCGTGTGTTTTAGTGACACCTGTATGTCCAACCATGGGAAAGGAGTGCATTTCTTGCAAAACCAGCTGTCTATATTTTGAGTCTGGCACTAAATAATTTCTCTCCTGGCACCACAACAGCCCATTATGCAATTTAAGTTCCAGATGACCCGAACTAGAAGGCTTGGGCAAATCTGAAAATATGGGAGCTGCCTTAGAATTCTGCATATACTCTTCTTAAATGCCATGAATCCACTCCTAATATATGGTAGAGATAGCAGACAAATTGCAAGCCCACATCTTGGACAAGGCATCTGCAACCACATTTTCCTTCCCTTTTCTATACTCAATGTCAAAATCACAGGATTGGACTGCAGCCAACCACCTCTTCTTCTTATAGGACAAATTTGGCGAGGTTAGAAAGAATCTGAGTGTCCTATTATCTGTTTTCACCTTAATTTAACTCCCATACAGATCGTGGTGCCATTTCTTGAAAGCATGCAAGATAGCCAACATCTCCTGATAATAAACATGGTAATTGAGTTCTTTGGCATCAAACTTCCTGCTTTCAAAGGCTATTACCCCGTGTTCCTACCTCAGAACAGCCCCCAATCCTTTGCCACTGGCATCTTCCTCCACAATGAAAGGACGCAAAAAATCAGGGCATACCAAGACAGGTGCATGAGTGAGAAAGAAAGAAAGAAAGTTTATTAAAGTCTTTGGAAGACCGATGGGTCTATTGAGACTGTGAAAATCCTGATACAACAAGCTATGGTAGTGGAGCTACTAAACGAGCATCCATACCAATGCAAAATGCAAAAATGCAGAATGGCAGTACTAAGTCCTAAGTACAACATAGTCATGTCCATGGTCAACTATATATCAATCTCAACATGATCATCATCAGCGGCAGCAAGATATCAGGATGGATGAGACAGTGGAGGCATGAAGTCTTCAAAGCTGTGTTGTGCTTCCTTTGACCACTGAAAAGCATCCTTCTTCAAGAGGTCAGTAAGAGAAGCTGCCCTCTTGGCAAATTTGCGAATAAAGCGCCTGTAGAAGGAAGAAAGACCTAAAAATCCTCTCAACTAGGTGGGATTTTGTGGCTGTGGTCAATCTTTGATGCATTTCACCTTTGCGGGATCCACCAGAATGCCACGTCTACTCACAATATGCCCCAAGTACTCACAGAGTGGTGTGTTGAGGTTTTTTAGGATAAGAGAGACGTGCCAAGTCTCTGTTGAGGAATTCCTGGCTTGTCCTCCCTTCTACAGGCGACTTTTGGTCATGACGTCGAAATTTTGCAAACGAATACTCTACATTACTCAATTTCGCCGCTTTGAGTAATTTCAGGTTCTTTGGATCTGGGTCTACTGTTTTTTGGCCGAATTCGATCATTTACGTCCCCAAATTGCCGTTTTAAAATTCCTGTGAAGAAATCTGGCATATTGAAGCTGTGGAAGTTGCATCTGCTCAAGTCTGTTGAAGACTATCATGGTTGATGCATGATTTTGCAGTGATATTTGAATATTTGCAATGGATTGGATACCTTTGATCTTGCTGTGATACAGTGGTTGGTTTGAGGATCTTGATGCCTAGCAAGCGGTTGTACTTTTTATGCCTGATTCCGGCTACATATTGATTGTTGTTTGCTCATGCTATGAGCTGCTAGTGATTGACTGTTGGAATATTGTGAGGCATTATTAAACACCTTGATTGCCATTATTGGTTGGTGTGTTGCTTTGCCTTGCCACTGAAAGGAGCAAAGTGCCATTTTGATTCCAGTTGATCAGTTTTGCAGTGGTAACTCGAAGTTCTTGGACTGCAGTCAAAAGTGTGCAGGTGGCTGTTTTCAGCAGCAGATATCAGAAAATCCTTAAGGAATTTGGATCTGCACTGAACTGGAAGTTTGTAGGGCCATGCACTGGCTACATTTTTGCTTTTGACAGTATTTGCATCCAAGCTAAGGTGTGAAAGATATTGACAGTCCAAAACAGTAAAAAGTTGCAGGAATCTGTTTTTTTGTAATTATGGCAAATGCAAGTGGGTCTGATAATATCATCCAGATTGTTGGTGAGAAATTAGATTACCATAACTATCCCATTTGAAAATTTAGAATGGAGAACTTTCTGATTGGAAAAGGCTATTGGGATTTGGTTACAGTTGATGAGAAAGAGCCTAATTTTCCAGAAAGAAATGCTACTGCAGAACAAGTTAAGAATCATAAAGCTTGGTTGGAAAGAGCATGGAGGGTGCTTCACTGGTTTTCAATATCTATTTCAGATGCCATAGTTATGCAAATTCTAAACTGCAAGTCTCCCAAGAATGCATGGGATATCTTGACAAGATATTATGGCACAACTACAAGTGCCAGGAAAATTCAGCTGAAGCAAAAGTTCAACAATATGTCAAGGCGGGGTAGAACAATACAGGAGTACGTGACCGAAATCAAAACCATAGCTGATCAATTAGCTTCTATTGATGCTTCTGTGGATGATGATGACATGGTTGTAGTCACTTTGAATGGACTTGGTCCTGAATATAAGTCTTTTGACACTTCCATTTCGATGAGGCCAGATATGCCGGATATCAATGAACTGGTTGCTCTTTTGATACATGAAGAAGTGAAGCTTGGGCTGAATACTGGTGCTAGTAGCTCCAGAAATAGAGATGCTGTTTTTTACTCTAATCAGAGACGTAGAGGTGGTAGAGGCAAGAGTGCCTCTCATGGTAGAGGTGACGTCAGATATACATCACAGGGTCAAGCCCATAATTGGAGCAATTGAAATCAGCCTCATAGAGGAGGAGGATCTCTTCGAGGCAGGGGGAGATCTGGATCACGAGGTAGAGGGGCTTGGCAGCCACCTCACCATGTGGATCAGCCCAATAAGGATAAGGTATGCCATTACTGTGGGAAGATTGGTCATATTGCCAGGGATTGCTTCAAGAAGCAAGCAAATCAGAGAGAAAGGGCAAATCAGCAAGGTCATTTCACTTCTTCAAGTCATACACATGACACACCCGCATACCAGTTGTTTGCTATGACGTATGTACAAGATCATAAGCCTACTGATGGTGGCTTTGAGGATGTGTGGTACATAGATTCAGGAGCATCTAACCATATGACACCACATGGTGAGTGGTTTGAACAGATGACTCCTGGACTGCATGGATCTGTTTACACCGGTGATTATACGCAGCATGACTTTACTCATACGGGTGTTGTACCTTTGGCTATGCATGATGGCCACACTAAGAAATTGATTGATGTGTTGCATGTGCCTTCTATCACGAAGAATTTGTTGTCTATTGGGCAAATGGCTGAGATGCGGTTTAATAAGCATGACTGTTTCATTGAAGAATTTGATAATGGCTGTAAACTTATTGCAAAAGGGAAAAGACAAGGAAGAATGTTCATTTTAGATGCAGGCATACCGGAATTGAAGCTGCCATGTTCACCCATGGTACAAGTGTTGTTCAAGACTTGGAAATTTGGCACAAACGCATTGGTCATATTAATATTCGGAAGCTGAAAAATATGCAGCATAAAGGCATTGTTGTTGGCCTACCAAAGTTTAAGTATAATGCTTTGGAGCATGTATGTCCTGCATGCCAATATGGGAAGCAATCCAGGTTGCCATTTACTAGGCATATGCGGGAAAGTAATAGACCCTTGCAGTTGATTCACACTGATGTTTGGGATCCAGCTCAGACTACCTCGATGGGAGGTTCATCATATTATGTCACATTTATTGATGATTTCAGCCGGTATACATGCTGTATTTTTTGAAACATAAGGATGAGGTCTTGCCTGCCTTCAAGCATTTCAAGCAACATGTTGAAAATGAGTTTGGGTCATATATCACATGCTTGAGATCAGATAATGGAGGTGAATATCTGTCAGATGAATTTGATGACTTCTTGGCCTATCATGGGATTAGACGGGAGCTTACATGCCCATATACACCACAGCAGAATGGACTGGCTGAACGTAAGAATGGGGTGATTGGTTCGTCCGGTAGAGCCATGTTGAATGAAAAGAACTTACCTGATTATTATTGGGTAGAAGCACTTGCAACTGTAGTGTATGTGCTGAATCACACTCCTACTGCTGGCATTCATATGCTCACACCATATGAGAAATTGTATCGACAGAAGCCTGATGTTAGTCATTTAAAAGTGTTTGGCAGCTTGGCATATGTGCATATACTGGATAAGAAGAGGAGAAAATTAGATCTGAAGGCTGAAAAATGTGTGTTTATAGGCTATGCTCAAGACCGGAAAGGCTATAAGTGTTACAATCCCTCTACTAGGAAGACTTTGATCAACTGTGATGTTATTCTTGACAAGATGAGATCTTGGTATGGCAAACCTAATATAGTTATTCCAAATCAAGCCTCTGATGCTTAGTTAAATGATAAAAATCAGCCACATACTACTTCTATGTCAGGACCTACAGCCAGTGGTGATTCCACTGTGAGTCCTTGGTAAGGCAAGTTGCGTTCTTCCACCACTGACACCTCTATGTCAGTGAGGGGGAGAGATAAAGGGAAGAACAAGGTGAATGAGATTGTTTCAGTGCCTGAGATTGAGGTTGATATGCCCCCTGGACCATCTAATTCAGGTTATGATTCTTCTGGTAACGACAGTTTGGATAGTGAATTGGGCATTCCTTCTATTTCCACACCAGGTGTGAAAAGCAGCAGGTATGTGCCTCCTCATGAGAGAGGAGAAGCTGAAAAGTCAATGTCTGGAAAGTCTGTGAGAAGATCTCAAAGGGTAAGATACCCTCTTGACAAGTTGATATACACTGAGTTTGTGGCAAAACACTGTGCATACATGGCAAAAGTTGTGGGACATACAGAGCCATCTAGATTCAATAATGCTGTGCATGATGAGCAATGGCGGATAGCCATGGATGAAGAAATGGATGCCCTTGCCTTGAATCAGACTTGGGATTTGGTTGAGCTTCCTGCAGGAAAGACACCCATTGGATATAAATGGGTATACAAAGTGAAATGCAAGTCTGATGGATCAATAGAAATGTATAAGGCAAGGCTGGTTGCAAAGGGTTATGCACAGAAGTATGGTTTGGATTATGAGGAAACCTTTAGCCCAGTTGCAAAGATGGCTACTGTGAGGACGGTAATTGCTTTAGCTGCTGCAAAAGGATGGAAATTACAACAAATGGATGTTAAGAATGCCTTTCTCAATGGTGATTTGCAGGAAGAGGTATACATGTCACAGCCAGAAGGATATGTCTTTTCGCAACATGTTTGCAGATTGAAGAAAGCCTTGTATGGGCTAAAGCAAGCTCCACGAGCCTGGAATGAGAGGATCAGTCAGTACTTGCAAAGTCTTGGTTTTATGGTTGGCAGGGCTGATCACTCATTGTTTGTGAAGAAGACAATGCCGGTTATGTTGTGATTGTTATATATGTTGATGATTTGATTCTGACTGGCAGTGATGATGATGGGATTGCTGGAATTAAGGGCATGCTGAAAATGGAGTTTGACATGAAGGATTTGGGAGATTTGAAGTTTTTTCTTGGCATAGAGGTGTTGAGAACACCTGATGGCATTTGGCTTATGCAGAGGCAGTATGCCTTGAATATGTTGGAGAGGTTTGGCATGAAGGAATGCAAATCTATGGATACACCTTTGGAGCAAAACTTAAAGATTATGGCTGATTCTGGAGCTGAGATTGAGGACATTACCATGTACAAGCAGATGGTTGGCAGCTTGATATATTTGACTATCACTAGGCCTGATTTGGCATATGCTGTGGGACTCATTAGTCAATTTATGCAGAAGCCACGGAAGCCTCACTTGGATGCAGTGAGGAGGATTATGCGGTATGTCAAGGCTACATATGAATATGGGCTCTTTTATGCATATGGCAAGGAAATAGAGCTGGCTGGATACACAGATGCAGATTGGACAGGATGTGCATATGACAGGAGATCCACGAGTCGCTATGCAGTCAGCAGCCTTGGAAGTGCTATGGTTAGCTGGAGTAGCAAAAAGCAATCCACAGTGGCATTGTCTAGTACAGAAGCTGCGTATAGAGGTGCAGCATTGGCTGCATGTGAGATTGCTTGGCTTCAGAAGTCGTTGCAGGATTTGGGATTGCATGTGGATAAGCCAGTCAAACTTTACTGTGATAACATGAGTAGTGTCCACTTGGCAAGTAATCCCGTATATCATGCTAGAACAAAGGATATTGAGGTACACTACCATTTCATCAGAGAGATGGTGTTGATGTAGGATCGATGAATAGAGAGAGTGAGCAGGTACAAAGAGTCGATAGAGTCTGCCGTCACGTCAACTAGGATAATGAAAAATAGAGAGTACAAGGTACTCGTACCTAGACCTAGGACTAAGTGTCCTAGGTGTCACATAGGACTAAGTATCCTATGTGGCCTAAAAGGCACTAACACTACAAGTGCCTATATTTATAAAATACTTGTACCCTCCAATGGCATTTGTCCTCATTGGGCCACAGACATCACTGTGCACTAGCTGCAATTTCCTTTGTGAGAGTTTTGGACAATTCTTTTGAAAAGGAAACCGATGCATCTTACCCAAAAGACAACCCTCACAAACATGTTTGGAAACTGTGTGAGTTTGAGGTACATCATTTGCCATCTGCTGTGAATGTAGCTTTGCAAGAGCTCTATAATTGAGACGACCCATTCTCTCATGCCAACGATGAGTTTCAACGAGCTGTGAATCTGAAATTGCAAATGCTTCGATAGAAAGTGCAGCTGAGTGGTGATCAAGGTGATAAAGCCCCTTTTGCAAAGTGCCAGTGAGAACTATGGCATTGTCATCACGAAGATCATATACTAGGCATCTGTAGCCATCAAAAATCACTCTGAAACCTGAAGTAGCAATTGCTAAAATTGAGATCAAGTTGACTTCAATTCCAGGCACAAAGAGAAGATTTGTCAAAGTGACAGGATGACTTGAAATAGATGTGAGCTGCACATCTCCAATTCCTTTTACAGCATATGAAGCATTATTAGCACATGTGACAGTCCCCCCTCGAGGTGCATCAGCTAAAGAGTGAAACAACTGTCTGCAAGATGTGACATGCTTTGAAGCACCACTATCAAAGTACCAGGACTGAGCATCATTAGCAGTAAAGAGTGCATCAGCTTTGGAGGGATCAAATGAGCAATGGACAGCCCATGCCCAATCATCTTGAAGAGCATGTGCATGTGAAGCATCTGCTGGCTCATGGGATTCAATAGCATGTGAGGCATTAACTGTCAATCCTGCTTTCTTTTTCTCCGAAGAAATGCGCCTTAGACATCTCCTTACTCAACCGGTGGATCTCTGATAGACACAAAAAATGGGCAGATTTTTATTGACCGTTTTAAACTGATGATTCAATACCAACCAGGCGAAGACAATGTAGTTACCGATGCACTGAGCCGACGACCTAGCTTATATAATATCTCAATCATCGAGGGAGATCCTTTTGAGCCTATGAAGGATACCTATGCCAATGATCGATAATTTTCAGAAATATGGCATAAAAGTAAGCAAGCCAATGGTACCCCTATGGCCTCATATTCCATTCATGATGACTACCTTTTCTATGAAAAGTGCTTGTGCATCACTGCATCATTTCGTTGTTTAGTACTAGAAGAGGTGCATCAACCACCCTACGTGGAGCATAGAGGCATCACTGCAATGTATCAAACTACATAGTTCAAGATTTTTTCTGGCTAAGCTTAAAGTCGATGTTATCGGTTTTTGCATAATGTCTTATTTGCTAGAAAGTCAAGAGCTACAAGGGTAAATATCAAGGTGTGCTTGTGCCTTTACCGATTCCTAACGGTCCATGGGAACAAATCTCTATGGATTTCATTACTGGATTTCCTACAACTAGCTCAGGTTTCCATATGATTTGAACTATCATAGATAGATTTAGCAAAATACGCTTATTTTATTCCGTGCAAAAGACTTTGACAACAGTTCAAGCTGCTCATGTGTTCATCAAGCATATCTTTGTTCACCACGGCCTTCCGAAAGTAATCGTGTCAGACCCAAATAGTAAATTTAGTAGTAACTTTTGGACATCACTGTTTGATAATCTTGGTATGAAGTTAGACTTCTCCATCGCTTTTCATCCGGAGTCCAATGGTCAAACTGAAGTCACACAAAATACTATTTGTGACATGATGCGTGCTAATGTATCGGGTTAGCCAGGCAAATGGAACAAATATTTACACATTTTAAAGTTTGCCTACAACAATACTAAGCACTCTATTACAGGTAAATCACCATTTCGAGTTGTCTATGGCAATATTATTCATAGTCTGTTGACCCGTCTTAAGCATCACGTAGAGACTGCCGACCGATTCACTAAGGACTTCTCTACAATTTTGACTATTGTTCGTAAGAATATAGAGCACGCTCAAGCTGTATATACTAAACGAGCAAACAAGAGGAGAAAAAGAGTTATATTTGAAAAAGGCGAAGATGTTACGAATTGAAAAGTGCCGACTTGGAGCGTCGACTTAAGAGTATTGAGACACATCCTGTTGTAAAGTTCGCTCCTAAATCCTATGGTCCCTTTCAAATTTTAGAGCGTATCAATGACAATGCCTATCGGTTAGAATTACCGCCACATTGAAAAATTCATAATTCTTTTCATGTGCACCTCTTGAAACGTTTTCCTTCAGGGTTGAGATGGCATTTTCAGCCTCCACCTTGTTTCTTTATTAGCTCATTTTGAGTTGTTTTTTTCCTCATGCATGGCATGATGTACTCCTGCAGTTGAGCTTGCTCTCGCGGTTTTCATTCATACTTAATGAAGTAATTTTCTTGAAAAAAAAAATGCTGAAAGATTAAAAAAATAATGGGATAATCCCAGTTCTCGTAACAAGTCTTCACAGAGCCCTCGGATCCCTCGCACTTGTATGGAAGTTCTCTACGACAAGGTGCCCTTGATGATCCCTTGGAAATACTTCACTTGGGGCATGTCAGCCTGGTTAACAAAGGGTGGTCATGCCTTCTCAATTAACATGGTTACAGTAGCCTACAAGATTCACAGTGAGAGGGTCTTTTGGATAGAGATACAGGATGTGACTCCCCTTTCACGACAGTGTTTTTATCTTCACCTAAGGAGAGTGTGTGCGATACGGTATCCAGCATCACTGCTTGGAACATCTCAGTCGCCCTTGCAATTTGGTGATAGGAGGCTAGTAACTCCCCTAGCAGCCACCCTCGTTGCCATTTGGTAGGATATCATCTATACCTTGCATGCCATATGGGAGCCATGAAAAATGTCAAATGGAATCTCGATATCCGCTAAGAGGAACGTGTGTTTCCGCAAGGCTTGTCCTACATGTGTCTTCTACATATTCACAGAGTGAGGCATAGTCCCCCACCCTAGTTGCAGCCCCTATTTAGAGACTCCCTAGGCAGTGAGCTAGGTTCTCTCAAAATAGGCTGATTGACAGCTAGTGTTCTTTCTTTGTTTTCTTACAAGATTAACACCACACAGATGATTCCTTTTCTCAAGCATTAATAGAAGTTATCTTCTCTTAGGGGGGAAAAAAGACTAGAGAAAAAAGACTAGTATTTCTCGTCAATATCATCACAAAGTGCATCCTCGTTTAACAATATGTAAGAAAAAGTGGAAGGAATGAAAAGCACAGAAGTATAAGAAAAAGTGGAAGGAATGAAAAGCACAGAAGTAAAATAAGACTGACCCCGCGCCAATATCCTATTGAAGCACCTTGATAGATGAAGTACTCTTCAATAATGCGATCAAAGATATGTGCCAATGGTAGAAAAGAGAAGTATGAGTCTTCTGGAGTCATCTGCAATTTAGATGAACAACAACAAATGGAAAGAGAAAGCATTAAACTAAGAACTTTCACATTAATTTTAAACCTCCGAACCAAAATAAGAACTGGAGCAAGACTTCTCACAATTACTCTAAGAAATAAAACCAAATTGCAGTAGCCAATAGCTATCTAAAAACAATCTACAACATATCTATATGCCATTAAAACCTCTTCATTAGAAAAATCAAGACACCTTGCACTAGTGAAATAAAGTCAACTCACAAGAGTCAAGCAAAAGAGAACATAGCAACAAGGCCACTCATGGTTTCACATAGACAACCAACAAAAGATATTAAACATTCTTACATACATCCTCTACCATATGAGTTCATAGAAGGACTAGATGGGGATGTCAAAATCGGGCAAAAATATCGATATTGACTATTTGAACAAAGGTCAACCATTGGCATTTTTATCCACACAACAACTGATCAACTTGGGCAATTTCGACAATTGATTGCCAATCAGGGACTCACCTAACCAACTTCAGCTTATATAAGGCATCCCTCATCTTCAACATAGGGAGGGAGTTCAGAAAGCATCCTTATTGCTTGGAGAATAACACTTAGTGTTAAGATACAAAGATGGCAAACCTAAAAGCAAGATGGAGCAGCCAAGAGCAGTGCTTGTGAAGCAACCATCATACAAGTGTTGATAGGAGGGTGTACTTGAGCATGTGGTTCACCCATTGTACTTGCATGGCAACTATGACAGAGTTAGTTTTTAAAAAATATGGTGTTTGGTTCTATGATAAGTGCTCTCTTTGCAGAGGCAGCAATGAAGCAATTTGGAGATCTTGCTTGTTAATTAAACCAAGAGCCAAACAAAGGACTATTGATTCTAAGATCAATGGTCATTGATCTTAGAAGTGTTGGGATTTGATGTCACCTCTCCACCTATGAGCTTCCATATGAGGGAATTAGGGAAGGTGACCAACAAAATAGAGGGGGATCTGAGAGAGGCCACGTGGGCAAAGAAGGAATCTGTCACAAGGGCGGAAAGACAAGGAAAGAGAGCTGCCATTTGGGTTGCAAGTACAATCCACAGGCATTATGTCAGCCATAATCACGAAAGGATCATGACATGGTTATGGTGAGGTGGGAAGCCAGAGGGCGTGACAATGTTTGTTAATGTGGATTCTGGCTAGGTTCTAGGAGATTTTCCTAGGCCTAGGCATTAATTATAGGTGCATTTGGGAATGCCCTTTAGAGGGTTCTATTGAAGGGTCCAGTATGGACACATGGCACAACATGAGGAATCCACATGGCAAACATTGGGCTAGGTGGGAGGATTCCAGAAGAGGAGCTTAAGTGGAAAGGAGGTCAAGAAAGAGGGATCTCACGTGAAGGAAAGGACAGCAGCAAGCGAGCTCTTGTAAGGGGAATCCGTGGACACATGGCACAACATGAGGAATCCACATGGCAAACATTGGGCTAGGTGGGAGGATTCAAAGGAGCTCTAAGTGGAAAGAAGGTCAAGAAAAAGGGATCTCACGTGAAGGAAAGGACAGCAGCAGGCGAGCTCTTGTAAGGGAAATCCGTGGCTGGGTCGTAAGCATAGCAAAGCCCTCTCAGTTGTAACATTGGGATCAGAGCTTCTGGTTGTATACAAAGAGCCACTGCAAAATCGTGCCTTTGCTAGAATTGTGTTTGTAAGAATAGCTAGCCCGTAAATCGTTTCCATGCTGATGCTAAAACATAAACGAGCGCCGTTGTTCATCAAGCTTTTCATTAGCAGAGTTTCGCGGCCAGTTTCTATCACACCCAATGCCAGCCAAATCGAAGCAAGACGCATGATTTCAAAAACCCGGTTATCACAGCTACGCCGCTAAAGATCTATGCTTCATTGCTTGGGGGACCTTTGAGTGTCATCTCTTGGCCTAGCACCTACACCAAAGGATGGCTCTGCTGGATCGCATGCAACCATTATAACGACCCAAGCAATTGTGGATGCTAAACGAAGAGAGAGAGTGTGTGTGCAGTACAGGACGAGTCGAAGAAGAAGTCACGTCAACTTAGATTGATAGATAAGGTTCCTAAACACGAGTACAAAGTACTTGTATCTAGGCCTAGGACTAAGTATCCTAGGTGTCACATAGGACTAAGTGTCCTATGTGGCATAGAAGGCACTAACACAATAAGTGCCTACACTTATGCCTACATGGCACATACCATGGCCTATAGGGCATCACTAGAACCACCAAAAGATGGCCTACAAACCCCCCTCCATGGAATGGGCTGAAGTACTCTGGAAACGTCTCAGAATACCTAGTAGTTTCTGGTCATGGTGGCACATGTTCATCCAAAAGGATATAGCCCCTATGAATGTACAAGGAATGTCAGATCATGTAACAAAGGGAACCAAGTGTAAAGCCTGTCGGAAGACTTCGAACTTGGGACGCGGAAGTGCCTTTGTAAACATATCTACGATGTTGTCCTCTGTGGGAAGATAGGACAACTCTATGTCGCTTGCTGACAACCGCTCCCGAACATAATGATAGTGAACTTCAATATGCTTGGTACGCGCATGAAACATTGGGTTACGCGCAATGGCCAAAGCACTCTGGCTGTCAGTGTAGACAATAGTGGAGGATGTCTGGCAAATACCAAGATCTGTAAGTAACTGTCGAAGCCAAACACACTCTACTGTAGCGGTGAAGGCTGCCCTGTACTCAGCCTCACAACTAGACGTGGCAACTGTCGGTTGCTTCTTGCTGAGCCAAGAAATACATGAATTGCCAAGCAAAAAACAATTGCCAGTATGTGACACTCTGGTGTCAGAACTCTGCTACTAATTTCACGAAGTTGCATAGCTGGGTAAAGAAGGTCAAAAGGCTCGGAACTGCCAATAGTAGATAAGAGCATGAAGAGTTAAAGAACAAAGAAGTTGAATGCGCAACCATATTTGACGACCTTCGTCGACCTGCAGAAAATCACAGAGATGTAGAGGAGGCTGCAGCCACGCCATCCCAAGGTTTTAAAACCTTTGAGAAAAAAGCCACTTCATCATATACATTTCTACCCCTCTTTTCTCTTTCCTTTTTCCCTACCGCGAGGTCTCCTGAAGACGTTAGTACACCTTTCTTTCTTTCTTTCTCCAAGGCACTCCAAAGCATTTTAGCCTCTCCAAATTTAAAGACGAGGATTGTAGATCAGTTCAAGAGCGGGATTGGAGAATTATAACTTGTGTGGTGCAACGAAAGTGTGTTCGAATTCAAAAGACAAATCCAAGGCCATCGAGCAAATTCCAGGGAAGTGGCAATCATATTTTCCTCTCGATAAAGCTTTCTACTTTATAAAATTTTGGAAAACTCGCATTTGAACATGTCAACTCCAGAAAGAGATGAAATGGTTAGGGAGAGGGAGAGCAAGGAAAAGCTGTAGCTAGAGAGGAAGTACAAAATGAAACTCAGGAGGATAACGTGGAAATGGAGGACATAGACCACGGTGATTATGGAATTCCCTATACGGAATTCACTAAACTTGAAACTCGAACACAAAATATGAAAACACAGTTAGGAACTATTAGTAATACTTTGAAAATCCTAGCTAAAGCCATAACCAAATTAGCCGATTCTCAAGCGGTAACTCCTATGGAAAAATCACCGACTCCTAATCAAGTTGAGAGGTCCACACCTCTCGACTTAGAGAAACCTCTAATATTCTTAAGGACTTGAAACTGCCAATTTTCAATGGGGAAGAAAAGGAGCATAATAAAGATGCGATTAATACGTTCTTGCAAAAGTGGCAAGACTTCCATCGACTCACGAATACCCCTCCTGAAAATTAAGTCGTGGAAGCAAGTCTTTCCCTTGGAAACAAGGCCTATAAATGGTGGATGAGTCTCAAAGAAAATGATAGAATTCCTAGGTATTAGGCTGAGTTTGAACAAGCCTTATTAAACTAGTTTTTACCGGGAAAATGAATTAGAAAGAGCGTAGGAGACTTGGGACAATTGCACTATGGGTAAAAACACTCTAGTCTAGTACATAGCGAACTATAGAAAGACAGTCCTTAAGCTGAAGGATAATGAATTCCAAAAGATAAGGGATTCGTGAGAGGTCTCAAAGATACTTATAAGGTTGGGGTGAAAAGAAATTCTCCCAAAACCTTTGAGGAAGCAATTAAGTATGCCTAAATATACGACGATACGACGGGGAAATCCAAAGTTGGAACTTTAGAGAAAACAAGTTTTGTTTCTAAGTTCAACAAATTTCCCAATTTGAAAAGAAAGCGGTACTTTAAGAAGGAGGCTCCTCAGGTACCACCTAAGGAACCTCAAACACAAAATTATCCTCTCTTGAAGAAAGAGGATTATGAAACGGCCAGACAGGAAAATCTTTGCTTCAAATGTTCAGACAAGGACCATGCTGCTTGGAACTGCCTTAAAAATAAACATGTGGGAGCTAAAGTTTCAAATAGACCTCCACAAAAACAAGTACATGCGGTGCAGGTGTTGCTGCTTAATGGTACCGAAAAGTACACTGAGGTAGAGGTCGATCATGAGGATAGCATCCACATGTGATGTCTATCATCGGCAATGTGATAGCCCACCTTTGGCTCTCATGATTTAATGAGGATGCATGGAAAAATAAAGGGGCAAAGGATAAGAGTGATGGTCGATGATAGTGCAGCACATAATTTCTTGAACTACTCGTTAGTTAAGAAATTCAAATTGCTTGAGAGTCCAAGTGTCCATAAATACGTGGTCTCTTTGGCAAAGAGCAGTGATAAAAAGGTCTGGGGCACCATGATACATGGTGTACAGGTGGATATTAAAAGCTATCAAGATGCCTTGGATTTCCAAATCATGCATTTCGATCGAACAGATGTTGTGCTTGGTTGAGAGTGGTTGTATAGTCTTGGGCATAGCTTATAAAGAATGGTAGGTAGACCCTAGGTCCTATCTATAATGTTATGTCGTGGACAGGGGTTAGAGATCTTTAAGGGGCAACATGATGTGGAAAGCCCCCAAATACATCCATCATGGATAAAGGCAATGGGTGCCACATGGCACTAATCAACTAGTCTACTTCATGTGGCCTTGCCATGTGTCACACAAGCATGTACTCAACATCTCACTCACTCTAGAGAAGCCAATCAGATGCAAGTATTGCACCTATGGCATGTGTTTGATGCATTTTGATTGGGCACTGTGTCAATGTGCTACATAAAGTTGGTTGGGTGCCAGTCAGAGTTGCTGAGCCAGTTCCACCTCAGAGGGCTATTGATGGCGTGACAGACCCTCCCTTACAAGCAAGAGATATTCACGTTTAGATGTTCATGTAAAGGAGCTTCCTTCTATGAAACAAATTATTGCCAAAACCCGTGCCATATTCCAGGCTAATACTACTGTTATGGCCGAGCTCCATCAGCAGACCCCTTTATCTTTTGCTCCTCTTCCTTCACCTCTTGACCGAGGCAAAGAGATTATTGCTTCTACTCCACCATCCGTAGGGATCCTCTGCATACCTGCGCCAGAAGCATCATTCAAGAATTCTTTTGCAGTTATGGTAGACATGGCAAAGTTTGAGTTAGAGGGGTTTGTACCCTCTACCTTTGGGGTAGAGATTCCCCTTCTATAGGTGTGGGAGTGCTTTCCCCGGTTGACTTTCCTCTTCTTGATAGGAGGAATTTTTCCCAGGAGAGGGATATCTCCGCTACCAGGTCGGGTAAGGTTTTCATCCGGCCTCTTCCTCTTGCCAATGAGGATTGCCAGTTGGAACGTTCAGGGCCTCGGAGATGTACCTCACCGCCGCCGTCGACAGCTGATTCGTAACCAACTTCATCCAGGTGTTACTGGGGGCCCCATTGATATTCTCATGATTCATAAACACAAACTACATGTCAGGGATTGTGCCAAGTCGGTTAAGCTTCTCTCAAGCCATACTTTTTTGTCACCCGCCTTGGGCACTAGGGGAGGTACTTGCATTTATGTTTCTTCTTCGATGCTCCCCTTGGTGATTGGACATGGGATCATAGTTCCCTCTAGAGCTCAGTGGATCATTCTTTTGATTGGTCGGCATAAGGTTGGTTTCTTAAACCTCTATGCCCCAAATTCAAGAGGGGATCGTGTCCTTCTATGGAAGGAGCTGCTTTCTTGGTCTTGCATTGCAGAGTCTTGGATCATTAGGGGTGATTTCAACATGGTTGAAATGCCCACAGACAAAAGAGGAGGTAGGGAAGGTGGTATCCATTTCCTAGACAGAACAACCTGGGATGCCTTCCTTTTTTCAGTAAGTGACAGAGATGCTTGGCATGATGATGCTTTCCACAATCACTCCTATTTTCTTCGTTGAACAGGAGATTGCAAATGCCTATCCATGCACGGATTGACAGATTTTATGTGGACGATTGGGCACTAGACAGTATGCATTACACTGTGTCTACTTCACATCATTTTCAGTTGCTTTGATGATTTCAGATCCTCATGTGAGTCGTCGCTCGGCCAGTATTAAGATTCCAGATGCCTTCTACGCAGAGGAGGGCCTCACAAAGGCAGTGTTGTGGACTTGGATATCTCACAAGCACGATGGGCAGCTTTCCCAATCAAATGTAGCTGCAGCCCTCTCAAATATTAGAGACTTTCATCATTCAATTGCTCGTATCAGGAGAGGTGAGATCCTCAAGCGAGAGATAGGTATCTACCAGCAGTTGGATGCTCTTAAGAGGGAAGAGAAGAAGAGGCCTACAGATTCTTGGGTTCAAGAGCGCCTTGCTGCAGCAAGGGCTCAGCAGTAGTCACTGTTAGATCATGCCAGAGAGTCATTTTGAACTCAGACGGGAGGTAGGGTCAACAAGCAGTTCTTCTCTACTCTTGGCCCCAGACATAGTAAGGGGAGAGTTTCATAGCTTGTTGACTCAGATGGAGTTTTACAGAACATCCACATGCAGTCTTACAAGTAGTCACAAATTTCTATGCCTCCCTTCTCAATGCTCCCCTTGGTGATTGGACATTGGATCATAGTTCCCTCTAGAGCTCAGTGGATCATTCTTTTGATTGGTGGGCGTAAGGTTGGTTTCTTAAACCTCTATGTCCCCAATTCAAGATGAAAGAGTGTCCTTCTATGGAAGGAGCTGCTTTCTTGGTCTTGCATTGCAAAGTCTTGGATTAGTCTCACTTGATGCACCCTTCTCCAACATAGAGTTCAAGACTGCTCTTTCTGCCCTTCACAAGGGCAGGCGCCTTGGCTCAAATGGGCTTTCTTTTTTTATTTCATTTTGAAATTAGATTGGGGACCACATTACCTCAGCCTTGCAGGGCGTTTAGGACTCGGATGAGATGCCAGACTCACTTACGGAGAGCCTCATTCATCTTATCTTAAAAGGGGATTGCAAGAATTTAATGTCTCTGTGGAGACCGATCACTCAACTGGTTACTTTGTGCAAAACCTTAGCAAAAGCAATCAGCCTACGTTTGCAGCCCTTTCTTCCAGATCTTATACATGATACGCAGACGGGCTTTGTGCATCGCAGGAGCATCTTCGATATCATGTTGTCATTTTGGGAGGCTTCTGACTGAGCCATAGGCTTGCCATTCTACTCCTGGACTTTGAGAAAGCTTATGACAGAGTAGACTGGGGATTTCTAGAGGGTACCCTCGTTCACTCTGAATTCACAGATGCATGGATCAAAGGGGTGTCAGCTCTCTACAGATCAGCCCATAGCCACGTTCTTATTGGTGGTGTCAAGGGGGACAAGTTTCAGATTACCAGATCGGTCTGTCAGAGATGCCCTTTAGCCCCCTTTCTCTTTTTATTTGTGGCCGAGGCTATGAGCTATTACCTTAGAGCACAAGCTACTATTATAAGGCTGAGGCTTCTGTTGAGGCAGGAGGATGAGCTCTAGGATAGTGAGTTGGCAGATGACATGGCTGTTTTTATGGATGCCACACCACAAACACTCACCTCGTTTAGGACAGCCTTGGATTTGTTTTGCACTATAGCAGGGGCTCATATTAATTGGAACAAATCCAATGGCTTTTGGACTAATGATGAGGACGCTCCAGACTGGGGGAATGACATAGGATTCACTTGGATCCAGAGGGGTGTTTCCATCAAGTTCCTAGGATGCCAGGTTGGGGTGGGCATCTCTCCAGCACAGCACTTTGCTCCCTTGTTGGAGAGCATCAGGAGGAAACTCATGTTTTGGAGTTCTGCCAGACTTGACCTTGCATCTAGAGTAGTGGTTGTGAGCCAACTGGCTCATTTGCTCATGTTGGTGCAGGTCTAGAGGTTGTATTTCTCAACTCATGAGACCTATTAGGAACTTCCTTTGGAGCGGGTTAGATGGCACCTCAGATGTTGTAGCCAGGGTGGCTTGGGAGACCCTCATTCTCCCCACAGGGGAAGGAGATCTCAATATTATTAATCCAAACTTACATTGTATGGCCTTTCTCTGCAAGTTTGTAGTGAGAATATGTAAACTATCTCATGGGGGAGATTGGATGGACAGCTCAAGATGGATCTTTACTTCAGCCCATCTTAGATCTCCCTCTTCCCTCTCATGGCTGCCATTCTGAAAGCTTGGGGCAGCTTCAGAGGCACTCTTCGGAGAGTTCCACCCTGCTCTCACAAAGACATAGACATGCATCCAGTCATGTGGAATGACTCTATATTGGATGAGCATGGCAGATCACCAGGAGTGTCACATTATATGCAGTGGTCTAGATGGGAGAGGGGACCTGCTTCCACAATAGGTGCCTGGAAGGCTTTTAGGAAGCTTCCAGAGAATCAGAGACTCGTATCAGTTGGTACCTCAGAGGGAGTGCATTCAGGATGCAGCAGATAGATGGAGCCATACCAGCAGAGTGGATAGATACAGACGACATGCCGATCATAGAGTCCACTTACTTGGGAGCTTTCACGGGGTGGGATTCCTTTACAGATGATTGCCTTGCGGGATGCACTTGAGGAGACCCTTGTCTTTGATGTTCAGTCAGGAGGCAGACTTCTTAGATCTTCAGAAAGAGGAGTCATATGAAATAAAACTTGGGAGTTGGATAATGTACTACCAAGAAATACTTACATCGGTAATGTTAAGCAATATAAAAAAGTAGACCTTTTATGATCTGCACACCCTACCTAAACATTATCCGTAAAAACTTAACATTTTTAAATCATAGATCTTTGGTACTCAATGCCATGAGCCAGAAAGCCAAGTGTTAACAGGGGAAAGCTTCCCTCAATTGCCTTCCAATGTCTTTCTTTCACATCATTCATACATTGGAATATTGCACTAACAAGATAGGCTATGTCCTGTCTGGTGGTTTTTTTATTAGACTACATACAAGTTGCATATATACGGTGCAATCTACTCTAGGGCTAGGTTGTTCTTCCAACAATTTCTCATGTGTATTCAGTCGTGTATTAATGGAATGTATCGTGGAGCAATAGGAAGTAAAGTACGATTGCTTTATCCCCCACAAAAGTTAGTTCACTAAATTACCATTGGGGTAATTTTAGGTTATGACTAATTAAAGGTAAAAGAGAATGATAGGTAGACTTTAGGTCCTAGGTTAGGACATCCATGATGTTATGTCATGGACAAGGGTTGGAGATATATTTCAGGGGCCACATGATGTGGCAAGTCCCCCACATACCTCCATCATGAATGAAAAAAAAGGGTGCCACATGGCACCAATCAACTGGTTTATTTCATGTAGCCTTGCCATGTGTCACAGAGGCATGCACTCACCAACTCACTCACTCTAAGGCATCCAATCAGATGCAAGTACTCCACCCATGGCATGTGTTTAATCCACTTTGATTGGGCACACCCTCGAAATGTGCCACATACGATGGGGATAAGCCACCAGGAGGCTTCTCATGAAACGTCCCTCAGCTAGAATTTGTTATATGTGAGGTTCATTGTGTGTTTGCAGTTAATTGCTGCACATTCATTTGTATCTTAATTCTAGCGGGTTTTGGCATTTCCGTCGCAGCAATCCATGTGTGCACATGTGTGCATCTATTCCTACCTGTGTGGAGGACACTGCAATCTAATCAGGCTTCCTGTGTTTTTGTATAGCCCTGGCTAGGGTTGGACTTCTAGTTGGCCAAACTGGGTCGGCAGACAGTCAGTCTGGTAGGCAAGTTTGGGTGTTTACAAGAGTCCCATTTGGGGGTTTAGATGCTTTCAGTTTGGTCACCACAACCGTGAAGAGCAGCAGAAAAGCATCAGTTGCAAACAGTCTACTCCAGCCCACTGAAGCTCCTAGTGAGAATTCAGGCTGGCATATTGTTGGAGTCACCAGTCTGCTAGTAGAATGCCACATGGGATGGTAGTACACTGAAGTATCATTTTTTAATCAGAGCTTGCTCCATTTTTGGAGCATTCTTATGTACACATTTTGGCTGTTTTACATTTTGTGCATTCGCCAAATTTTTGTTTGTGCTTCCTCATGCACTTGTGTAAACATGGAGATATTTCTTGGAAGTGTTGTGCCTTCTTGGTTTAGTCTTCTGCTGCATGGGGAGTTGCTACAACAAGCATCTCTTTATTATCTGACAGCAAGATAAAGAGCACAGATCTAAAGAGCAATCTTAAAAATTAGAGCCTGCACATATACATGCATTGTTCATGCTCAGGTATAGTTCTTCAGTTCTTTGAGCGGTGTTTCCTTTGGCTTCTTATAGATTTCTTTAGCACAGCTTTTAGATTTCTCTAGTTCTCTCTTGGTTCTTTTAGATTAGATAGTCATGTTCTATGCTCTTATAAGTCACAGGTCTTAACGTGTTATAGGCTTCTTTGATTGGATGGCGTTAAGGCTTCATAACTTCATGTCAATAATGAGACCTTGAGGCAATGGGATTGTCAATCAACACGAAATGTTAACAAAATGTTACAGTGGCATTAGAGTTGGTGAACTGTAAGGACACAAGCTTTATGCAGTAAGAAAGAAAGAAAGAAAGAAAGAAAGTTTATTAAAGTCTTCGGAAGACCGATGGGTCTATGAGACTATGAAAATCCTGATACAACGAGCTGTGGTAGTGGAGCTACTAAACGAGCATCCATACCAATGCAAACTGCAAAATGCAAAAATGCAGAATGGCAGTACTAAGTCCTAAGTCCTAAGTACAACATAGTCATGTCGATGGTCGACTATATATCAATCTCAGCATCATCATCAATATCATCATCATCCCCAACAACAGCAAGATACTAGGATGGATGAGGCAGCGGAGGCATGAAGTCGGCAGTAGAGTGCTGTCAGCCACTCAGAGCTGTGGTCTTGGCACGTCTCCTGGTCGTAGCTCTGCGTCTAACCAAGGCTACTGTGACCCCCGTCGGTTGGGGCTCCGACTCTAAACAAGGAGGGGATGTCTCCAAGTGTGATCTGTGTGTCGACCCTCTGTCTGAGCTGTCGGGTCATGGCCTTCGGGTCACGGTCATGTCAAGGCCTCATCTCGTTGGGGTCCATGTGATCTAGCTGAAAGAACTCCGTGATAGAGCTCTGAGAGGGATTAACCAAGGAAGAAGTATGCTCCTGTCTCCGTTGACACATCCCAGCACTCCTGAAACCTCTGATCTGCAAAACAAACACACACAACGTGAGAACTGAGCAGGCTGCTCACCACCCGACCATGACATCTACGGGATGTGATCCCGAATCAGGAGATGTCCCCTCCGAGCCACGAGCTGAGCTACTGGCACGAACTCCCAATCAGATCCAAACCAGCCTAGTGTCCCATACCACCAGGTGCCGCTGTGAAGCCTGGGATCTGCCACTGGGCCTTGGGCTACGCTAAGATGTAGGCGCGCGTCCACGACTCAATCCAGGATCAGACCTAGCACCTGGGAACGAAACTTGCTCCCATCGGCACACTCAGAACTGAACTCCCTGGGCCCCTTTTATAGACTTGGGCCCCAGCGCCAAAAATAGCGAAGACCTATAAATGGTTCGTACCCTTGCCACTCAACCCGAGAATCAAGCCTGCCTAGCTCTAAGCCTCCCCAGGCTACCTAAGCTAGTCTTGTGTACCCAGTACACGTCAGATACCAATCCGTGCACATGACATACTCCCCCTCCTCTAAGAACTCACTCCTGAGTTCGCTAAAAAACTCGGAAATGTTCTCTGGAGGTTTTGTAATGTCTCCCATGTTGCATCCTCCTCAACACGATCCTTCCACTTGATCTTGTATTCCGTGATAGATCGATTACGAATCTGTCTGTCACGAAATTCAAGAATACACTCAGGTTCGTGTGGAATAAAAGTCAAATCTGTAACTTCTATTATCTCGTGAGGAGAAACAAGTTGATCATCCGCACCCAAGACTTCTTTCAGTCTACTGACATGAAAGACTGGATGGACTTTAACTTCAGGAGGCAATTCTAGTCGATATGCAACTGGTCCGATTCTTTTAATGACCTTGAATGGGCCACAGTATCTGGGGGATAATTTCGGAACCAAACCAGTATTTAAGCTCTTGGATTCCTTAGGAATTCGCAAATATACCATCGTTCCTTCAGAGAACTCTCTAGGTAAACGATGTCTATTAGCATAAAATCTGTCCCGATCTTGGGCACTTCTAATAGACTCCTTGGCAAACTGCAACATTTCCTGCATGTCTAGCAAGAAGTTCTTAGCAGCAGCATTTTGAATTCCTTTTAACCCAACCATAACTGGTGACTTAGGTTGAAACCCGTACATAAGCATAAAAGGACTGTAACCAGTACTAGAATGCTTTGCACTGTTGTAAGCAAATTCTATCATAGGTAGATAATCTTCCCATGAAGACTGTCTCTTAGATACATATGCCCGAAGCATGTCTTCAACCAACTGGTTAACCTTCTCTGTACTGCCATCGGATTGTGCATGATCCGAGGAACTCATACTTAGAGTAGTTTCTAACTTCTAAAAAACAAGTGTCCAAAAGTTACTTATAAACTTTGAGTCCCTGTCACTGACTATGTCAGATGGCAAACCATACAGCTTAAACAAGTGGTCCACAAACTCGTGAGCCAGCTGAACAGCTGAAATAGTTGTTCTAGTAGGTAAGAATCTAGCCATTTTTGTCAAACGGTCGACTATGACCCAAATGGAGTCATGACCCTTGCGCGTACGAGGCAAACCAGTAATAAAATCCATGGAAATACTTTCCCATTTATTACCTGGAATCTGTAATGGCTGTAATAACCCCGCGCTTCAAAGACGTTCGGCCTTAGTAACCTGACAAACCCGGCAACCTACTACATAGTTCTCAATAAATGCACGCATCTTAGGCCAATAAAAGGTATGCTTCATAAGAGACAGAGTCCGATGTATACCTGGATGTCCAACACTAGGAGCATCATGACACTCCCAGAGAATCTTGGATTTAAGGTCCAGAACATCTGGCACACAAATCTTTTCATTCTGGAACAGCAAGCCGTTCCTAATCATCCACTGACCTCCCGCCGTCTGCACCGTAGGTGGCACAATCCCTGAGTCCTGGTCAACCATGGAGCTCCCATCCTAGACTCTCTGCCAATAAGAACTGAAATGACTATCAGTTGCGTATAGCCCTCTCAAGGATTGAAATAGGTCTGAGGATATTCCGTAAATGACAGAGCATTTACAAACTTAACTCGACTTAAGGCATCCGCCACACTATTCAACGAACCCTTACGATAACGTATTTCAAAATCAAAATCCTACATTAATTCTGCCCATCTAGCTTTCCGTCCCCTCAATTCCGATCTGTCACACACATACTTAATTGACTGATGATCAGTCAATATAAGAAACTTTGAACCATATAGGTAGTGTCTCCAAACTTTAAGAGCATACACTACAGCATAAAGTTCCTTCTCGAGTGTGGACCAACGATATTGAGTGTCGTCGAGCTTCTTACTCTCGAAAGCTACAGGTCTGCCCTCTTGGAATAAAGCTGCCCCAATCGCATAATCACTCGCATCGGCCTCTAAAACATAAGGCCGGGTAGGATCGGGTAATGCAAGAACGGGTGCTTCCTTGATAGAAAACTTCAAGGTTTCAAAAGCCTTGTTCATTGCATCATTCCAAGAGATTGGCTGGGTAGACCTGCGTCCACGACCTTTCAATATGTTTGTCAGGGGTGCCGTGATATGTGAATAATCACGCACAGATTTTCGTAGAAATACCGTAAATCCTAGGAAAGAACGAAGTTGTTTCACAGTCTGAGGAATAGGCCATTCTAAAACCTTCTAGATACGATCCAGATCAATGCTAATACCTTCAGAAGAAATCTTGTGTCCTAAGTAAATGATCTCCTTCATAAAGAAGTCACATTTACTCATCTTAGCATAGAGCTTATGCTGTCTTAGAATAGCTAAGACAATCCGGAGGTGTCCTATGTGATCCTCAAGCGTTCGACTATATACCAAGATGTCATCTAAGAACACTACAACAAATTTGCCCAGAAAATCCCTGAACAAATCGTTCATCATCTGCTGAAATGTGGCAGGAGCATTGGTCAAACCAAAAGGTAATACAAGAAACTCGTAATGACCATACCTAGTTCGGAATGCGGTTCTATCTATGTGTTTAGCATAGATACGGATTTGGTGATAACCCATACGCAAATCAATCTTAGTGAAATACTTCGCTCCGGCCAAACGGTCTAGCAAATCATCGGAACGAGGTAGAGGATATCGATTCTTAATTGTCACTTTATTTAATCGTTTATAATCTATACACATTCTCCATGTAGAGTCTTTCTTCTTTCTTAAGAGGACACGTGCACCCCAAGGTGATTTACTTGGGCGTATATAGCCCATATTCAGGTAATCTTGTAGCTGTGAAGCTAACTCATCCTCCTCTATCTGGCTCATCCTATAAGGTGGTACACTAATAGGTTGAGCCCCTGGGACTAAGTCTATGCGATGATCTACTGCCCGTTCTGGAGGTAAACCTTCCGGCAGTTGAGCACAGAATACATCCTGAAAACTATCTAACAACGTTCTCAATTCATGGTGTTCAAACATACTTAAATCATTTTTGTTTATTACAGAGACAATAGACGAAGAAAGCGGAATCAAAACACACTGATAGACATCATAATGAGAAGTGTTTAATATATTCCGAAGCATCGCAGATACAATAGGTCCCTGAGAAGAGGGAATTTTATCACACTGAATACAAAATTGGGTGTCCTTATCTACAAAAGAAAGGGTATGCTCCGTCCATCCAATCTGAATATTGTGGGTTTTAAACCACTCTATTCCGATTAACAAGTCTATATGCTCCAGGTGCATAACATAACACGTGAGAGCCCCTGTGTAAGCTTGAATCCGGATAGGAAGCGCTTCAACCTTGCGATCCCAAAACTGCTTCCCAGCTGGAAGCTGCACCTCATAGGTGTGATCACTAGGTACTGTGGACAGCCCCATCTTCTGCACAAATTTGTAATTAACAAAGTTGTGAGAGCTGCCCGGATCAAAGAGAATGTGAACCTGTTGGTCCATAACTTCTCCATAAACTCGGAAAAGATCATGGGAACCAAACAACGAAGTATTGAAAGTGCAATTACAAGAAAGTGGGCAGGTAATGACATTTATAGAAATACCTGTCATCGAAACTTGGTTCGCTCCCTTGGCTTTGGTACCTGGACCCGCCTGGAGCTTCGGTCCAAGCACTAACTTTTGATTCTTGCGCTTTGGACATTCATTCTTGGTGTGGCCCCGCTCCTCGCAATAGAAGCAACGTCCTTCCTTCTTTAGCTTCAATGTGCGAAGGAAACGGGCTCGACCATTCTTTGCCTGAGTCAAGTTTTTCTTGGAGGCGTTGTCCATAGACTTCGTCTCCCTGGTACCAGTCGTAGGCTGAAAGAACTTGCGTTTGTTCTTTCCACTCGTGTCGGAAACTGTAGTTGCTTTTGCACCGGCCATGGTATCATCATAAATACGCGCGTAATTCATGGCCTCTTGCAACGTTGTACATTTGTTGTTCTTAATTTGCAACTTGTACGAATCTGGCAAACCATCCACAAAGAGACCTAACAAGGTCACTAGATCCATCTTTGTGGCCCTGGGTGCAGATCTCGAAACCTTTGAAGATAAACTTCAAATGACAAGTTCAGCTTTGACATATCGAGGGCTTTAAGCTTGCCAACGATATCATAATCATCCTCCTTCTTCAGGAACTCCTTCCTGAAGACGCCTTCGAAATCTATCCATGTATCCGGCTTAGGTTGGAGTTCCTTCCACCAAAGCAACGCCTTTCCTGACATGAATCCGGCTGCAAGCTGTATTTTCTTTTCATCTGGGTACGGGTGGAACTGGAAGTGTACCTGCCACTTGTGTAACCAAGTGTCAACAACCTCCTTAGTTCGAGACTTTTGATCTCCTGGAAAAGGGTCTGGAGTTATGTTTGGGCCTAGCACTGAACCAGTGCTAGCCAGAAGGGTGAGAGTCGCCTGAATCCCTTGGAGTTGCTGTGTCAACCCTGTTTGATTCGCATTAACCTGCTCGAATTTTCCATCCAGAGCAGTGGTGAATTCACTGAAGGCCTTCTTCGTAATCAGATCGTCATAAAGACCCTGGTCTTCCTCTCCCACAGGAGTGTAATCCAAATCCTGATCTCCCATAGTGAACTCGGGATTTGCAGGATTAGACATATCTAAAATCTGATTTGAACGAATATAAACTGAGAGAAATAACTGAGCGAATTGAAGCTGAAAGGAGAGTGGAGCAGAGAAAAACCGTCCCAAGAGATGCTGACGGAAGAAGATGCTGAAAACTGGCGAACCGCGGGCGCAATAAACCCGGAGACTTCCTCTTACTGAATTCGCTACAGGCTGCAGTGTACGGAGATCTGCAGTAATCCGTACTGTACGGCATCCTCCTTCTGGCCGTACAGGTGATGCAGATTGTACGGATTGCTGACGTGGCTGTACGGCTGCTGACGCAATCGGTACGGATGCTGACGCAGTCCGTACGGTTGCTGACGCAATCTGTACGGATGCTGGCGCAGTCCGTACAATTGATGACGCAGGTGTACGGACGCTGGCACGGGTGTACGGTAGATGACGCTGGCTGTACGGCAGCCTGTCGCAAACTGTCCCGAATCCCGATGGCGCAGTCTAGACGTTAGGCAAAGAGGGCTTCTCGTGCAAGGCTGTGGCTGAGCTTGGGACCTTGCTAAGCTATATAGGGAATAGGGCAGCTAATTTAGAAAGCCCTGCTTCCCAGATAAGCTCACCCTCCCAACTTTGGAGGGTGTTGCTTTTTCGAAAAAAACAGCACCTCCCTCAGGGTGGCCGCACCCTGCTCCAGCCCTTGCGCATCACCCTGCCCTGGCCGAAACTCTTTCCAGCCCTAGCGCATCACACAACCACTCGCCTCTGCGTTCTCTACCCCCACGCAGTCCCGATCCGCCTCGATCTGCATCTATCGCCTCTCCTATCTGCACCTTCGCTCTCTCCCAGCGACGCTCATCCCTCTCTCACCTAAATCCTTCAGCAAATTCGAAACACATTCTCTCTTTCTCCTACCTTTTCCCTACATCCTGACCACCCCTGCTAACCCATGAATCAACCAAAATTTGCAGCAACAAATTTCGAAATTTAGGGCATACCTGGAGGAAGAAATCGTCCAAAGTACTCGCATCAGAAATTCCTACCTCAGGAGCTGGCTCTGATACCAACTGACACATCCCAGCACTCTTGAAACCTCTGATCTGCAAAACAAACACACACAACGTGAGAACTGAGCAGGCTGCTCACCACCCAACCATGACATCTACGGGATGTGATCCCGAATCAGGAGATGTCCCCTCCGAGCCACGAGCTGAGCTACTGGCACGAACTCCCAATCAGATCCAAACCAGCCTGGTGTCCCATACCACCAGGTGGCGCTATGAAGCCTGGGATCTGCCACTGGGCCTTGGGCTACGCTAAGATGTAGGCGCGCATCCGCGACTCAATCAAGGATCAGACCTAGCACCTGGGAACGAAACTTGCTCCCATCGGCACACTCAGAACTGAACTCCCTGGGCCACTTTTATAGACTTGGGCCCCAGCGCCAAAAATAGCGAAGACCTATAAATGGTCCGTACCCTTGCCACTCAACCCGAGAATCAAGCCTGCCTAGCTCTAAGCCTCCCCAGGCTACCTGAGCTAGTCTTGTGTACCCAGTACACGTCAGATACCAATCCGTGCACATGACATCCGTGCTCGGAGTATCCTCTCGCGGTGTCTAAGTGCCTCATGAATAAAACCTGCCAAACACCGCTGGTCTAGGTAGGAGAGGAAACGGGCTAAAATCCCATAACTATCTTTGAAGAGGCAGTGGAAACATCCTCGGATCTCGTATTATACAGGACACCTGAAGATGAAATGCTCCTCTGTCTCAACCTCCTGTATGTCACATAGTGTGCATATGCGCCGCTCCCTGGGTAGTCGCTCTGCTCTGCCACTGTTGATGCGAAGTCTGTGTGAAGAGACCCGGAACTGCCCAAGAAAGATCCTCATCGAGTGGGGTAGGTGAATCTGTGTGTATCCTGGTGGGTCAATGAAACCCTCCGCTATGATATGTAAGAAGTAATCTCTATAGAAGCTAAGCTTCACTAGGAGTTCACTCGGTTCCAACCAGGTCCGAAAAGTGTGTAGCTGTAGTAGATCCTCACGGATAACCTGGTTGACCTCGTGTGATAAGAGGGGAGAGAACGGAGCATCCATGCTATACTGGAAGGGAGGTAGTCTATCCATGTGGAGCCCCAGTCGCTCAGACCATCTCTCTGTACGTGCATACCAGCACCTCTAATCTCCTCCTGCTGCAAGTGCCATAGAAGAGGATAGAGCTATCCATGGTAGCCTGCTACACCCCGAGGTATAATCCCCATATTCCCTAACTCGGTACAGATATGGTCTGACCTGAAATGCAGCATCTAGCTGTAAAGGGGGTGACCCAAACTCAGCCTGAATGATCTGGTGAGGAACGGATGACTTACCACGAATCATCCGTGATAGCATGAGAGCCTGTAGCCGCTCCACACGGGCCCACTCTGTATCCGATAAGTCTGGCCCCCAACAAGGGCTGCTGTACATCCCCGCCGGGCGAGCCAAGGAGTCAAAAAGCAACCCCTTGATCCTGAAAGTGTGAGCGGAAGCACTGCCTCTCTAGCCTGGCCAATGAGGCATACCCTCTACTCAAGTGCGCCTGCATCGCGGGTCTCATAGTGAAGCTCGGTCCGGAGAAGATAACCCCAAGATAAGTGTATGATGAAACTATCTCAACAAATGACCCCACAAATGTGAACTGCTCCTGACGCATGATGGCTCGAGATGTATTGAAGATCATGACCTTGGTTTTACCCAGGTTGACCTTCAAATCATGAGACTCACAAAAGGACTGTAGTGCGTATAGGTGTCTCTGAAGCCCCTCTGCTGAGGAAGAAAAGAGAGCCACGTCATCTGCATAGAGCAAATTATGGATCAACGTGCCCGCAAGAGAGCAACCTACACCCCCCTGTGTCTGCATCATTGTCTCAAGCTCGTCAATGTAGAGCAAAAAAGGTAGGCGACAAAGGACACCCTTGTTTGACCCCGATGGTACTCATGATCTCGTCTGTCCACCCGGATCTTGCCCGAACTCTGCCAGAAACTCTCTCGTAAAGTGCCATGACAACCCAAATGATCCCCTAGTCATAACCCAAGTCCTCTAGGCGCCGTATGAGGCGAGCTCTCGGAACCGTGTCAAATGCCTTGCGAAAATCCACAAAGCAACAATAAACCCTCTGCTTCCGTGACCTCGCCTCCTCGATGATACATCTGAGCGTCAGAATGTGGTCCATGGTTCCATGATCACGCCGGAATCCGGCATGTCCTACTACTCTGAGTCCTCGACACTCTGCAAGTCTGCTAACCTCGGAGTCTTAAGTACTGATGCATAAATCTTGGACATGACATGTCCAATCATAATGGTCCTGTAGTTCTCCGGGCTCATGGGATCCCCTGCCTTGTGGATGGGTGAGATAGTGTTAATGGTCCAAGTGTGTGGAAATCCCAAACAAACCGCTTCATTAAAAAGCTTTGCTAAGATCGGGGCTAGGAGGTTAATCCCATATGCAATGAACTCAGTGCATAGTCCCTCATGATCCTTCACTCGGCCATAATGAAGTTTAATTACAGCATCCTTTACCCCTCCTCTAGTGAAGAGGGTGCAGGATGTGGGACGAGGCATGTGTGAGAGGCTAGGGACTGGCTGATTTGGGATGTCATAAAGTGTGCGTGCATAATCAAACCAGATCTGGGTGTCAGTGAGTGGCGGAGGGGACCGTCCTTCTAGAAATCTCCGCCATAAGTCCTTAGAGTTGTTACTAAACAAAATGTGAACAAGCATAGAGCAGCAAGGAATAGTGAAGCACATAACAACACATTGAAGGCAACAACTATTGCAGAAGGCAGCTAACAAGCATAGAGCAGCATTGACAAACATGGCAGCTAAAAAGTAGCCCGTGAAAAGAAAAGAGGCACAGCAAGCATTGACAGTAGTAAGGTAGTTGGTTCAAGTACCGAATTGAGCTGCAAGCGACTCTGTGCACCATAATAGCAAACATAAGATAGGAAACGGAACCTAAATCTTATAAGCTGTACATTCCCACAACTCGTAGAATGTTTGCTTCCAATGATGTGGTGTTTGATAAGAAAGTAAAGCAGGCTACTTGCCATCACGGCTGTAAAGAATCAAATGGAAGAACAGAGTTCAGACGGATGGAAGAGCAAACAAACACGTGGTTGGCAATGTCACAGATGCAGAATTGCAAACATCCATTGAATGTGGAATATTTGATGACATGCTACTAATGTGAGTAGGAGTAGTCAATGTAATAAAGGAGCATCCCCTAGTCGATCTGCATATTCTTAGCTAGAGAATGTATCTCATGTTCAGCATGACATCATCCGAGAAAATGCCAAAGTGAGCAAAGAAGTTAGAGACAAAGGAATATGTCCTAAAGCGACGTCCGAGATAATATAAGATCCATGGAGAGATCACTATCTTTCAACTCACAGTAACAAAAAATATGAGCAAAGTTATAGACTACCACGATCCCTACACGCCTAGTCACTCCTCCTTATGTGAATAATGTTAACACTTAGCCCTGGTATGGCCTTGTAGGCTAGTAAGAACATTTTGTCCTAGTCTTGGTCAACTAGTTGACTTTGGAGCCATATAGTGGCCATACTTGTACTGATAGAAGTTCTAATATCACCAAGACAGTACACTTGTCCAACATCCCTAATGCCTGTACCTCGATGAGTATGGTCTGATTCAGTTAAGCACCCAAATAGGTTTAATGGTTGCTTTTCCAAAATTTTCCACACTTCATCTCAAAATCAATAACAAAATGCTCAAAACACAGTCCTTGGAAGAAACTTAAAAGTGTTGGAATATTAGGATCACCTCCCCACTCTGAGCCCCCATATAAGGACATGGGAGAGAGTGACATATAATGCTAGATGGGACAGAGGCTGAAATAAGGCCTGCCATGTGTGCAGCAGACTGGCTGCCACATGGGCAGCTCATAGACCTTCTCTGTAGCCAAGGTTGTGACAGTACCTGGGCTGGTATAGCAGGTACAAATGGTACTGCAGGTGGTGCAGCTGCAGCAGGAGCAGGTACAGATAGTAATACTGCAGTACAGCTGACTGCAGAGCCTACAGTAGTAGTACAGCAACAGACTGAAGCCTTCAGAAAGGGGCTCGCCAATGGCTGGTTGCAAAGGCCTGCAGAAGTCAAAAGGTCTGGAGCAGGGACCAGAGGCTAGGCGAATACAGGAGCAGCCTTAAATAGGCCCAGGGACTCGTCGGCCCAGTCTGTGAGCAGTCCACTGACTGACAGACTCGTCAGCCAGTCTGTAACAGGTCTGAGGCTTTCCCTGTAACAGGTCTTAGGGCTGCAAGCCTATAAAAAGGGCCCCTTGGAGGGCATTCTTCAGTTCAGTCTCTGGAAAGACCAGTCTACTTCAGGGTGCAGACCAGCCATCTGGTGCAAGCACAGGAGAGGCTATATGCAGCAGAAGAGGTTCTCACAGTCATTCTGCAGGAGTCTTTGAACAGTCCAAGAGCACCACAAAGGGGCAGATCCACCTGCTGTGGGAGAGCCAGAATATGGTACACAGGAAGAGTAGCAGCAGGCTCACCTAAAGCCATTACTAAAGTATGATTGAGGACAAGCAGTGTTCTAGGAGAGGTCTACAACAGTTACATCAGAAAACAACTTATCTTTGCTGATGGTGTTGTCACAGTTTTGGCTGTATTTTGTACTTGGACATCACCTCTATTTATGAGATTTGTTTGGCTGACTATCTGTGTGTATTCACTCCATATCTGAAGTGCTTCCTCTCTATACATACATGCACGGAGTGCCTTTGCATTAAAGTTTCTGTTGTGAAATCTCAATACTTTCTTTATTCCACTGTATAAGGGTTGGCTGTAGCCTTCTCCAAACGGAAGGGAGGGGACCTTGCGAACAAGGAAGGAGCATCCACATTTAAGTGTATTGTAATTAAATTGCAGTGAGTGCAGAAATAGATCAAAACGACTTCAGGTCATCTACACCTTGCCATGGGATCCAGGTCACTCATTCCGAACTTCGGTAAGTCTGGGAAGTTGGGCAGAACCAACTATCCTATATGGAAAGTGAAGATTCATAGTCATCTAAAGGCCCGGGTAATCTAGGAGGTGACAGAAGGCACAGAGATGAAACCTGGCAATGTGTTGGACGCTAGGGGCAAGATCTCAGTTTGGGCAGATCCAGATAGGATGAAGAAGTGAAACTTGAGGAATGCATTCGCTCTTTCCATGATTATCTAGATGGCTGCGGATTCAGTGATACCTCATATCCAGTTGGCAGAGACAACACAAGAAGCATGCAAGATCTTATAGGATCCTTATGAAACCAAGAACATTGGGAGAACAATCATGCTCCAAAACCAATTGTTTCATATAAAGATAGAGGAGGGAGAGTCAGCCCACGACCTCCTTGTAAAAGTGAAGATTATCAAGGATCAACTCACAATAGGTGGTCATAAGGTGGATAGCAATCAGTTATCCATGCTTCTAGTTAGTAGGCTTCTAAGGAGCTACCCTTGAAGAATGGACAAGGCCAATCATGTTTGAGGAACTAGACACACTGTTGCTTCATGAAGAGGCCCAGATGAAGCTGTGCAAGGGAACTTATGATGGCTACAAGAAGGATCTCATAGCCAAAAGCAAGATTGGCAAAGGGAAGCCGCTAAAAAAGAAGGATGCCCAGAATGACGGATGGACTCTTCTGATGGTGAGAACAAGAAGAAGAGGGAGAACCAAAAGAAGTGCTTCTATTGTGGCATGCCTGGACATTTTGCTAAAGAAGGCAGCTAACCAAGTAAAAGAGGACTAGTCCCCAACACAGCATCTGCCAATGCAGTCACCAAGGAACTTTTCTTAGTTACGTTGCCATGTCCCATTGAGACAAAATATGAAACCCTAGGGATGACACTGTTCATAGCAGGCATCAACTAGTGGTGCATAAATTCACTCTGTAACAAAGACTTTAACAAGTTCGAGTTGCTGCTCCATGGTGGTGTCCCGAGGATTCTCTGAGCCAGCCCAATTGCATGATGTCGAAAAGACCAAATAATGATCTTGCCAAAGCCTTTATGGTGGAGACGAGATCTTGGCAAAATTTAAGGAAAGATGATAGTAGTGACTCACAAACGCACTCCAAAGTTGGTTGGAGGGATTCCTACCAGTGGGGATCAATGTGAGCAGCCAAAGGATCCCGCTGTACAAGGAATCACCAACCTAGACACAGATGGTATGTCGGATTGAAACAGACCCAAAATCTTTGAAACCTGACAGGGTTTGGTCTGTTTCTATCTTTTGAGGGGAACGAATGGATAGATCTATTCGTGCCTTGGGATTTTGAAGACTCCAAATCATTAGTCACTTGGACTAGGAGAACCAATATATCTCCCTCTCCTTCCATCTGTCCTTCACTCTCCGTCCATCCGTCAAAGCCCCTCACCTGTGTGACCCTTCTCTCTATCGTCCTCAGTCACCCCTCTCTGTCTGTCGCAACCTTTCTGTCTGTCCGTCGTCGTCACCCCTCTGTCGTCCATCATAGGTCCGTCGCTATCTGTTGTAAGTCTGTCATCCGTCGTAGGTATGTCCGTCGTAGGTCTATTGTCTGTCGCTTTTGTCATAGGTCTGTCGTCTGTTGTTCGTCGTAGGTCTATCGTAGCTAGGTCGTTTGTCATCCCATCCATTGACGTCCATCAAATGTCCCATCCCGTCCTCTGCCGCCAAGGTCTCCCACGATCTGCAACAGGGCCCCAAGGCCCCCACGAACTGCGCCAGAGCTCTATTCCCCCCACGCGATCGGCTCTAAGGCTCCTAGCCCCCCTGACCTGTGCCAAGGCCTGGGCTAGAGCTTCTAAGCCCCCCCCCCCGATCTGTGATAGAGCCATAGATCCTAAGGATCCTTGTGAACTGTAGTAGCCTGCGCCAGGGGCTCCAGCCCCAGCTCCCATGAGTTGTTACTCTTGCTCAGTCCCCCCAACTGCTTCTTGGCTGCTCAAGGGTTGCTATGGGCAGCCCTTAGGTTGTGGACAAGCCCACAGTGACCAAGCAAGAAGGACCTGCAAAAAAAAGAGCGGAAAAAACAGCACACTCAGTTATCAAATCTGCTTTTCGAAATTTCCAGAGAAGGGGACATTTGGGATGCTATCTTTTCTTTAATTATATCTTCCTGGAATATGCAATAAAACGTGAACATTGAACAGCAAACGCATTGTTGGATCATGACGACACGGAGCTATGTTAAAGCTCTCGAAAGTGTGATGACAGTCTACATGGCACGTTCATCACCCAAGAATACTTCTGAGGTCTTTACTCACCTTAGTAAAATTTGTATGGCTTTGATTGAGAAAGTAGATAGCCTCGAGACCACCAATGTGGCACTGTTGGCAAAATAAGCACACATTGACAAAACATTGAATGAAATCAAGAAACAAGGAGGGCATATGCAAGAGGAATGGAGGAAGGAGAAAAGCAAGAAAGATGAATGGGAGAAGGAGAAAGAAACATGGGAAGCGGAAAAGACCAGCCTCAATTTGTTGTGAGGGGTGGGTATAGGAGGTAGGTGAGAGCAACCAATCCAACTGAATTCTTTGGGTAAATTGAGCATATGCAAAACCAGTCGACAATCAAGCTCCTGGCTATGGCGACGTGACGCAGCATTTCGCCTTTCCTCCTCAGTGGCTCTTCTCTGGTATACCAGCTTTATTTCTACATAGAAAGCCGTCTTTTATTTGCTTTGAAGCCGTCTTTTATTTGCTTTGAAGAGTGAGATACAATCCCTCCAAGATCAGGCCTCTGTTTTGGACAATTTTGACAATGTTGTGAGTTTGGTGCTACATTAGATGCTACTTTGGCATTTTTGATGTTTAAAGTGTTGAATAGCATCAGTACAATTGTGGCTACCAAGTGACACTACCCTGCCATAGGAGGATCCTGCTCATGACCAGGTCATGGTCTAGGTTAGCAAGCTTGAACGCCATGGGGACAGAATTACAGCAGCTGAGGGACATGCAAGGGACACTGGAAGGAACGTGCAATGCAATGGAAGTGCTGAAATCTGAGAATGAGAAGCTCAAGAAGGAGATGGCAGCCCTACAAACTACCATACAAGGGAAGCATGTTGAGTTCACACAGCAAATCACTAAAGGGAATGCAAATATGCTACAATGGAAGAATGTGGTTAAGAAGGGAGCAGCAGCCCCCAGAAAGAGATCATCTCGGAAGCTCTGGAGGAAGAGAAAAGAAGGAACAGCAAGGCTTTAAATGTCTTAGTCAGAGGCTTAACAGTTGGAGACACCCCCATGTCAGATGCCAAGATTTTGTTCACCAAAATGGGAGTCAACCTCACATGCGAGACAGCATGGAGGGTTGGTAAAGTTGAGGCCCCAACAAGACCCCTTGTAATGAAACTCCGAACAATTGTGAACAGGTCTACCCTCATGAGCATGAGGGCAACCTTGAAGGGGACCAGAATATACTTGGATGATGAGCTCACACTGCTGCCGCAGGAACATCGGAGAGAGGGAATGGTTCAGGTTATGGCAGCAACAAGAGACGCAGGTAAATGGGCTGCCTACAGGGATGAAAAAGTGATTATCAGAGAGAGAGATCAGACAGGGGAGAAAGGGAAGGAAGAGAAGAAGGAGAAATAGACAGCACATGACGGTGTCAGACCCAGGCCTTAGTGAGCCCTTTGCTTCAGCCCACAGTGGCTTGTATGGGTTACATATATTTTTCTTGTCTCATAGACCCGTGAGGTCTTCTGAAGACGTTAATACACCTTTCTTTCTTTCTATCTCAAGACTCCGGATCATTAGTGACTTGGACCAATGACTTTCTGTTGTGAAAGCTCAAGCCATTCTTTATTCTACTGTGTAAGGGTTTGCTGTAGCAAGCAATCCTTTTCTCCGACAAAAAGTGCTCCAAAATTCAAACCTTGTTATTTCAAAGTTTCAAACACTCGGCTTGCCATGATCCATTCTCATTGCATGGTTCTGGATTCATCATCTGCTAGACAAACATTGCTACTAAAAAACTTGCCTTTTCTTCAAAATGTGAAAGCCAATAGTCAACAGCACCGATGTGTAGGGAAACTGCTTCATGTGTAAGTATAACCCCTTTTGGATCTCCTGTTGTACCGCTGGTGTACATGATTGTGCATATGTCAAAGCTTCTAGGGGGTGTTAAGGCAACAGGATTATTTTCCCCCTGCACAGACCACAATTGCAAGTCAAGACCAAGTTTACAGTGTACAACTGAAGAGCAACCCACGATGACCATTTTGCATATGGACATTGAATGTACACCAGCTCTAGGAACTCCTTCCAAGTATATGCTTTAACTCCAAGGGCTTCAATGTGTTCTTTCTGCTGACCAGTAAATAGACCAAAGCTGACCAAAGCTGCATATCCAAAAATCAACATTTTAGTTCTGGCTACATCTCTGTACGAACAGGAAATAAATATGAATCTGCACGTTTTTGGTTTAAAAGCTTCCTTGAAAGACAGTAAAACCACTACAGGCCACTGGGGCAGAGTGGCAGAGTTCCTATTGCATTTTCCTGACCTTGCTATTTTAATATCTGACAAGCAGACAGCAAATAAAAAACTCTTCCCATCCTACAACCTTTTCCTTGCATAGAAGGCGCTATAAGAGCTGTCTCAGTTAGCAATA
This sequence comes from Dipteris shenzhenensis, assembly GCF_047967505.1. Taxonomy (NCBI): domain Eukaryota; kingdom Viridiplantae; phylum Streptophyta; class Polypodiopsida; order Gleicheniales; family Dipteridaceae; genus Dipteris; species Dipteris shenzhenensis. The sequence goes on from NC_141606.1 coordinate 1,435,568, forward strand.
TGGAGCATAGTTTATTTCAAATTCACAAACATTGTGAAATCACCAATCCTGCTATGTGCGTCAAATCACTCATGGCCATAAGAAGTGTGCACTTATTGGCAGAGAGAAAGGAAAACAAGAAAGTGTATTCTAGCAGCCATATACCATCAGCCCAATACCCCCCCTTCATAGCAGGAAAGATGTACTACTTGTCGTCAGCAGCCTCGCTGCAGTTCAGAAAACGAAATTAATATCCCAATAAAACACAGTCACTTACTTTGCAAATATGTCAAACAACTTGGGAGGGACTTCAATATCTGCACGGAGAGAATGCATGTCAGTATAATGGCAGGGAAAAGACACATGAGACCAGGTGAATAGTTCTCAAAATACAGGAAGGTGAGAACTTTGCAGCTTGCTAATGTCAAAGAGGAATGAAGGTGGTGGAAAGATGAACAAAGCCACTCAGAGAGTGGACTCTGATTCAAAAAAAAATAGCACACCCATCTTTAAAGGTCAGGGACTTGCCCTTCCAGTACTGCAATGATCATAAAACCACCACCCCCAGACTTCCAAAGAAAACCTCTTAACACTCAAATAGATGTGACAGTACATTCTTGAAGTTCAACGGATACTTGGCTACAAATTTGAATGCTTCCTATGAATGGTGTACCTCTGGAAGTTTTCCCTCTTGGACAAAAGCAATTTGAACCTCAGCATGCCTGATGATGAACTCCACTGCATTTGCTCCTAGTTGATCATACAACTTTACACATAATGAGCTTCAAGAAGATTAAGGATACCAATTTCCACTATGTAAATAGTTTTTTTGCCGATATCACTGAGGGGGACGACTTGCTAAATCAATACTCAAAACATTAAAGACTGAGCCTGCATCCAGCTGTAACAGAGGAGCTCTTCAAATAAAGTTTCGACTATATCTTTTTCGTCAAACACATTCTGTTTCAAAAACCCATACCTAAGAAAATTGCAACTGCTGTGCACTGGAATAAGATATCTAGCTGCTAAAACGTCCTTAGTTACCTTTAAAGAATGTTAAACACACCTGCCAAAACTATGGGGTATGAACAGGAAAAGAGGAGCACCTAGAGTATCATACAAAGGCACACAGCAAATAGAATGGCCATTGCAAGCCTGTAGAAAGATGCAGAAGTCAGAAGGGTCATAACGTAGAACTGTCCAAACATCACTTCCTAAATTCAAAATATGAGGTTACTGGTGTATATCATCTCCAAGTCCATACTCATATACTTCCATAAAAGCATCAAAAGAACGCACAATAACAAGTATGTATGGAGGAATGGTGGAGTTGTTAGGCTTTATTGAACAACATTTTCTCAACAACTGCATATTGCTATCCTTTACACACATTGCTACAATGATTATCCATTAAAAATGCAGCGAAAGCAACACACTGCCAAAGGAGTTCTATCTTTTGCACATGTTAGCAAGATGGTCTTTCAAGGCCTTAGCATGCCAACAAGCCTTCCCCAAAAGCATAATAAAGATGCTTAAATACGGTTTCACCTCCATTGCAATCACCCATTCTGGACAATTTGCTCCATAGATGCCACATTTTTGCCTCTGCAATCAAGTTCAGAAAGAGTAGGTAACAGAACATCTCGGTGCTTGATGATTATTAAAAATCCCAATAGATCATAGAAGGCTTGTACGTTGAGCTTCATTCAGAGATCTTTTTCTAATATCAAAATTTTGGTGTTATTTTGTACAATAGCTTCAAACATGAATTATTGAAATTTTGTACAATACCTCCAAACATTAATTATTGAACGTTCTGATTGCCAACAGGCCTGATCATTAACCTACCCAATTTCAGCATTTACAAGTAACAGTGTTGGGCTAATGGGGTCACCTCGTCCCTCATGAGCCCCCATGAGAACATGGGATAGGTTGACATGCAGCAAGGGATTGGTTTTTGTGGGTGAGGGGGGGGGGGGGGAGGCACGGAGTTAGGCCTGCCATGTGGCCAGCAATCTGGCTGCAATCTGGCTGACACATACATTGGCAATAATTAAAGGTCCTCCTAAGATTCCATGGAGGCAAAGCCATGGCGATGGGATAGGGGAAAGAACAGCAAATAAGGCCCTTATATAGGGCACAGGCTGGATCTAGTTAGCAGGTGGACAGACTGCAGTCGGCAGTCTGTCTGATCGGTCGGATCTAGGGCCATTCGGCCCGGTCTGTGAAGTTTACAAACTGGTCACATCGTCCATTCTTGGGGCATACAGCTCCTATTAAAGGAGGGCCCTCGGCCTCTCCAGGCAGTTGTTTCTGCAGCGGTTCAAGCTACCAGTCTGCCAAATTTTGAATCTTCCAAGAACCCACAAAGAGGTAAATCTACCTTACAGTAGAAGAGCCATATTGTGGATCAAGGAGGGTGAGCAGGAGGACTCACCTTGTAGCTACAAGCCTACAGGAAGATGTGTGGCAGTAAGGAAGAGCTTTTCTCAAAAGCTACAGCATAAGGAGCAGATTTTGCCTTACCACAGCGATATTATGCTATAAGTGTTGGTACAGATGTTGGCAGTTTTTTGTACTTGGTTCTCTATATCAATACATTTTCTTGTGGCTGTATTTCTGAGTACTCTCTCTCACTCTCTCTCTCTCTCTCTCTCTCTCTCTCTCTCTCCTCCCATACACAAATTGTATCCTCGTAAAATGTTCCCAATCTGCTGTGATATGGAAGAACCCCATCCCCTCTCTCAAGAGGATGCATGTGAGATCAGGGTTGGTTAGTAACACAGAAGATACTACAAAAAGTATGGCAAGATGCAGTTCTACAAACAGGAAATCAATCCAATGGACAGCTATGGGATGCAAAAATACCTTGGGGAAGACATACAAATGTTTTAAAGGCATCTAATGTGTGCAAATTAGAACCAGCTCATGTGATCTAGATGTGGAGAAGGGAAGGTGGGCAAGACCTGGCGTCCCAAGAGAAGAACGAATATGAAAAATCTGCCCCGCATGGGATGTGGAAAATGAGCAGTATGTACTCCTAAGATGCCGGCCGGGCCTATGCACACATCAGAGAAAGATTTGATGAAAACAGAGGCAACCTGAAAAATCTATTAGAGCAGCCAGCTACAAAGCTAGGAAGTTATCTAAAAGAAGTTTTGGAACACTGTCAACTTGGAGTAGCGCACAAGCTAGCTCAACGAAGTACTAACTACATAGCAAGTCTATAGTATTTTCTTTCACCGAGTGTAAAAGATCACTATTTGTTGATAGTGATCACCAGTCCATGGATCCTAAAGGGTCTCAAAGAGGACTTTAATACAATCATCTCTCTCTCTCTCTCTCTCCCCCCTCACCGCTCAGCCCCCTCTCCCCGCTCAGTCCCCCCTCCCTCACCAGCTCAGCCTCCCCCTCCCTCACCCACTCAGCCTCTCCGCCTCCGCCTCAGCCCGCCCCCTCACCCGCTCAGCCCCTCCCCCTCCGCCTCAGCCTCTCTCTCTCTCCGCCCCTCTGTCTCAGCCTTGTCCCCCCAGCTTGCCCGCACAGTCCCTCTCAGCCCCGCAAGCCCACTCCATCCCTGCGCAAGCCTCTCCCTCGTGGAAAGTCTCGCCCCACAAGCCCACTCCCTCCCTGCGCAAGCCTCTCCCTCGTGGAAAGGAGCGAGATCCTGGCTGTTGGAAGGGAAGGGGGTTTAAGGAAAGTCTTAAACTCCTCTCCCCCCCGTGTGAATAGACCTACAGCAAGTGTCCTTAAAGTGCAGGAAACAGAAAACAGAGTAAAAAGGGGCAAAAAGAGGCAGTTTTGAGAGCAGAGAATTCAGCAGCTCCACCATGGCCCTCAGAGGCAGTTTTGAGCAGAGAATTCAGCACTTCCAGGAGTAAGGAGATGCCACAAACAAGGAGCTCCACCATGGCCCTCCAAGGAGCAAAAGTAGAGAAAGATAAAAGCATAGGCAGCAGTACAAGAGCCGAAGAGGCAAGTTCTTCTTTACCCTTAACATCTCCTTCCCCACCACCTCCAACGACCTCCCTTGCCTCCACCCCAACCCTTTCCTACCCACCTACTTTACTCAATCCTCCTGTGGCTCTGACCCCATCTCCTTTACTTCCATCTCCCCCATCACTTCCGGTTACCTCCCTTGCCTCAATCCCAACCCTTTCCTACCCACCTCCTCTACTCAATCCTCCTCCTCCCCCTCCTTCAGCTTCACCTCCTCCTCTTGCTCCCGTTCATTCCTCCCTAGCCCTTTCCCTTGCTTATTCCTCCCCTCTCCTAGTCCCTACCCATCCTCTTCCTTCCTCTTCCTCCCCTCCCCTAGTCCCTACCCATCCTCTTCCTTCCTCTTCCTCCCCTTCCCTATTCCCTACCCAGCCTCTTCCCTCCTCTTCTTCCCCTCCCCTAGTCCCTACCCAGCTTCTTCCCACCTCTCCCCACCGACCCTCCCTTTCAGCCCCTTCCTCCCCTAGTGTAGGCTCTTCTTCGGTCCCTGACTCCCTACTTCCTCCTACCGGATCTCTCTCTTCACGACCTCCATTTTCTGCACCCCTCCTTTACTCACCTTCTTACCCTCTTACCCCCTCATCCTTGTACCCCCTCTCCCCTTCACCCTCCACAGCGGAAGCAGTCCTGGCAGATAATCTGCGCTTGAGAGATTTAGTTATGCAGTGCATGGAGACTTGCAGACTTCAGGGCGCTGCGATTCAGTCTCTCACAGCACAGATACACACACTGACTGATCAGCTATCGACAGTTGAGAGTCATAGATCTGATCAGGACTCCCATATTCACCAGCTTCATACCAGAGATATTGATCGGGACATCCAGTTACGGACACATGCTGAGCGCATAGTGCAGCTGGAGGCACGCATTCAGGAGCATGTTGTGGCATGCGATGATCGCCTCCAGCAGCTACATGTAGCTCCTCCAGCTAGTGCAGCAGTTGAGGAGAGGTTGGCCACACTGCAGACAGAGGTACAGAAGACCTCAGAGTGGGTGGACGTTGTGCGTAGAGCCCCACAGGCCCAGCAGACCACAGTCTCTGAGACTATTGCCGAGAGTCAGCGGCGAGCTCAGAAGGCCCTCAACATCCGCATCCGCGGAGTTGAGCGATCAGATACGAGATCAGCCATGGATCAGGCGACAGATTTCATATCTGGGACACTCGGAGTTCAGGATCATGGCATAGTAGCTGCATATCGAGTGGGCCGGGATCCAGCACGGCACCAGCCACTTATCATCAGATTCAGAGATGCTGAGGCCCGTCTCGCAGTATTACGAAGGAGATCCAGATTGAGGGACCATCCACAGATTCACATGGATGAGGACCTTACAGCTCTTCAGTGGGAGGAGCATAGACGTCTCATTGCACAGAGGGATGTTGCCCGTCGTGAGGGCAAGTGGGCCGTGATCAGAGAGGGCAAACTTTTGATAGGAGCTATGCGATCTAGACCGGCTGGAGCCCACAGTTGACGACACGAGGCCTATGGGACACGTAGCCTGCCAGATAGCTTGAGTTTCGCAGTTTGGAACTGTGATGGTTCCCTCACAGCTCAGCCTGGCAACTTACGAGAGGCCTTTTTTGATCAGGACATCGTCTTCTTTACAGAGACCCATGAGAGCCTAGAGAGAGGCTTGCCGCAGGTGACAGGGTATGCCTGGGAGTCTGTCTTTCGACAGCAGACTAGACGATCAGGAGGAGTCAGAGGATCTGGCGGTGTGGCAGTTCTTTATAGAGAGCATCTCAGATCGATACTCACAGTCATGAGGAGAGACCATCGGGCCAGATATCTTTGGGTACGGATCAGGAGACCCCCCCTGAGAGACTTGTTTATTGCAGTATGCTACTTTCCCCCGAGACAGTCTCGTTATGCCTCAGATGGACCAGGACAGTCACCTTTTGAGGATTTGTCAGCCGATGTATTGGAGTACTCACGCCGCGGAGAGGTCATCCTTTTAGGAGACTTCAACGCGAGGACATCAGACAGACAGGCAGAGATTTTGGACTTTGCTGAGGATCCAGTCTTAGTTCCAGCTGCCCCAGATGAGAGTTTTTCACGCTTATCTTCAGATAGAGGGGTAGAGGTGACAGATCAGGGACATCGCCTATTGGAGCTTCTCTCATCGCACGGCATGGTCATTTATAATGGACTTCGACAGTGGCCGCATTCATCCACAGCCACATGTTTTCCCTTCGCGGGTGGTGGTACGAGCGTCATTGATTACGTCTTGGGTCCCCCAACTTTAATCCCTTTTGTACATAACCTCACAGTCGACCCTTTTATGCCTTCAGCCGATCATGCACGTCTGCACTTTATTCTTACCCAGATTCCTCATGCCCCCCCTTCTAGACATCATAAGCGTCAGCCATACTATGAGGTTCATTTTGACCACCAGTTTGATGATATTTATAGCCAGCACCTGAGTGGTCTTCTCCGTCCGCACCTTCTCGATGCCCTACCCTCCACACAGGATCGGTGGGACCTTGTACATACCTCCATCATCTTGGCAGCCCACAAGTCCTTCCCCGTCACTTGCCACACATCCAGTCCTCCACCAGTCGGTCTTGTGCCTTGTAATGGATGGTATGATGAGGAGTGTAAAGAACTCCGCAGGAAGCTTCGCCTTGAGATACAGGAGAAGTCTCCCCTCCTCATTGAGACCAAGAAGAGTTACAAGCGTTTGGTGCGACGCAAAAAGTGCCAATTTCTAGCCCGGAATGAGGAGGAGCTGAGAAGTTTACTTTTCAGCTGTGATTCCAAGGAATTCTGGAAGAAATTCCTTCGCTTGAAATCTCAAACTCCTCTTACAGACCCGTACGTTTGGCTTGCCTATACTTCCACTTTATATGATATTCCAGACCAACCACAGATCGACTTATCCCATGTGCCTAGACCCACCTCCTCTGCCTTATTCTCATCCAATAGTGTCCGAGCAGCAGCTCATCGTTTGAAGACTGGGAGAGCTAAGGACCATGATGGATTGCAAGCGGAGTATGTAATCCATGGGATTGATGCCTTAGCTACAGTCCTCTCCCGTCTTTTTAACGAGTCCATTTGTACAGGTCTTCCACCTAGTTGGCTAGAAAATACTATAGTACCCATACACAAGTCGGGGGATCCTTTGGAGGCGTCGAACTACAGGACCATTATGATTGGCCATGTCATGGCCAAGATTTATGCGACCATTCTAGAAGGACATATAAATGACCATGCCGAGGCGACAGGCATGAGAGCTAGAGGGCAGGCAGGATTTCGTGCAGAGCACTCGACTCTAGATCATATCTTCACACTCAGGGCTTTGATTGAGGAGGCGAAGTCACGTAAGCAACGGCTCTATTGTTGCTTCGTGGACTTCAGAAAGGCATTTGACACTGTGCCGCGTTTCAGACTCTTCCAGCGACTTCGTGACTTGGGATTCAATGGGGAGATTCAATGGGCGATCATGGCCTTGTATGAGAGAGTCACAGGTAGAGTCAGGACACGGGCGGGGCTGTCGGGGGAAGTACGCAGTACGATAGGGGTGAAGCAGGGGTGTCCTTTGTCTCCGACACTCTTTGGTCTCTATATCGATGAGTTAGAGATGTACATACAGACGATGGGTGGTACAGGTTCTTTACTGGCAGGATCCACGATACCGATTCTCCTCTATGCAGATGACGTGGTTCTTATTTCTTCCTCCCAGCAGGGTTTACAGGCACATCTCCATGCACTCCACAGCTTTTGTCAGGACAGAGGGTTGTCTGTAAACCTTGGGAAGACCAAAGTCATGGTCTTCAACACGTCATACCAGGTTTATAGGAGAGGCGAGTTCTCTTTCACATTTGATGGGCAGGAGGTGGAGCTAGTCAGGGAGTATACATATTTGGGTGCCACATTTAGAGGTCCAGTCTTCACCATGACGCATGCAGCACGAGATAGGATCAGTAGAGGGTATGCCGCCTTGGCTCTTCTCGAGAGGCAGTGTGCACAGTCACATTTTCAGCATCCTGACACGAAGTCCTTACTTTTCGATACGCTGGTGAGACCTGCAGTCATGTATGCTAGCCCCTTTTGGGCAGGAGATCTCAGTGTTGCAGATTGGAGACGAGTAGAGAGGTTACAGATTATCATGTTCTTCAGATTGATCAGAGCGAAGCCCACGGTACCACATCAGATTACGTTCGCAGAGTTCGGAGCTACACCCCTAGCGCTAGATGCAGCATTTCAGTCAGTTACATACTTGCATAGGATCAGGGCGCTCGGAGACTCAGCAGCAGGCAGAGCACGATTACCGTGGCTAGCACTGACATCCTCGCAGATGTTAGCGGAGAGAGGTCATACTTTTTGTTGGTACCACACTCTCCACATGGCTCACCTCGCTGGGCTTGGATATGGATAGGCTGCCACCATTTCGATACAACATAGATGCCCCTCGCCTCCCTCTCACTCGACATGAGCTCAGCCAGGTTATCAGGGCAGATTTGTTGCAGCTACACACGTTTCGCACTTGGGTTCATCCCACGGAGCTTCCTACGAAGATGGCCACATATCGTGACCATTTTCTCAGGATTTCAGAGGATGGCTTCATCATATCCCCAGGATATATCGGCGTTCATATGTCGCACTCACTCAGGATTGCCTTGGGCCAGCTCAGGGTATCTTCCCACAGATTAGACGTTGAGGCCGGCAGGATGCGTCGTACAGCTACCGGACATAGACCCAGGCGAGAGACTAGGATATGCCCTTGTTGCACTATGGGGGAGATGGAGACTGAGGAGCACTTTGTTTGCAGATGCCCTTTATATTATGAGATCCGTGGCAGATTTCACTGTTTATTTGGGCACGGATTTGGACCTCTCTCTCGGATTATGGAGTATGAGGATCAGTATTGCTTAGCGTTGTTCATCAGGGAGATCACCAGATACAGAGACAGATTCCTCAGAGAGCACCGTCGCATCCCTGCCAGAGACCTGGTTATTCATGAGGAGCAGGACAAGGCGCAGGACCATGAGCACAGAGATAGCCCATCTTGCCAGAGAGCACCGATGGTTCCACCCCGAGGATGTACATATGACATGATCCGGCAGCACCGCAGGATGATCTTACACAGAGGCCGTACCCGTCGCTTTATTTCTAGACGACGGAGGATGATGGCAGATTTTCGGAGGAGATTGCTCCATGGAGACTTGGCACCGCCAGCAGCCCATTTGACACTTGCCCAGATCTTCACACTCATGGCAGGAGGCATGGTCGATGGCCATGACTTCCATCATTTCTTTGGATCACAGACCCCTTAGGGAAGACGATGTTCCTCATATTTCATATTTTACATTTTGTATCTAGGCATTTTTGGTACTCTATTTCATTTCATTTTGTATCTAGGATTTTTGTAGCCATTTTTGGCATCTTAGCGGTATTACGATGAGGCCACCTAGTTGGCGCATCGTTGATGATGTATTTTCCTTTCGGATGATTTTGTGTCCCATAGGCCATGTATGGCCTTCCGTGGACCTTTAATAAAATTTCTTTCTTTCTTTCTTTCTCTCTCTCTCTCTCATAATGAAACTTCATAATGGCCGAGCAAAGGATCATGAGGGACTATGCACTGAGTTCATTGCATATGGGATTAACCTCCTAGCCCCGATCTTAGCAAAGCTCTCTAATGAAGCTGTTTGTTTGGGGTTTCCACACACTTGGACCATTAACACTATCTCACCCATCCACAAGGCAGGGGATCCCATGAGCCCGAAGAACTACAGGACCATTATGATTAGACATGTCATGTCCAAAATTTATGCATCAGTACTCGAGGTCAACAGAATTGCGGAGTGTCGAGGCTGTACAATCGTTGACGATAGAATTCAAGGTTCCAATTACCTCTCTGTTTCCACCTATCCTTTGGCATGCTATCGTTACAAGCTTATTTACGATTTAGCTTAATTTCTAGGGACGTAAGCCGACGATGTAATTCCTTGTGTATACTTTTTTTGGGGGCTAGGAATCATGTTTGCCATTTCGTCCCAGATATCATGTAGTCTTCCACTTTGGAGGATCTTATTTCGCTTTAGTAGACGTGAAAAATCAATAGATAATTTTAAGACCACCCTTCACTAGTGCACGCTTAGCCAAGTGTTTTTCAAGCTTGCTAATACATAGTAGCAGGATCGGCCGGATTCTGGCGTGATCATGGAACCATGTACCACATTCTCACGCTCAGGTGTATCATTGAAGAGGAGGAGCACTTCAACTTCACGTGTCATGTTTACTATGAGATCCGAGGGCATTTCTACTACCTCTTCAGAGATAGCTATGGAATTTTGGCCCGATTCCTCTCCTACCTAGACCAACGATGCTTGGCAGGTTTCATTCATGAGGTACTTAGACATCACAAGAGGATACTTGGAGCACGGAGATAGGAGCAGACTTTTTCCTTGGCTGATCCCTCTTAGAGCTCTATCACAGAGTTTTTTCAACCAGATCACATGGACCCCCATGAGACGAGGCCTCGACATGACCGTGACCCGGAGCCAGTGACCCGACGGCTTAGACAGAGAGTTGACACACGCATCACACTTGGGGACATCCCCTCCCTGTTTAGAGTCGGAATCCGACCGACAGGGGTCACGGTAGCCCTAGTTAGACACAGAGTTATGACCAAAAGACATGCCGGGGCCGCACTCGTGAGTGGCCGACAACACTCTATCGCCGATTTCATGCCTCCATTGCCTCATCCACCCTGATGTCCTGATGATGATGATGATGATGATGAGATTGATATATAGTCGACCACCGACATGACTATTTTGTACTTAGGACACAGTACTACCATTCTGCATTTTTTGCATTTGCATTGGTGTGGATGCTCGTCTAGTAGCTCCACCACCACAGCTCATTTGTACCAAGTTTTTCACAGTCTCATAGACCCATCAGTCTTCAAAGACTTTAATAAACTTTATTTCTTTCTTTCTTTCTCTCTCTCTCAGCCCCCTCCCAACCTCTCGTATCTCCTTCCTAGCCAGTCACGATTCCTGCCACAGGCCTCTCAGCCCATGGGATATGTGCCATTGGACTGTGCCCTCCGCCTACAGTCGCGGAACTGTAGGCCTGCCCCCACTAAGAGGATGGGCCCTCCACTGACGTCGAGGGAACCTCTCAGCACCCGCCTGCCCTTCAGGCATATCCGCCTACAGTCACGGGACTGCCCCACACCCTCCATTAACGTCGCGGGCACCTCTCAGTACCCACCTGCCCTCCAGGCCCCTACATGCTGCCCAAAGATAGCACAGGGGCTGTCTAGCCCCCTCCCCCACAGCCACATTCTTGCTGTGGGGGCTGAAGACCCCACTCTACCAACTCATTGCAAAGATACCAAGCGTAACTACTTAGCCAGCACCCAAGAGAACTTGACCCAAGGTGGGAGCACCAACTACGAGAGCCCTAAATGTCCCAAAGTGCCCAGCCAGCTCCTTCTCAAGTGGTTCATGGGGGTCTCAGCAGCAACGAGACAGGTCACAGCTCCTTATAGCCTGAAAGGCCACCAATTGCAAGGAGCCGCAGCTCCTATTCTGACCAGCCCGCACGAGGGCAAGTACCTCAGGACACAAATGCAAGTAAGCTCTGCTCAAAGCAGCGCTCAGTCACCAGCCATACACTGTACGGTCAAACCCTGCATGGAGCCAGCCAGCCAGTCACTGCACGATCACAATAATTGTAGCAGTAATTCGCCGTACAGCCCATCATACCCTGCAAGTAGCCCGCCACCACCATGCCGTACGAACAGTCCATACTATGGATCAGAACCACCACTAGTAGCTGCTAACTCCCGACAGCTTCGAACTCTCTGTCTTCCGGCGACCAGCCCCGAGCTGAACTGCTCTTCGTCTTTCCTCTATCCCCCCCATCGTGAATTCGCAGTACATGTGTGTCTAGAAACCCCCCGGCTTCTCCAATTCCATGCACGTAGGGCCAATGTTTTTGGAAAGTGCCACGTGGCACTTACATTTCCATTTGCCTCCATGCCCCCTCTAGTGGGGCACTTTCAATAAAGGTCCCTTTGCCCCCTCTTGGGCCCAAACCCCAAGTTCACCCCAAAGCACTAATTCCTAGGGAGAACCTTGCACACCCAATGGAAGTATCGACAGTATTGTTGTAAGCAGACTCAACTAAGGGCAAATACTGCTCCCACTGTGCCTTATGCTCAGACACATAACATTTCAGCACATAACAGTATGGTAGAATTAGCCTCTTCGGACTGCCAATCTGTCTGAGGACGAAAAGAACATGAAAATTTCAATGAGCCAAAAAAACACTCTCCAAACTGATTAAGAAAATATGTCCGCTCTTTATCCAGCATAGAGATTACAAATTATGGATTGTCAAACTTAGTATTCTTTGCAAAAACTAAATACGCAAAAATACGATGTTTCATTACTGAGCATATAGCTGAAGCAGATACAATAGGCCCTGACCCTCCCTTCTTAAAGCTGACATCCAATACATGTTTCTTCCCTCTTTGCTCTAGAGAGATCTTCCGATTATATGTATCCACCAAAGCATGAACTTTGTGACACCAAGGCATACCCAGCAAAACATCACAGCCCTCAAGAGGCATAATATAAGATTCTTCGTTGTCCACAAAGCTCTAAATGTGCAAGCGGAGCTTTCCAATGATAGGTTTCACCACAGTGCTAAATCCAAGACAAGCCAAGCTTGCCTCGCTCATAGGCCCCATCTCCTCTGCATGGATTCCAAGTTTGCCTACCAACTCCGGAGAAAAAAAGTTTGCACGAGCCCCTAGGTCAAAGAAGACCAATGACATCTTATCTCTCAATTTGTCGCATGCCCTGCAAAGCTCTGTAGCAATCCGCTCATTGATAACATCCTGCAGTGGGTTTAGGCTTCTTGCCTTTCTGCTCATCCCTATCATCGATTTACCCTTTAAGCTTGCATTTTGGGCATTCCCATGGCACTTGCCCCTCTTCCTTTGCAGTGAAAGCATTCATTGGCCTCCATCAAACTCTTTTTCCCTTAAGTGAGAGCCAATTAAAGCCTGGCCTATCATGTTTCTCTCCTTTGTTGAATGGAACCTTGGAAGCATTCCCTGGCTTCCCTGCTTTCTTATAGTTCTCAAACTTACTCCTTTTATACCTGCTGGTCTTTCCAAGCAACAATGCATCAGCTATGGTAGCATTTTCAATTAGCTGAGACATGTTGGTTACCCTTGCCTTTGTGCACTAATCTATGATTTTCTTGGGCAGCCCACATCAATATTTTTCAATTTGCTCTAACAAAGGCACATGCCGATAAGAGCTAACTGGCAATAGGGCTTTCCAAAACCTTTTATTATACCAAGTTATGACAGTTGGCTGCATCAACTTATGCCATGCTGTCATAAAATCCTGGCTGCAAAGAGGTTGGGTAAAAGCTTGCTGCCCTTGATTAAAATTCTGAAAATTATTCCCTTGGCCATGCATATCCTGGCCAACAAATACCTTGGCTGCAAAGAGGGTTGGGTAAAAGCTTGCTGCCCTTGATTAAAATTCTGAAAATTATTCCCTTGGCCATGCATATCCATACTAGGACCATGAAAAGATTGCTGCAATGGAGCACCTTGTGCATTTGGCATTACTAAGGGCTGTCCATTCAATGGCATCACGCCAAGTGACTGTTTTTGGACTCCACTAGGCTCTCCTACATGAGAATGCCTTTTTCTCTCCTAAACCTCAAAGGAGCCTGCAAAAACTCAAAGAACCATGGGTCCTGCGTGAGTGTTCCCACAACACTCATTAATTGTTCCTTAAACATAGCATCAGCATCCTTTGCATCCTCAGTCTCTTTTGACCCTTTTAACTAAGAGGCACTCACAACAAAAGGATTTACAGCTTGATGTGCCTCAACATTTTGGTCATCCTAGGAGGCTCCCTCATGCAAAGATTGCTCTTCTTACTCATCCTGGGAAGATTGCCCCTCCATATCCCAATCATCATTAGTAATAGACATTTTTGCTGAATTTCTCTTTGCTGTCCAATTACAGTATGCACTAGCAAACTGTAACCAAGCAACCTCAAGGCTTTCACATGCAACACACTGTCCCTCTGGACTTTCTCTAGGCACACCCTTTAATTCTAAGTGCTTGCTTACGCCTGTGGGGACCAGAAAAGACTCCAAACACAACAAAAGCACTGCAGTTAACTTCAAAATGAGAAACAACAACCAAAAAGAAGACACTAACCAAGTACCCGCTGTCCGTGGCAGAGGGGCGAGCTCAGTCCTCGCACCTATCTCCTAACTAGGCTCCCAACGGGCGCAAGTGTCTTCTAGCCTCAGGGAGAAGAGAGAAAGAACAGAAAGAAGGCGGAAGGCAGGCAGGAAAGGGCTGAAGAGGTACCCGCGCTTGCAAATGTTCCCCAAAGCCTCGACCTTGGGATCCGGGCATCAAACCTCGCCTCTAACCAGCCACAAGTCACATCGGGAACCGTGCTTGCCTCAGGATGTGTGCCAAGGAGTCTGTTCAATAGCCCCGGGGGCTCCACCTCAAGTCCATACGGCTGTACAAACTCCAATAAATGCGATGTACAATGTCTCAAAATTTGCGCCAACAATCGTACATTGCCTCGAGATGCATGCCAGCAGCTGGGCTGCCTTGAAGTGCATGCAAGAGCTGCAAGAAGAACCAGAGCAGCAAAACAGCAATAAGAGCCAGCCAAAAAGTCAAAATCAGCCCAGAATGCTTCTATTAGGCCTGGAATGCTCCAAGAGGGTGAGGGGAGAGAGATGGTAGGTGGGAGAAGGGCATGCACCTGCATGCATGACAAATGGCCCTTTATTAAAGCTCTAACTCACTTGACCGGGCCCAACTTTAGACCCCTCTCTAGTGCCTTTGCCTTGCCCCTAGGACCTAATGGTGCACTTAGACTTTGCCCCTAGGAAATTCTAGGAAGTTTGCACTTCCTCTAGCCAGTCCCTCACGGCCAAACTATTTCTAGACTTGACCTCGTTAACCCCGGGTTAAGCGTGGGTTGAGTTACAAAATACTTTACATCACTTTTCACATCCCCGTGCCCTCCTCTTAAAACAGCAAACTACCCAGGTTGCTGCGGAAAACTTACAAGAAAGTAAAGAAATTAGGCAGAAATAGCCCATACCAGAATGTACATCATTTGTAAAATACCTCGCAATCAACATATGGTCTAGGAGAGCGCATGAGTCCATCCATAGATCAATGCATCCTCTGTGGGGAGTGTCTAGAACACCCAATGGAGACCTCACTACAAAAATACTGGCAGCAAGCAATATCTTGGGTGAGACAATCGGTGCCACTAAGCAATCTCCAGATACATGAGCAGTCTAAATCAGGAAGGGGAGGTGCTACCCTCCTCTCAAGCACTAGAAAATGCTCCAAATCTCTGCTCTGCTGAACCTGTAGGAGCCTGCACCGCAGTGGGCTCAAGCTGAAATGCATCCAGGTAGAGCTGCAAAATCGGAGGTGACTCAGTCAGATCACCCTCCTCCATCCACTTCGCATCGAGTGCAAGATAGTTCATGAACTTCACCAGGCAGCAACGGGAAACTCTACCTTTTACTTTTCTATCCATATGTGCTAAAATCTGTTCCGGAACCAAGGTTTCACCCCTGTTACCTATCCAAAGGTATAGGGAATCTGTTTTTTAATTGTACTTTTATTGAGGGCTCAGTAGTCAATGCACATCTGCCAGGATCCATCCTTCTTCTGGACCAAAAGCACAGGTGAGCAACAGGGTGAAGAGCTGGGCTGAATCGGCCCCTTCTCCAATAGGTCCTTGACCTGGTTCATAATTTCCTCTTGCTAGGCTGCACTGACCCTGTAAGGAGGTCTGTTAGGTGGGCTACTACCAAGGATTATGTCTATCATATGGTCTTCTGGCCTTTCAAGGGGCATCTCCTGTGGAAGAGAGTCAAAAAAACACTCTTGAAACTGAAAAAGAAAATCTGTCTGTTGCTTTTCCAGCTTAGAAAAATGAGACTTTTCTTCTACTGGCTTCTTTTCGAATGCAAACACTAAGTACGCTGAAAGGTGTTTTTTCATTACATTGCCAATGGCAGAAGCAGATACGATAGGGATAGATTCACCCTTCCGCTTAGCATCAAGAACGTGGATTTTCCCGCAATGAGTGATTGTGATTATTTTATTCTTCGTATCCAAAACAGCCCCAACACAGAAGTGCCAGGGTATTCCCAATAACACATCACGACCATTCAAACGGCATAATATAGAACTCTTCCGTGTCTACGTAGCGCTGAATATGCATCCTCCGCTTGCCTATCACTAGAGTAACCGATTGGCTGAGCCCCGGGCAAGCCACATCCGCATCACAAAAAGGACCCATCTATTCTGCCCGTATTCCCAACCCTCCAGCCAGCTCTGGAGAAATAAAGTTGGCTTTGGCTCCCGGATCAAAAACATCAGAGCGGTTTGGTCTCTTATCTTGCCCCATGCCCGACATAACTCTATAGCATTTGTATTCTGAACAGCCCCGATCAAGTCTGGCAAAAGACCAGCAGTGGGTTTAGGCTTCTTATTCTTTTGATCATGCCTCTTCCCTTTCTTAGGGGGGTTTCACACCCGTCTGCCGGACGGGGTGAACCAGACCAGCGATGGGCGCTCGTTTGCTTCGTCACTGGCCATGGAAAAGTAGTTGGCGTTTCATACACATCCGGACATGCCTCCTGACATTTGATGGTTGAGAACAATCCTTCAGCAGACTGTGGTGCTCTCTCCGTTCCCTTTTGGCGGTTGAGCTTCCTCCTTCACTGTAGTCTGCCGCTCTCCCCATTTCCTTCTGCGACCTCAATCTTGCATGCCTCCCAAGTTCCCAACAAGTCTGTACCGCAGTGCAGCTCAACAAATCTTGTGGCCACTGGGTACCAGATCTCCAGCGTTCAAATCGCCTGTAAAGACATTGAGCAGCTGCTTCTACAAGTTACAACGTCTTAATAGGGATCTTCTACTATGCGATGTACTCGAGCTGTCTCTATTGTTCCTCCAGCATACTACTATACAACTTTATCTTGAATCATCGGGTGGCTCTGATACTGCTTCCCTGAGAGGTGGGCACTCTGGCTGGAGCTGGCGATTCAAGTTCCAGAGCTGCCGCTCCTGCAATCCGCCCTCTTCCCTGTGTACAGTAAAATGTACAGGAAGTCATGTATTATTGTGAATAATACAGGCATTCCTCGTTCCTGCCAGAGGCATTTTGTCAACGCTATCCATGACTCCGCTGTAGGGCTTACTTCTGCAGGATTGCTTTTGATCATTTCTTAAAAGATTCGGTTTAATAATGGTAGGGGACCGGAACTTCACGCACCCAATCAGACAAAAAAGAGTCCCCGTGCACAATGCACATGTTATGTAGAACCAAGCATATGGCTACCATGTCTGGGACATTCTTCAAGTCAATGTCACACCTTTTTAGTAATATTCAGAACCTGGCTTTTAGCATGCCAAAAGCTCTCTCCACTGGCATGCGTGAACTAGATTGGATGAAATTCCAATGACTCTTACACCGACTTAGGCCATCCTTCCCACCTTTGAACGGAGGCAACATATAGGGCCTTGCCGGATATGCACAGTCACTCAACAAGTAATACTTTCCAAGCCCATTGGATTGGCATCTACGACCAAGGCTGCTACGAGTAAACAAGACTGAATCATGAATTGCACCAGCCCAACCAACATCATAGTCCCAGACACGACAATCTGCCATCACGGTCATCTGCAAGAGTACTTAATGGAATCCCTTGCGGTTATAGTAATCCGCATGATATATCTGAGGAGCTATGATTGGGATATGTGATCCATCCACTGCACCAACCACATATGGAATCCCTCGAAGAGCCTCGAATGCCTGTGCTATCTTAGCCATTCCTCTCTCGCTAGGCCACTTGATATACAAGTCATGAAGTCCGGACTGTTTCATTGCACTGTAGAAGAGGTTCACAATCATGCATGCTGTGCTTGTTGCGCGACCGTATAAGTCACCTATGACCTCTAGACTTGCACCTGTAGCCAATCTATGCAATGCTATGCATACACGCTTCTCGAGGGAGATAGCACTACGCATGCAAGTGCTTTGTCGACCCATAACAGGAGCTACTTTGGAGCATATGAAAAGAAATGTTTCCTTGCTTACACGCATGCGCCTTTTGAACATTGCATCTGAATAAGAACCAAATAAGCACCTCTCCATAAAATTTTGTGGCCGTGCATATGCCCAACAAGCTCGGTTCAAATGCCGCTGTCGACGACTTAGTAACCTTCGCGATTGCATTGTTTTAACACTGTTATGTTGCTGTAGCAACCACACCATTATCAAGTCCTCCAATTCCTGGTTGTCGGTGGCTGGTAGAGGTTCCATCAATTGAGCTATGAGCTACATGTTCGCTTCACATCATTTCCTGATATGGAATTGTGTAGCTTATCTGCTTTGTAATGATCATATACCCAACCCCATTTCTTGCGGCAAGCTTCAGAGTCTGTCAAAATCTGAATAGGCTGAAGCTAGCTTATTGGCAATTTTGGACCACAGATCTGTTCCCTGCTTTTGCGGTTTATTGAACTCTGCATTCAAACCACCACGCTCATGGATCAAGCTTACAACCCAAAAGTCTTTCCACATTGTCGCTCTTCCTCCCTCTCCCTCGCCTATGTACTATGAGGGAGGCAACCCTATCTTTGCTACCAAGTTGGAAGAAGAGAGAGAGAGGAGTCTACCGGGTTAGAAGGGAGGACAATTTAGCAATTTCTTATCTATATTTGAGGAGTTCTTAGCAGTCTTTGATTTCAAAATCAATTAAGTGAAAACCATAGCAGTTTGGTTGGGGTGGGATAACTTATCTAAATGGTATGCAAGATTTTCTTTCAAATTGGTAAGAGGCAATGAAGTTATTAGATATTTAGGGTGCCTTATTGAATATGCTGTTAGTTTGAAAGATAAATCTGAGTGGTGCATGTCCAAGATGCAGAGTAAGTGTGCTGCATGGGAGAATTTAAAACTATATTTTACAGGCATGGTAGTCATTGCTAAGCAAGTACTAATGCAGCCTATCTCGCTGTATGCAAATTTTGCCTTTCCTTTCTTTGATAATGCATTGAAGAAAATAAATAGGTAGATTAGAAATTTTGTATGGAGGGAGCAACGGCATGCCATAGATTGGAATTGTATGGTGGCTAGTGAGAGGGAGGGTGGACTTGGGTTAGAGGGAATGGTCCAAAAGTGTTGGAAAATGATTTTTAAATGGTTCCTTACACTTTATTGCAGTCAACCACGGGAAATAATTGCAAGGCTTTCAAAGGAACAATAATGCAGAGTCTCTTAAGAAGAATTATAAATGAGTGGCCAAGTAATGTTATTTGTTTGGACAAGGGGGACTTCAGAGGATTTGTAAACACAACTGGCATGGTAGTTGTTGCTAAATAATTGCATATGGAGAAAGAGAAATTATAAGATGATTTTTTATTGCAAGTATGGTCATTGGTGTTGTTTTCAAGAAGTGGAATTTTCTTTGAGACTGGCTCTCAATGATGTTGAAATAAAGCATGCATAGGGTGTGGGCGGGTGGCCCTTTTTAAGCAGTCAATCATTAACAAGGTCTTTTCCAGGCATGATAAGCCCTATAATACAATTGGCAATTTATTTTTTTAATTTACTTTTTAAATAGACCATGCGGGTGATAAGTTGTGAGATCGATGGATATATATCTTGGTTGTCACTGTCTCTTATGAGACTGATCTTTCTTTTTCTTATATTAATATAAGAAAGCATTTCTGCAAAAAAACTCATTGATTCGTAGAGGAGGGGATGGATCTAATTGATTGAATTTCCATTGTTATTTTGCCAATACACAAAAGCTTAGCTTAATACAGCCCCTTAGAGAACTTAAAATTCAAATTCCTATTATAAAGGAAGCTCAGCTAAGAAGTCACAAAAAGCTCAGCTCAGCTAGTGAGCTACAAATCTTGTCAAGACTATAAAGCTTAGCTCAACTGGTGAGCTACCCAACTTGGTCTTTCCATCGTCTACAATTGGGCTTGCCCTACTGAAGCCTCATGATCACCATTATTGATCGTTGATAGGAGCTTGTGGAAGGCCTTGTCGCTAATCTTAAGATAAGCTTGTAGCATGCTTCAAAAGCTGCCATCTTAGAGGTCCTGCTCTATTTGTATGGAATAATTTCACCATCCACTCTCCAAACAATTGGGAGCACATGGAAAAACTCTAGTGCAAAATTAATCGAACAAAAAAAATAATGAAAACACATACCGTAGAATTGCACTCGAGTGATGCTGGCCATAATTGGAGCAAGGGATGTAGCTCCCAAAAGTACCGTGGCCTTCTATGTCTCTATGTAATTGTGTAATCATGCTCCTCCTCCTAATATCTTACTCGTCAGCTCCATCTCTAAGTGTTTTCCTACCTTCTGTAGGTGGTACTAGACCGGTCCTCAGATCTCATGAACCGAGAACATTTTCCATCCCCAACCATATAGTTCGAGCATTTGCACCACTTCTTGATTTTCTATATGAAGAGCATCTTCCCTAGGTTTTGTATGCTATATCTTAATGGGACATGGCATCATCAATAGGAAGAGTTACTTGAATACTGTATTGGTAGATATTGTGTTGGACTCGTCCTCCTCCTTTGCTTCATTAGCCTTTTGATTTTTGCAATCTTTAACGAAATGTCGAGGCATGTCTCAATAGGTGCACTTCTTCTGGTTCTTCCTCCTTTACTTGCTTCACCACCCTTTGTCCATTCTTTGCATTTTACTTGTCCAGTAGCTTGCCTTAGTCAATCTTGATTTGGCTCTGAGAGCCTTCTCATCAGCATTGGCACTTTCCAACGTACAACTTCATCTGGTCTAATTCTTAAAGCAAAATGTGATGGGCCAGATCTGTACTATAGCAATGAGAGTCATCACCAACCCTTGGTAGCTCCTCAAAATCTTGATGATTAGAAGCATGGACAACTAATTGATGTCTACCTTGTGACCAACTATTGCAAGTTGATCCCTCAGAATATTCATTTCACCAGAAAGTGCTGGGATGACTCTACAATTGGTATTGGAGCATGATGATTCTCCCGGTGTTCTTGGTTCGAGAAAGGTCATGCAAGATCTTCCATACTTCTACATATGAGGTCCGACCGAATTTGCATATCCTAGTCCTTGAGAAAAGAAGAGAGAGAATTTAGATAGCCCAAGAGAATTGGGAGCGAGCGAGAGAGGGAATTATGAATTCCGAATGAACTTGCTAATGAGTGTAGTCGCTTGGACTAAGCTACAGGGTCATGATTAAGGGGGACTGAACCAATGTTACAGCCAAGTATTTGAATTTTTATGAAGTCAGTCCCTAGAAGTCCTTTCGTGCTTTGGTTTGTATGTTTCTTCTATTCACATTATCATTCCATTAATTTAAGGACTCAATTGGAATGTTGATTGTACTTCATGGGCTCATAATTGTAATTGCTAAAAGAAATCTTCCAAGGCTTGGGTATCTAGACACTTCTTTTTGGCTCTACCTCTCTTTTGGACTGCTACCTTGGCTGAACTTGTATCTGCTTCCGATTCAAGCTTCCCTCATCCGGTTTCTTCAGTTGTCTTGCCTTGGCATGCTTCTTGCCCAATGGGCTTTGCATGAGGAGCTTCCAATGCTCGTGGCCTTCCTCTCTTCACACCCTTTTTACCCCCTTTAGTAGGGGTAACATTTTTTTTACCTTGAGATCCCACAGATAGAACGGAAGGTGCAAAGGCACACGGCTGAGACATGACAGGTGGCATCCAAAAGAACATTGGTGACGAAGATGGGAAGATGGCTGGAAATTTTGGAGAACCAAACATCTGCGATTGGTTATACACAACCATCGAAGGAGGTCCCGACAATTGTGAATCTGTTACTTCAGAGCTTTGGAGATCTTCAAGGGCATCCTCATAGTTGGGATCAATAAGCAGGCATTGCATTGCCATCCTAGAAAAAAAAAACTATTTTAAAGTTGTAAGATTGTATTTTTATTGGTGTTCTACTCAACAAGAGAAGACGGATTGAATGCAAAAGGTGTGAACAGAAGCTACACCATACACTCAATCTCCATTTTTTGGGCTACGCATGACGAAGCAAATAAGTGATTTCCCAATGCATTAATCCTACCTGCCTGTCATCTCAATGTAAATGGAAAAGTACCGTCTATTGAGGAGTTTGAAGAGGTCAAGAGACAGGACGAATAGCCCTGACGTACATTGACAATCTTTAGCAATGTACCTATCCTAGAATGAGGCAGCGTTGCTCAAAAGACTTGCAATATAACCCTTCACGCGATCACAATGATGATATATTGAGAACCTGAAACCAAATTTTAGAGCAGCATGTCAATCGCAAAAACGTCCATTACTTTTGAGCTCCCAAAAACGACTTTTTTGACAAAAATCTGGAGGGAATGGGCAAACGCTCGGAAGAAGATAGAGGATTTAGAGGGAAGATAGAAGGCGAAATTTGGAATGAGCATGAGAGAGGGAATGTACCTGTTCTTCCACGCTATTGGAATGCCGGGACTCCAAACTTGTGAACTGCAATTCTGAGAAATGGTGAAGAACGCAACAAAGGACGCCAGAGAAGCGAAATGGTGAAAGACTCCCGCCAAAAACATGTGCAATCGCCTATATTCCAGGGACCAGGAAGACGGACATTTCTATTGGAAGCCAGCAGCTACGCCAAGAGTTGGGCGAGGGGAAGACGCCGCCCAGAATTCCACTGCTTTCATCCGTGACTCAGCTTGCCACCTAGGAAATGAAACGATGCCCATCCACCTCGTTGTGAAAGCACATACCAACCGGCGCGCTTTTTCATTGGATGGAGCAAAAATTAGGTGAAGACGTCCGGATGGGTGTGTAACATGCCTTATGCTCACCCTGCTCAATGGGAGGGAACTTCTTCTTCTTGTGTGGGCACTCAAAAGCCCTGTCGCCCTCCTCTTTGCAAATGTAACTTCTTGGCATCATAAAGAATTTATTTTTCTTCATCTAACATACAAGTACAAGACCAACAAAATTTGCTTTCATAGGATGCGAGAACTTTCCGAACTTCTTAGGAGATTCCGTCTTGCTGCCCTTTGACTTCGATGTCTCCTGTTGGCTACCTCTGAACCCAGAAACTTTCCCCTACATGAGTGCATAAGCGGTAGTGGCTTTCTCAATAAACTCCGACATATTGGAGACCTTGGTCTTTGTGCAGTAGTCCCGAATCTCCTTGGGCAACCATAGCAATACCTTTCAATTCGCTTGGATAGTGGTACATGCCTGTAAGAATTCACTGGCAACAAGGCTTCCTAAAAACTTCTTATTGTGGCCTTCCAAATTTCTGCAATTCGCCGCATCTAGCTTATACCAAGCGGTCATAATATCCACTATGAAAGTGGTGGTTGACCACACGGCTGAGAACACCTGTTTGAATTCAACCCATGTGGTAGGTGCTCTACCCTGCAAAAATAAGTTGGTCCACCATTGGAGTGCATTGCCCTTCAAAAAGGTGGCTGACTTTCAAACTTTGGAAGACTCTGTAAAGTGTCCATCTGAGTAGGCAGCATCAATCTGTTGCACAAATGTCAAAGCCTTCAATCTGTCCTGCATCCTATTGAAGGTTTCAAACTTTACAGCTGCCCCTCCCTCCTTGTAATCTTTCAGTTTGCCTTTGGGGGTGAGATTATCATAAACGGGGGGCTGCCAAAAGGGCGGAGTCATCATTGCTCCCGCATTTTGAGCCACTCCACCTGTACCCATGGTGGGGTTAAACATTCGAGTTCCACTCCCTGCATTTGTGGTATATTCCAAGTATTGCCCATCATCCCAGGCATAGCTGTCTGCATCCTAGGATGCATCCCAATGTTTGAGTACATCATATTGGCATTTGTAGGGGGTATTCCACCCATCATATGCTGCTGGAAATTCTGCATTCCGGGCTGCATGCTTCCCACATAGCTGCCTGGAATTCCGGGCCCTTTTGTGGGCTGTCCCACCATTGCCTGAAAAACTGATCCCCCTCCAAAGTCTCCTGGATGCATCATGGGCTGAGGGAAGACTTGATTGACTGAGTGGAAATTATTGGCATTACCCGCTATAGGGGTGACTGTGGGCATCTCTGGTGGCTGTCCACTGAAAGATACATGCTTGTGAGTCTTCTTATGCTTCTTTTGGGCAGTCTTTTTGCCTCCAAGAGGAGCAATAATAATAGGAGGAGCTTGCATAATCTCCATGAAAGTCTGTTGCAACTGTGACACGGCTCCCACTACACTTTGCTTCGCAACTAAAAAAGGGCATTGGGATCAAGCTCCTCTGCCTCATCTACCTCATCATGTGAGTCCTCAATGGAATGCTCAAGAGAAACAGGCTGTGCCCCACTGTCCTGCTCCTCATCACCCCCGCTCATGCTATGCTCCTCCTCAAAACTCTCTGATGCTTTGTCTTCCTCTCGCCCCTCCTGCTCGGAGATGGTCAATGACCTCTCACGGTGTGACATGCTTGCTGAGATTGATGGCTACAACAAAAATTGCAATGAAGGTATCCGCCACACAACACTATCAAGGCTCACCTCTATAGGAAGATGGTGACTGTCCTGGCAACGGAACCACTGTAACCGGCCTTCAAGGAACTAAAGGGCAATAATCTTCGTCTACTCAATCATAAACCTCATAAATTGCCACAATGCAAGCTTCAGTCACTTAACAACACTTAGGAATAAACTTCAACAACAACAACGGGGAGGCTAGAATGCCCCTGCTCAATGAAAAACATTACACAACACGCCCACTGGTCCCAAATGCCTTCGTGCCCCTTTCGGTATTTATTTAATGCTTCTGAATGGAAATGCTTTACACCAGGGGCTTACCCTTGCACTGTTCCTCTCTGCAAATCCTATGTCTGCAATCTCGGCATCTAATCCAAGTGCACCACTAGAATCCAACTGGCAAGGCAATCTTTGTCATCCACTTCTAACCTCCCAAACTGAAAGGCATCCAAGCATCCAAACCACTAGCAAACTGTACCCAAGCAGCCTCAAGGCTTTCACATGTAACATACTGTCCCTCTGGGCTTTCCCTAGACACACCCTTTGCTTCTGAGTGCTTGCTTATGCTTGTCGGGACTAGAAAAGACTCCAAACACAAGAAAAGCACGCAGCAATCTTCAAAACACCAAAAAGAAGACACTAACCAAGTACCTGCTGTCCGTGGCAGAGGGGAGCTCCATCCTCGCGCCTATCCCCTAACCAAGCTCCCAGCAAGGCACAGGTGTCTTCCAGCCTCACGGAGAAGAGAGAAAGAACATAAAGAAGGCGGAAGGAAGGCACTAAAGGGCTGAAGAGGTATACAGGCTTGTAGGTCTGCCCCAAAGCCTCGACCTTGGGATCCCGGCCTTGAACCTCGCTTCTAACCAGCCACAGGTCACCTCGGGATGCATGCTAAGGAGTCTGTACAGCAACCACGGGGACTGTTCCTCAGGTCCGTACAGATCCGTATGGCTGTATGGAGTGCAATAAATGCACCGTACACTATCTCAAATTTTGCACCAGCAGCCGTACATTGCCTCGGGATGCGTGTCAGCAGCTGGGCTGCCTTGAAGTGCATGCAAGAGCTGTAGGAAGAGCCAAAGCAGCAGCAAAACAGCAACAAGTGCCAACCAAAAAGTCAAAATCAGCCCAGAATGCTTCTGCTAGGCTCCAGGAGGGTAAGGGGAGAGAGATGGTACGTGGGAGAAGGGCATGCACCTGCATGCATGACAAATGGCCCTTCATTAAAGCTCTAACCCACCTGACCAAGGACAACGTTAGTTGTCCTTTGGCCCAACTTTCAAACCCCTTTCTAGTGCCTTTGCCTTGACCCTAGGACCTAATGGTGCACTTAGACTTTGTCCCTAGGAGCTTCTAGGAAGTTTGCACTTCCTCTAGCCAGTCCCTCACAGCCAAACTATTACTAGACTTAACCTTAGTTAACCTCGGTTAAGCGTGGGTTGAGTTACAAAATACTTTACATCACTTTTCACGTCCCCGTGACATACCCCCCCCCCCCCCCCCCCCCCCTAATCCTATATTTGGGAGGAAAGGCTAAATTTTGGTGAGCTTTTCTGTACCAACAAGAATATCTACTGAGCTGCTTTATGCTTAACACCATATCATTGAGCTTCCATGTCACCAAATGACATCTTGAGGCCACCGCATCAAGTAACTCGATTTACCAGATCATTGAATTTGACCATGTTGGCTGACTCGGCCCAACTTTTCAATCACCACGTCATAAAATCTACATTGAATCAAAAAATTTAGCTAAGCCGATTGTGATTTAACTCGACCCAGCTTTTCAATGGTCATGTCATCAACTCCATGCCATATCATTGATTTTGATCATGCCATCTTAGATCCAACTCAACCTAGATTTTCGATGGCCATATCATAGAATCCATGCCATGTCATTGATTTGGGCTCTGCTCGGCTTTGATCTAGCTCAGCCCATCTTTTCGATGGCCATCTCATCCATTATGCACTGCGTCATCAATTTGGTTGTGATTGGCTTAGATCTAGCTCGACCCAGCTTTTGATGGCCACATGATTGACTCTATGCCAAGCATCCATTTTCTACCATGTCTAGCTCAAATTCGGCTCAACCTAGTTGTTCCATGGTCATCTCATTGACTCTGCACCATGTCATCAATTCTGGCCATGCCTGACAACTCTGTCTCGACCCAGCTTTTTAGTGGGCACATCATCACTAAGTGTCTTTTCATATACATTCAAGCACACGGAGTTAGTCGATTCACAGGGTGACATTGTGTGACCTCGATCTATCGCTGCATGGGAGTTGGGTAGAACAAGCAACTCCCTTTTGTGACAAGTTGTCAATCAAGGACAATTATGGTCTCTTAGTCAAGCTCGTAAGCCAGATCCCAAGAGATCTATAACTGAGACATTCTCCAAACTGAAGGGTGGTGTTCTTACCAAGGAGGGAGGAGATTCCTTGTTCAAGTGTGTTTTGTTTTGCTTGCATTGAGTGCAGGAAACGTTGAAAAATTTTGGTGAGGGAGAAAAGTTGGACATAACAAACTATAGTAAGATCTAGAAAGCCATCTAATGGCCAAGGAAACCTGGGAGGTGACCGAAGGAACGTTCTTGAAGCCCATCCATGTAGTGGATGCCACAGGCACAATTCCAACAGAATCAAATAGTGTGACGGAGTGAGACTGAAGGATGCAGTCTCACTCTCCATGATAATCGAGACGATTGCTCCAGTTGACGGATGCAGCATAGGAGACATGGGAGATCTTGAAAAGTCAAAACACGGAGAATCATCATGCTCCAAAATCAGTTGTTCACCATGATGATGGGGGAAGGGGGAGTCATCGCATGACTTCCTTGTGAGGTAAAGATTCTTAAAGATCACCAAGTGGCAGTTGATTATAAGGTAGACAGCAACCGTTGGCAATGTTGCTGGTCAATAAGATTCCGAAGAGCTTCTGAGAGTCGGTGAGTTTGTAGACACAAAGGTGATGGTGTTTATGGCAGACATCGAGGAGTGGTACACATACCTGACTTTTGTGGTGGGAGATGGTAGGTGTTGCTCAAGACTAGAGGACATCGTGTACCATCGGCAGAGACAAAGGTGCTCATTGAGAGATGGAATCCGATGAGCAAGAGTTCACCAAGGAGAGCATGCCTTCAAAGTTTCAGAGGAACAGCGAAGATGAGGATACCTTTTGGGGACTTCAATAGATTGATTTGTGGTGGATGTTTGTACAAAAGTTCTCTATTAGTCGGAGAATGGATGGTGAAAGACGTCAGTACAGACAGAGGGGAGTTCACACTTAAAAATCTTTCAACACCTACTGCAAAATTTCCTTGGGAGTTGGTGATGAGGAATTCAACAAGTTCAAGTTGTTCAATGAAAGTGATCACGAAACTTCCCCAAATTGGCCCAGTTTCATGATGTTGGAAGGACCAGGTGGTGTTCTATTCAAAGCCTTTCAGGTAGGTAATCTGACCAGGAAGATGATGATCTATTCATGGGAGAATAGGTGGCGAAAATATTATTACAGATACAGCTAGAGGGATTCCTACCAGTGGGTAACTATGTGGAGCAGCCATACGGACCTCATTACACAAGGTCGCATGGACTTGAATGTGGATGATGCTGGTTTGAAGATGAGTTGGAACAAAGCCCGGGGCAAGGTGCTTTGCAAGATCAAGGCTGTTCTCAGTTTTAAGACAGTTGGATGGAGCAGCTATTTCAAGGCTATCCTCAGTTTCTAGACCATCCTCTTCCTGTCAAAGCCTCTAGCTGTATCCGTAGGAACAGAAGAGGATGATCTATTCATGGGAGATCATAGGTGGCGAAAATATACAGATAGAGGGATTCCTACCAGTGGTCAACTATGAGGAGCAGCCACATGGACCTCATCATACAAGGTCGCATGGACCTGAATGTGGATGATGCCGGTTTGACAATGAGTTGGAACAGAGGCCCAAGGCAAGGTGCTTTGCAAGATCAAGGCTGTCCTCAATTTCTAGACAGTTGGATGGTGGCCTCGATATTTGCCCAGGCAAAAGGCCAAATAACGGGGCAAGAGGCTGGGGGAAAGGCCAGTATAAAATTCCATTAAAGGCAAGAGGATGGATATGGCCCGCAAATTGACAGATTGCAGATGGTAGTCTGTCAGGTCAGGCCGGGGCATACAGCCCCTATAAAAAGAGGGCCTCCGGGCCTCTCCAGGCGGTTGTTTCTGCAGCAGTTCAGGCAGCCAGTCTGCCAGGTTTTGGACCTTCCAGGAGCTCACAAAGAGACAGATCTACACTGCAGTCTTGTGGAGCAAAGAGGGTGGGCAGTTGTAGCTACTGAAGCCTACAGGAAGGCACATGGCCGTAAAGAAGAGTTTGCCTCAAAAGGTACAGAAAATGGAGCTGGTATAGTTGCCTCACCACAGCAACATTGTGCTGTAGGTGTTAATACATATGTTGGCAGTTTTCTACATATCAAAATATATTATTCTGGCTCTATTATCTCTCTAGACCTGAAGTGTCTTTTCATACATGCATGCACACGGCGTGAGTGAGTTCCTGGAGTGACTGTGTGTGATCTCAATATATCTCTTTCTGCTGCATTAGAGTAAGCTACAGCAAGCAACTCTCATCTCTGACAAACAAATAAATCAAAATTCACATCCAAAACCCCCTACCAGGTGGACATGTGCCAAAAACTGAATCTAGTCAAAAGCAATACAACCTTCAACATACTTGTCAATGCAGGCTACATCTCTTAAATGCACACGAAATAAATCCATACCTAGATGACTCATTTAAGTAGCCCAACTAGAGAGTTTTTCATAAGATCTATACACAACAAGATTCACCAAAAAAACAAGCACTATCAGCTGTGAGGTTCTCAAGGGATGAAACTGCAAATCGCAGTTGTAATAGGCTATCAGGTGCAAGATTCTTTGAGAATCTCTAAGGAACTCCCATAAGAATCATTTATGCTTTTGTGGGCATACAAATCAATATTATATGACCTCGATATATCAACAAAGAAAAGGCTCTCTAATAGACCAGATGAGTGATCTTGTTTGTATGCTTTGCAAGCACACCAGATGGACCAGGTGATATGAGGCAAATTGCAAAAGGATCAAGGCCTCACCGGATGTATGCCACATGTTCGCATGGCTGAGCCAATATTGATTACTTGGTCATAAACTTCTTTGTAAGTCAGCCAAACATACCTGCCTGCCTGCAGTCAGAGATGAGGCATTCAAGAAATAACCCCTATTTCTAGAGAGGTGATAAATCACATGAACACATGTAGCATTTACAAAAGTCATCAAAATGTGAAAGAATACATCACCTTCCCATTGATAACTTCACGCCGACCAAGCAATTTGTTGTCCGGATTCCTTTTGGCAGACGAACTGTGGAGAAAAATGAGTCACGTAAAAACATCTCACCAAAGTACAAATCATGAACTTAAACAATATCTCATTCTTGTTGGAAAAGCTTGGATTACACAGTTTCAATATCGAATTTTTTCCCCAGAAACCCCTTACACCTGTATTAGCATTTGGAGCAATGTTGGCTTAAACAGAACTAGAAGCCATTGCAGATGTAAGACCATTTTCCACGTATAACTTGGTTTTGTGGACTGCCACATGGCAAGCTGCCTGAAAATCACCCTAGCATATCTTTGAATTTCGTGTAACGTGTGAGTCATAGCAATCCCATTCTTTTGCTAGCAACTCTTCAGGCACCATAATGGTGCCCTTCAGCGGAGTGTACGATGTCTTCTAGATGTGCTGGGTACCAAAAAATGTCACCATGTCCCATATAACCCAGAGTCGTGCCTCTCAATAAGCCAAGCTGAGCTAGGGCTGTACTACATCTTTTACAAAGAAGTATGCATCCCTGTTTCATGAACTCTTCTGGCAATTCTATATTGATTAGAATTATCTTTGGTTTCTGCTTTATTCCCACATTCTGCTTTTTGATTGTTTGCCCTTCAGTTATTCTTCTACTTCTCCTTACTGTACTAAGATTTTGGGCTAGTTCTTCCTTTATTCTTCCAATTAAGTACTCTGACATTGATTTGGATTGCAAGGGTTCCCCACCCAGTCAGCATCTGGAACCCACATTTCTGGTGACTTAATGTGCTCAAATGCTGTAATATGCAAAGACTGAGGGGACGAAGCAAATCTGCTCAAGGATGATACTCAAGTCAGCACGTGCACCAAGCATGGCCATGGGCATACATCAATACTCCAAGTACTTCCTTGTAAAAAAATTCCTCATCAAATTGAATCCACACAAGGCAAAGCTTCCTAGTAGGCTTGCTATCCAAACAATCCCACCTTCTCAAAAAACCTGTCAAATACCCTTGTGAAACAGATATATACCTTTGTAATACTAGAAACTACTGTGATCAGTTGACCATGTTATGCTGATGCTGCTGAAGGATTGAACAATTCCTAGATCTATCATTCCGATGTGTCTCTTCAAACCATCCTTTTCCTTCTCAAGAATTTATGCATTTGAACTGCCAACCAGCAAAACAGTAACATATACTGCAACAATAACATTTACCCTCAAATCCGTTCAGTATTGAGATGACCTCATCAAGGTGAGTGGAGGATCATATCTTGGATCATGTTTGGATAGGGCTGTGGAGACTTGTTGCCTATTTAATAGGTGAAACCTTGGTGTATTGTGTGGAGCACCTAGGAGCCTCATCATTACAAGGCTGATGTAGACACTGCCCTTGACCTTCATATACGGCAAGCTCCTTTTTCTTATACATCCGCCATCATTCAGAGGAATGTCCTCACTATCATACAGAGGAGGTGTTGCTATCCTCATGAGTTGGAGCAGGTACGAGACGCAACAAGCATGTTCGTGGAAGCCCAATTATATCCATGTGTGGATCGATTAAGCAAGGGTGAAAGCCTTGTGTTGGTCATTGTGTGGAGACGGCCAAGGTGTAAAGCATACGGAGGACATAGCATGCATATCTAAAGCATGCTATACATAAGAGGTCAAAGTTCAAAGAGTCTTCTTCTTTGATCAATACACTACTCTAGCTTTGTAGTGTGTTGTTCAATTAGTACCATGTCTCTTAGTAATCCAAACCTTCTTCACATAAATGCTTCTTCTATTATATCACCTGATGCAGTGCAATACTCCTCTCCCGTTTCGTATTGAGGGGGGTTGTTGAGATTTCATTTTCAAGGTGATTGGATGATCATATCTTGGATAGGATTGAGAAGACTTGGTTATCTGTTCAATAGGTGAAACCTTGGTGTATTGTGTGGAGCACCTAGGAGCCATCTCTTTACAAGGCTGATGGTCAATACACCCCTGCCAATGAAAATAGTCATTCATACGCTTGTACCAGGTCGGATAATATTATTAAAGACCATAAATTGCCTTCCAGATTGCATGTCTTCCACTCGAATCATCCTGACTGAACAAAACCTTTAGGTTGTTCCATGTATATTGTATCCATCTTCAGATGGTTCCCCAATGGGGAAAAGTGTGATGTGCAAACCCAACCCCTTCCTGCCCTTCAACTTGTTCTTTCTGACAAAGCTGAATGAGTAAAACTCTCCTCCCCTATCAGTTGTAAGTTAGATTGCTTTCCACAAATGCTTTGAAGACCTTAAAAGTTGTGGAAGGCTTCACGTTTGAAGCTCTCTAGATTGCTTCTCCCACAACCCATTGACGAATGTACCATATCAGTTATGTCACTGTAGACAAGCTAGACTTTACTATTTGGTTTGATAGAGAAAATCACCAAGACAAGGTCCTATGTTAATACATAAATGCCCCTTAGTTTAACCATGTCACCTCCCACCAATTGGATCCATGGACGGCCGCTTCCCGCTCCAAACCAAATGTTGAAATCCCCCATACACACTGCTTGTGGCACAATGGAAGACTCAGTGTGCATGAGCCAGTCCTTGCATCACATGTGTCAAGTAGCCCATGAATCAAGGAACCACTTCCTGTTAAGTTCCTCTTCCTCGATCCCACAGATGTCATCGAACAACATCACCTCATCAGTCTCCTTCTCCTCGAAGGTTGTCTAATTCTCACAAGAATCTTCTGCTTTCACTTTGCAAAACTTGGCAACATGCCCCTTCTTTCCACATTCATAACACCTGATAGTGCTCCTATCCCTCTTCTTCCCATTCTCTCTTGGGATCCCCTTCTTGTTTCCTGCATCAGCAATGTAAACAGCCAGCATCGACATCATCAGTCACAAGCTTGCTTCACATCTCTTTTGCAATGGCTAGCCCATGCTCCAGGGCATTCAACGATCCTTCTCAAGGAGAAGATCCTCCTTAGGACACTTCTTGCATTCCTTCAAGGTTATCTCGACTCTGGAAGCAGAACCACCTTGTCAATCGACACCTCCAAGAGCCCGTCCATACTCCTTGAGATACGTCGAGATATGGACGCAAATACGGAATCATAAGAAGAAGATTAAGAAATAGATTACTTTTGTAATTAGGAATAAAAGTGGGAGGGTGCATTAATATAATTTTCAGCCATTATAAAGCCTTTTGGATGGCACAAATGCCTTTGCTCACCCATCTCACAGTTAACTACTTTTGACCTCCACCACATGATCCAATAGTCATGCTTGGATCGTGGGGCTGTCCCATGTGCTCCATGTTGCTGTCTAGCTACATGTCAGCAGTCACGAGGAGCCGACTAGTAAATTTTCTGTCCGCAAATCAGTGGATTCCCCCAGTAGTACAACGGCTTATGAGTCTATAAGCCTGATGCAATTAGATTCCCCAATACCATGCATGCTAAGGGTAGCTAATATTCCCCCTCTCTGTCTCCCAGGATTCCGCAATTCAAGTAGTTCCAACTCTGAGTTATTCATCATCGGCTTGACGAATGTCCTAGTCCATTTCACATTGCAGCAAAAGTGCAATCGATCCACGATTAAAGGTTTGAGGGAAGCCCTAATCGGTGGCCCACCTGATCCAAGGGCCCAAACCCTTCTAGAATCTTTACCATTTATTGGACTAACCCAAACGTGGAATTCTTCTTTGGAATGGGAGGACCTGTTCTCAACCTTTGCATCCAATTCTTTTAATGCACGCTCTTCCCTATTGGCTGGATGCTTAAAACATGTTGAGAGCCTAACAATATAGAGTGAGTCGTTATCTCGCCTAATGATGCGCCATCCAAAGCTGCAAGTCCGGGCCCATTAAACGACTTCACGCACTTACACCATCAGCAGAGACGCTACTGGAGATCCCCGGACCAATTGCACCATGCGAGCTCACCTTCACCGGAGAAGGATTCCACCAAAAGGATCGTAGAGTCGAGACTCTGATACCATGAAAAACACGGACTATGCTCCGCCAAAACAAATCCTAAAAATCTAGCATCACCTTCCTACGAGAACCTTCTTATAGAACCGCCAATAACTTATTACACGTAGTTCACTACTTTGGCTGCCTATTGCCTGCACTAATCATTTGTGCACAACATATTTATGCATAGCGCATCAATCAAAAGGAACCCCCTCGGTGCTCCAAAGGAGATAAGAATTGAAGGATGCCAAACCAAAACTTTGTCCGTCAAACATTGGACTCATTTTTCTGGGAAAACAAAAACATTCGACTCATTACGCAGTAAGTAGATTGCAGTGGGAGGTTTCTAGTGAGGTAGGGGACTTACTAAAGAACGTTGCCACAAAATTGCAAGTGCATCTAGGAGACAGCAAATCTTTATAAATATATATTGAGTCATGCAAGAACCTTGGCGACGATACAATTTCACTTATAAGTTGACAGCGAACATTATTACCCGCTAGTGGAAACGAGCTATAGAAAACTGTCGCAGCGGAGCAGCTCGAGAGCTCTAGTTACTAGCCGATTGACTCAAAGCAGCTACGATCATCAACATGG